>NW_028227274.1:76905064-77297564 GCF_978045245.1 Mus caroli
CACCAAGTGAGTAATAAATCAATACAAAATGGAAAAAGCTCAAGACTCCCCCAGATTCTAAGCTATTATTTCAAAAGTCAAGAGATATTTTAAGAAAATAGTAAAGATGTAAGGTAATAATAATTTAAATTGGAAGCAGTGAAACAATTTAAAATGTAAAATGAACAAAAAGCACGATGTATGTCAGAAATGAAGATGAACCAAAAGAGTCCTGGGAATCTCAGCAAATGCTCACCATTCCAGCTCTTGGAAGACTGACAAAGGAAGAGGACACAGGTTCGAAGCCAACTCTAAACAACATCGTGAGTTTGAGACCAGGCAGGCCATGTCTCAAGAGAAAGAAAGAAAAAGGAAAGACAACAATACAATACCCCCAAACAAATCAATCAATCAATCAAACAAACAAACAGGATCAATAGCAGAGAATACAATGATAAACAAATACAGTCTTGAATACCTGAGGGAAACAGAGAAATGGGGGTATGATTTTATAATTTAAAAGAAATAAGGCGATAAAGAGGATTTGCAAATGTATTTACTGAAATTGAAGCTGCAGGAGGAAGATCCCTGAAGATGGTAGGGGTTCCCAAAGCAGAAACACAATGAGAGAGAACAAGAAAGAAGATGAAAAGACCTGATAGAGGGAAAATGTTTCTTTACACTTGTGTAAGTTACATGTTGAGGAGAACTTTTAACAAGTCAAGTTCATTCTATTAAAAGTTATGCATTTTAAAGAGAAAAAAGGGGAAAGTCTCTTTGTGTATCTAAAAAAGAAAATGACACAGGCAAAAAAAATTATAATTAAAATTTCAAAAACATATTTCCTGCCAGATGAGAATAGAGGAACTGTCTTAAAATACTCAGTGAATGTACTTGAGAGCCAAGGACATGATATGCATCCGGTGACTTCAAGTATGCTGGGCGCAAACTCCTATTAGCATGAAGGAACTCAGGAACCTTTGTTGTCACGAGCCTTTTCTTAGGAATCTCCTAGAGAATGGCCTTCAGCCATCTGGTTGGACAAGACACAGAAAGAGGAGATGAGCATGTTCCAGCCAGCTACTTTTCCACTGGATATTATGTGTGTTAAGGAGGGACACGTTTATATGAGCTCCATGTTCCCAAAGTGAAAGTACAGAGTAATTACAAATATGGAAATAAGAAGAATGCAAATGCTATGTTTTCAATAATTGTGTTGATGATATTCTATTTTTATCTTTAAGCTCTTGTGTTTTAGTGGGGGTTCTCTAAAGAAACAGAATTGATAAAAGAGAATTTATGAGACTGACTTATGTTCTGGGTAGTCCCACTGCTGTGCAAAGCTTGAGAGTTCAGTAGCTTGGACAGTCCATAAGGCAAAACATGTTTGTAGTCTCCGTCTAGTGCTGGGGTCCTGGAGGATTTCTGAAAGGCTGCTGCTGGTTTCCAGTCTATGTTGGAATCCTGAAGAAACTGGATTCAATACCAGCACAGATATGGGAGAGACGCACTTGCCATTGAGAATGAGGGTGAGAGGGCAGTTTTCCATGTCCTTTTATGTGGGCTGCTACCAGAAGGTGTGGCCCAGATTTGGGATGTGTATTCTTCCTTCAAATGATTAGATTAAAAAAATCACACACAGCAATGCCCAGCTACAAGGGGTTTTAGCTGATTCCACGTGTGGTCAAGTTGACAACAATTCCATGCCTTCTCAAAGTGGCACACACGTCCTGTGTCATGAATAATATCCAAATGCAAACAATAACTGAGCCATGATTCTGCCTAACAAGATGTAGCTCTTCTACCTAGAACCTCAAATGCACTATATATTTAAGAATCTGAGACAAATCCCCTTGAGGAATGCTTAGTCATTTAAATATGGTAATAAAGATTCAGAACACTAAACTACCACTGTTATCTTAATTGGTGTTAAATAATAAAAATAAAGGAAAAATGAAAATACCGGCTCAATATATATGTACGTGTTCTTAATAATGTAGGACAGAAACACTCACATGTAGTGTAGTTCTTATTTCTGCAACTGGTTCCATGGCTTTAGCTAGTATTTATAACTCCTTTCTTCTACTATCCATCCTGTAGTTTCTCCACCCTCTGCAAGTACTTTAGTAAGCTGAAGTGGAAACTTCTGGTTTCTTTGGAAAGTCAGTTATGTTAAAGAACGTTTCACTTTAGCAGACACAGGTGAAAGGATATTTTGCTAAAGCAAGCACCTGGAAGGATGCATGATGAAGGACTCATCCCTAGCAACACATAATGTACTGGTCCACCTTACATTGCATTATTGAGCTCTATTTGACGGAACTCCATAAAGAGAAATGCACCAAAAAACAAAAAACAAAACAAAAAACCAACAACAACAAACAAAACAAAACAAAACAAAACAAAACCCCCCAGAGATTTCTATGACTTCTTGCCACTTCTGTGGACTTCAGCCAATTGGCAGAGTGATGTCAGCTGGTTCAGACTCATGTGGAGTTTTATGAAGACAGACTCACATGGTGAGGCATGACCTGTGCTGAGGCAAGACCACTACAAGACACGTGGTGTTTGGAGGGAGCTTAAATAGGACTCATTGGACAGCGATGGAGACTTGGCAGGCTTGCATAGCTAGCTTTCCACCACTTCTTGGTCTTGCGGCTCCACTGATCTTCATTTCGTCGAGAGAGGCACAGCAAGGAACTATTCCTAACATGGAGTAGTTATGGGCATGGCAGAAAGAAGAAAGAAATGCCCATACCTACTCCATAATCATGTTGATACTATTGTTTGTATCTCTGAACTCTTGTATATATAATTCTGAATAGATAAACCAGAAAGATAATTGTATTTCTATAAAAATCCTTTTAGGAGCTGGAAGTTCAAGCTTTACAAATTTCCATCTAAAATTAAGAAATAGAAATAATTTTGAGTTACAAGTTCAATTAATATTTGCCTTCAAATTTATTTCAGTTATATGTAAATCTATGACTATTATCTATTTTTATCTATCATCTGTCATCTATCATATATATGTATATATATAAATATATATATGTATATATGCCTCATCTATCTATTATCTATCGCTTCTAGTTTGCCTTCTGTTGTTATAACAAAAACCATGAAAAACCAAACAGAACTTTGTGGACGAAAGCATTTATTTGGCTTAATGTACACATTATAGAACATCGGGATGTAAGTTAGGGCATGAACAATGTACATGGCATCAATTCTCTATCAAAACCATTGCAAAGGTGCAGTTCATTAGTGTTGAGTATATAAGTCCATGAAAGAATGGCTCATTTCCAGGTACATGGTCTCAGCTAGTTTTCTTATATAGCCCAGGGTTCCAGTGACCTAAGCACTTCTACATCAATTAGAAATCAAGAAAATACCTCAAAAATATACCCACAAGCCAATCTGATCTAGATATGCCTTTAAGATTTATTTATTTATTATATGTAAGTACACTGTAGCTGTCTTCAGACACTCCAGAAGAGGGTGTCAGATCTCGTTACGGATGGTTGTGAGCCACCATGTGGTTGCTGGGATTTCAACTCCAGACCTTCGGAAGAGCAGTCGGGTGCTCTTACCCACTGAGCCATCTCACCAGCCCTAGATAGGCCTTTACTTGAGGTTCCTTCTTCCAAGTAGCTCTTGGTTGTATCAAGTTGACAGGTTGGCACACTGTCAATCACCTGTCTACCCATTGCAGTCTGAACAACCTAAGACATTTAAATATCTGTCCTCATGACTAAAAGGGAAAAGTAGCAATAATACCAGATACTGGTGCGAATGTAGAGAGACTGGAGCGGTTCCGCATTGTTTATGGGCAGGTAAAATGGGTTGACTACGTCAGGTATAGGTATAATAGCTCTCTGTCAAGACAAAAAAAGTTTACAACCCACCAGTAACAATTTGGGGCAATTTTCCCCGAAATGGAAATTTATATTGAAATAGAAATTATATATATATGTATATATGTGTATATATATTTGTTATAAACAATATATTTAGCTGTTATAAACACTATATGTATATATATATATATATATACATATATTGTTTATTACTTGTAATAGCTTAAAACTGGATACTAGCCACATCTCCTTCATTGGAGAATAATTGATCAAACTTTGCATATCCATGCACATGACTACCCAGCAACAGATTGAAGATGAAGTAAAAAAAAATCCCTTAAAGGCTGATACTCTGTGGTCCAACTTAGATGAAATGCCCGGAGTCGCCAAACTCAGAGACAGGAAGCAGAAAGATGGTTGTTAGGTACACAGGGGATGCCTTAGTTTTGCAAAATGGAAAAGGGGGGATTTGCTGCACAACACTGTGAATGTACTCAACACTACTGAACAACTCTTGAAGTGGTTCCAATAGAAAGTCAATGCTATGCGTATTTTGCTATACACTGGCTGTCTTCTGGGTGCTTGACTCTTATCCCTTGCTTGTTGATAAGTACTATTCTCTGGAACACTATGCCGAGGCTTGATAGTTAAAGTGTGCTAAATGACAGTATTAGAAAAAGAGAGAGAAAACCACTCAGAGGTTAAACAAGTGGTATTATACCAAAGTTAGTTTCTTAGTATGCTGTGCTTATGTACAGTTTTAACATTACAGGAAGCTGGGGGAAGACATTACATAAAAATCTGTACTGGTTTGGTAATTTTTTTATAAGTATGAAATGATTTCAAAATCAAAAGAATCAAAATAGAAAAAAAATCTCTTACGCATATGAATTCCAAATAATTTATGTTCCTGCTTGAAGAGGCGGAGCATAATTTCACACTTCTTAACTGTGGGATCTGGTACAGCTTCCTCACAGAGAGCACACTCTTGGAAACAGGAAACAAGAAATTTATTGTGGAGAACCTAGACGGATGATAACTCAGGAAGTCAGGCAAGGTCAACACCATGAGGGATCATGTTGACAGTACTTCCCTTTGAAAGAGCAACCAGAATCAATTTTTCTTCTGCTGTCTTCATCTCTAAAACTTACGATCCATCTACTTTGTAGGGAGAAAATAAAAACAGTCCAGGAAAATCCTAGGTAAGGGATGTTCTACAAAATTATCTGGCTAGCTTTCTTCACTACTATGAAGGATGCCAAAACAAAAGGAAACAAACAAAAAGTGGGCAAAAACATGAAAAAACATCACAGTCAATAGGAGCTAAATAGTGTGAAAATTAACTCTGGTATGTAAAGCACATCAACATGAAGTGTGGAATGTAATGACATTATTTTATTAATTATAATGAAGATAACAATTAACTTTGACTTGCAGTATTATGCCATTGTATTCTCACACTACGTGCAATAAGGGAAACTGGGCTCTGTGTTTACTGACCTTTACAATTTTCACAGAATATTTTTAAATCTAGGGTTGTTCTAAAACATACTTTTAAAAGAAAGGAATATGTGTTACGTGATTCCACTTATGCAGTGTTCCTGAAGTAGCAAAATTGTGGAAATGGGTCATGCAAAAATGTTTGTTAGGACAGTGGACATGGTGGGGGAGGTGGGCAATTTGGTGATGTATGTGTGGGGAATGCTACAACTGAGGATGCCAACTGTGCCAGAAGTTACATAAAGCCATGCGTGTGACAGCATGCTATGAATCTTTATATAAAATACTCAACTACATCGCCACCACCAACACGCAGACACACATGCACACGTGTCAGGCACACTCACAATTAGGAGGTCGTGTGACTAAGCTCTGATGATTTTAGTCTATTGGGTTTATGCACTGTGTGGTGATTATAGAGGGCACTTACACAGGAGAGCAAAACTGAGAGAGGCCTATATAAAACATCTTTAAATATTCCTCTGCAACTTCCTGTGACTCTTTATTATTTCATAATAAAAGTTCCATACATCTTTAGATCTTCTGAGACATCAGATGTCAAATAGCTGAGTGAATTTTATTAGCAGGGATATGCTACCAAACCTCATTATTGTCTGGTTCTGGTTCTACATTTTCTCCCATCTTTCCTGACAAGGTACTATGTGAGTTGTTTAGTTTGAAAATTAGATCCAGGGATATACAGAATTCACAGTATTGCTGAGCAAAAATCTCTGTGTGTATATTTTTGAATGTGTGTATGTAACTGTGTGTATGTGTCTGTCTTTGTGTATATGAATGTATGTATGTGTGTTTATGAGAATGTGTGTGCTTGTGTGTATGTGAGTGTATGTGTGTGTTTGTGGTATATGTGAGTGTATGTATTTGTGTGTATGTTTGTGTGAATGTGTGTGTGGTTGTGTTTGTGTGTGTGTGGTGGTGGTGGCAGATTAAAATTGGAAGTTTCATAAGCAAAGCAGCCTGCAAGGTTTGAGAGGGCAGAAAGGAAGAAGAGCTTGACCATATTTTTCAAGACTTTATATTAGATTTTCTCTCTGGGTGTGCCTCTGTCTCATCTCTGACTCTGTCCAAGTCTCTCTCTCTCATTCCCTTCTCTTTGTGTCTGTTATTATGTGAGAATGATAAACAGGATATTCTCTTGAGGAAGACATCCTACCAAGGCATCCAGCTTGGTGAAGAGAATCTCGGCTGCATTTCATTCCCATTTTCTTTTCAGCCAGGTTCCCTTGTGCAGAGAGCAGCCTCTAACTTTGCATGGCAGCCGCTGACTGATAATTATACAGCACTGTCTAGGGAATGAACGAGGCCAGTTAGCGGGTGAGTGGTATACGAGGAGATGATTGTGGGTTGTGGTCACAAGACCTCTGAGAGGAGCTGAAGTTTGAATAAAGCCATAAAGATAATTAGAATTTGGAGAGGCAGATAGTGGAGAGGATAGTCATTATCTAGGTAGGGTAGCTTGAATAGATTTCAATTGTGCGGGTTTGGTGGCACTTATCTGTAATCGTGCTATGGAGGCTGAGACAGGAGGATATCAACAAAATCAAAACCCAAACAAGAAATCTAAATGAGGGTAGGTTTTTCTTACTCTTCTTTATGGGTTTGCTTTCTGGCAATGTGTTATCAAAGGAAGAAAAGGAGACAGGCAAAAAAGGAGGGTGTATGAGCTTGAATATTTGGCTGCATCCATCAATTTCTCCACAACGTCTTCCTATCGGTGTTACTGTTACTTATGTGAGGATGATTGGAACATTATCTGCTGCCGAGGCGACAACTCAGAATGTCACTTGCTTCCCAATAGTGAAGCATGAAGTCAAGAACTAAGGGCAGGGTTTACAGAGAAGCTACAAAGACGGCAAGATGCTCGGCACTAAAGGATGCTGCTGACCTCCCAGTCTTCTCATTTCCACTTTATAGGGCAGATATGTGATAGCTTCATGACAGTTTACTCCCAGGAAGAGAATTCTTCAGTGACCAAGCAAGAATATATCCTAGGCCTCTGGGCTCTTAATCCAATGCAACGTCTATTGAAAAGAAGTTAATTACTTTTTAAAACATCAAGCTTAATAAGAGAATACGTATGGCTTCTGTTTGAAGATTTTAACATTTCTCATTCGGTGCATCCCAGCTTTACCATATGTGAATGTGAATAACACTTTGGAACTAGTTTCTCCTCTAATTTCATCTTAGAAATTCAAAGCTTTCATGACAAGAAAGTATATTGCCGCAGTTTTATATGAACTAAAAATCTGACAAAAAAGAACTAAAAATCTGGATATTGACATTTCCCACAAAAATCAATGTTGGCACTAGCAATGGAGAGACGCACAGCTCTGTGTGGGATTCCTTCCCTCCCCCATCCATCACACCCACTGGTTATCTCATCTGACCTAAAAAGAGCCTATTCGGGGCCATCCTACAGCTCTGCAAATCACACTGTTCCACTCCCATCTCATCCTAGATGGGTTTTAAAGGTGGGAACAGATTCCCAGCGTCTCTGTCTCTTAACACCCTAATACAGGTGGATAGAGTGGTTCATACTCTTCCTCTCAGAGTACATATCTGACTCCAAAGGCACAGGAAGAAGAAGAAGAAAAAGAAAACCGTGTTCTTCATTTGGGTGTGATGCTGTCCACCATAATCCCAGCTCGTCCATGGCTGAGGCAGGACAGGTTGAGAGGATGAAGCCAACTCAGGTTGCAGAATGGTTCTCCATCTCAAAATAGACAAAAGATCAGAAACACCACTACCAACAATCCCCCCCAAACTATGTTCATTCTGGATTTTATGTTAAAAATGCCCAGAGACTAGAAAAAGTGAGAGGACTGAGGCCTTCTAGGAGCCTGAATTTCCCAGGGCTGGAGAAGCGATTCCTTGGCTCTGAAATCAGCTTGGCTGGTGGAATGGAGTGGTAAGTATCTAAGGAAAAAGTGACTTATAGAAGTTATGCAACATTTATTGCTTTCACTTATCTATTTGTAGTCAGACTCAGACCAACTACAGGTACAGACATATGCTCCTCTCTTGAGAACGACTGGGAACACACTGTTGGCTGAACGAAAACCCAGGACTTGTGAGACAAGGAGAGACTTTACTCCTGTTTGAGAAACCATTAAGAAGGCATTATGGAGGCTCTCAGATGTCCTTTCTGATTTTGGAAGTATCTGTCCATGAACCGGAATTAGAAAGATTATAGTTTCTTTTCTTAATACGAGACAGACTGCGGATAAGAGGAAGGACAAACTGACAGGGATTGTCCGAGTCCAGGATCCTTAATATTCAGTGTTCCATCCACCCATGGATCAGCCTCTGGAAGCTTCCACTCATCCCACCTGACCACTATTGCTTCCTGTGGCTGCTTTAATACCACAGGTCATAATAAATGCCATAGTGGGTCACACAGACTGGGGTGAGTATGGAGATCTGCTCACGACCTTTCTCATATGTCTTGTTGGCTTTGGGACATGCAGTCATGGAAGACAAGAGAAAGAATCCCATCCTATGTGTAATTTTATAAACAAGACGAAAGTACAGACTGCACTCGGTGGAATTCCAAATACAAAGTAAAATTTGGGGACAGGGAAGTAAATATGTGTGCTCCTGTTTTTCTCTGTGACGCTTTCATCCTTAGACCCTTCTTTATATTGCTTAGAAGTGCTAGTTTATTGGTCAGATGTAAGCCAAGTACGTTCACTCAGACACAAAAGTACACAATGTAGGTAACAGTAGGTGGGCAGTAACTGGTGTTTATTAACAAAGTTTTTCTTTCCTATCATTGGAGTAGCGCTTAGAGTCTAGACAGGGACTCTTTCTTTAGGAATATGAATGAAACCACAGAAAATCTGGGATGAGAACTCCATCCATATCTATCTTTCTTTTTCTTTCTTTCTTTCTTTCTTTCTTTCTTTCTTTCTTTCTTTCTTTCTTTCTCTTCTCTCTCTCTCTTTCTTTCTAAAATCTTAGGCTAAGATAGGTCTCCCACATATTGAGATTGGTTGTTAGGAGGAAATCTGCACGCTCTAAATCAACCTTTGTAGGATATCCAGGTAGGAAAATATTTTCTGAACATAAAACCCTGCAAATTGGACTCAAATTTTGTCTTCAGTCTTATTTCCCAGAGACAGAAGTAGGGTTAAGATTTTGTCAATGATTGGGTATCCACTTGGTGTGAGAAGAGACCCTCAAATGCTATTAAACTGCCTACTGATGTGAACCAGATGGGAAAGAAAAGAAAAGAATTCACAACTCATGTTAGACTGAATTGAATGTCTTTAATTTCACACAATGAATAACATATGAATAGGATCAACTTTTTTTTTATTTTAATAGTTAAGTGCTCTGTACTGTGCTAACCTGATCTGGTAGCAAAAGAGACTGAACTTTCTTTTAGAAAAAAAAATGTTTAAAACCCAACATCTAAGACCATGGGAGAGCATGACAGTAAAGCATGCCAGATGTCGCTACGCCTCAAATGACAGCAAGTCCATGTTCGTTTAAATGTACAAAAATGCTTTATGAATAAAAACTGTTACAAAAGAACATTTCAAACAATGTACAATTTTCTTGCCTCTATATTCAATAAAATACAAATACATTTTTGTTCTAAAATATGTTTACATACAATCAAAGTAGAACATGCAAATTACACTTTAAAAAAGGCTTTTAAAAACCACTTATGAATACAAACTAAAAATTAGCCAGAAGGACTTGTAAGACAATCTTGTGCCCATCTTTGAAATATATACATATTTAACACATCATGTGCATTTATTATTATTTAAGAAATAGATTTCTTTTTAAAAAAGGAAGAAAAAGAAAGACACCAATCCAGGGCGGAACTACCCTTCCAGATTGACCAGTTGGCAGCTCTTCGATTTTCCCCTCTTTAGTGTTTATTATACCTGGGCAAGTGGGAGACAGATATCCAGGAAGTTCCTTCCTTGGTTGATATGTGCTTCTATGACTGTTCCCCCAAGTGACAGAGTCCAACAGGGAAGGCAGGCTCCTCAGTGGGGTGAACTCTCTTAGAAACACGAGGCAGAGGGAGCCTTGCTTTGTGGAAAGAAACGTGAAGAAACACCAAGAAGATGCTACGGTATATTACAGTTTGAGTTTCTAGGCACTGTGATGACATTATCTGTAAGCGCTGGCATTTGGACCATTGTGATACGATAGGGTAGTGTTGAGAAAAATGTCTATATTTATGTACTTTTACATAATGAGTAGGACTGAAAATCCCGAGACATAACACTTAAATGGCTTTTGAGGCATTTCAGCTCCCGCCACTCCCCCTCTATGCTACAGTTGGCATTTAAAGGCTTTGGAAATATCTGTAAAGACTTTTAGACAGTTCCCAGGTCAACCTTCCTAGTGATAGGGCAAGGCGCACTTCACAAGCTCATTATCTGAATAGTGTTGAGTAATGAGCCAGGAGTAAGATTTTCTACTTAAGTCTTAATACCAAATCCTTTATGATCTGCTTATAGTATATCATCTTCTACTAGAATTCTGTCACCACTTGCTTATCGTATTTATAGATACAGCAATGTGCAGAACACACATTTGGACTGCCATTGAACATGGCCTCCCACTTCAGACGGCAGCCAAGTTTACACACCATTCTACTGACAGCCCTTAGTCACCTTTGCTAGGCTGCCAGTGACTGCTGAGTCCTGGCCTTGCCAAGTCACAGAGCAACCTCCCCTGCTTTCCCTTCCTCTGACCTTTCTTCCTTGGCTGATAGCCACAACTGGGCTATTGGAAGAAGTTAAACTCCTGTTCCTCTCATTTGAGACGAGGGGGTCAAAAAAGCAAATGGCTTTCCAGTCCCTTAGTAAGGTGGATTACAGACCCATCAGCACCTCTAAGGAGCTTTTGTACCTACGTTTACCTTCTCATCTCTAATTGGTCTCCTTATACTATAAGTGGGTCTCTACCTACTTGCTGAAGGAGTATTCTAAAAAGAAGTGGGGAAAAACTGAAATTAAAAGCACGGGATCATTACAAAACATTTTGTAGGTCTGTAAATGGAGTCTTGAGGTTGCTAAACAACCCCTCTCGGAATAGAAATGCATCCCCAGAAGGCAGTGTTGTGTGGATAAGAACCTCCATACTTTGAATCAAGAGCTGGGTTCTCTTTCTGGCTGTAAAAACCACTTGGATGTGGAAATTCAACTGGCTTCGTGGAGGGGCCTGGGCGGCAAAGCAGAGGTTAAGGGTGTAGTTAGGGCATACAGACATAGTTGTGGCGATCAGGTTCATGCAAAACAAGAGAAATAAAAGATGCAGCAGTGAGGAAGTCACTGGGTGGTAGGGAGCCACCGTGTACACAGATGGGCTCGCTTGCATCGTCAGCTGGTGTTCACCGTGACACTCTTTGGTCCTCTAGTCTTCCAGACAGTTCTCAGAGCTTGCATGCAAGGATTTCTGTGTGACTCACATTTAACTCAAAGATAATAATACACCCCAATTCATGCGTTAAGTGGCAGATCCAGTGTATCTCCACTGAATCTTTTTACTCTTTTAGAAATTCTAACCCAAACTTCTTTTGAGCTAATCACCAATCACAGGTTAATGCCAATCAAATGATGGATGTCCCATGAGGTTTATTAAGCACCAGATTTCTCTCTTCTGTAGGAAGGTTTAGATTCTATATGCCTTCTGTAGGAAGGCTTATAGATTGGGTTGGGAGACTCTACACCACAAGAATGAAGGAGGAAAGAAATGGTTTTTAAAAGTCCATCAGGAAGAGAACCCTTTTTATGGCTTAATTGGAATGGAAATGGCTGCTCTTTCGTAGCAATGGTTGGGGGGAAGGGGGCTGATCGATACCTTCCTCCCTGTGACTTTGGAGTTACTCAGACATGGCTTGGGAGTGACAAACTGGAAATGGCTGTTTAGATTTTGCTGTTCAAATTGTGTGAAATGCCATAGGTCAACCCAGGTCACAAACTGAGTATCTAGGATAAAAGCTTGAAATAAGCACAGTCCTTTAAATGTATGTATTGCTAGAATTAAAAGAGACTGACCGAGCAGGCTGCAAATGACATGAAGTCCATTTTGACAGTGAAGATCAGGATGGCTCTGTAATCCCAAGCAACTGATGGTGCCACGGCTCAGTGGTGTATTTATAAGCATGTTAACTTGGGACTTTCAAATTTCCTTCGGTAGATACTACTCACTTATTCACTCTATGTTCCCACAAAAGATCCACCTCTCTCTGAGAAGGAGATCCTGTGTTCTGAAGTGATAATGCAGTTTCTTAGCTGGTCTCAACTTTCTGTAAAGAATCTTAATTCTGAGGTAAACCAGATATCCTAATTCCCCTTAGAAAATGTGTCTCTCTTTATATAAGCTATGATGCCAGGCATTTGATGTCTTGAAGAAGGGGAGGCGTAAGGGAGGAAATTGAGAATACTTTTTGAAATTTCCACATCTGACTTTTAACAACATCTACGGCAGTGGGTTAAGTCCAAACTTGGGCTGTGGAATGGATGATAGACGGAATATCTGTCCACACTAAACCGGAGGCTAGAATACAACTTGGATGAGAAATGTACAGTTGAAATTGACCATTTCAAAGACGATTTGTCACACACAGTTTGCATCCATGCAGACTGATAGATTTATAATTACATTATGTACAGCAATGTTTTAGTGTATTAAGGCAACCACAATTTGGATACTTTGTCCAAGGTGGCTTTGATGCAATTGGAGTGGTGGTACCCTTTGAATATTTTATTTTATTTTTTTATTTTAGATAAGAACACTTACTCCCCTTCGATTTTAAGGAATAATTATTAAGAGATAATGGACTTCTACTGTCTTTGTTTCTTTTTCTTAAACCTATGACAGCTCTTTGCATGAAAATAATTAGGTACCAAGGCATTGCTAGACAGTTTTCTTTCTGGCGGGTGTGGGATTTTGATTTTTGGTGGCTTATCAGTTATTCCACTTGCTAGGGGGGTTATTAAAACCATTTTTTCCTGCCTATTCGCCACTGATATGTTTTAAGTATAAAAATAACCTGGCTGACACTTGGGTCAACATATCCATTGGCTGCTCTGAGTCACTTATTAAAAAGCTTCTAAACTGTACTGAGTTATGTTTCACAATGATTGGGATTCAAAGCCGGTTCCTTGAGGCAGGATTTGAAGAGTGGACTTTACAAACGTGAGTCAAGTTCACCTTGTTTAGATGTGTATCACAAAGTTGAAGGCAGCAAGTTAACAGGAGTACATGAAAACACAACACAAAAGAAAAAAAGCAGGAAAAAGACAATGCAAAAATCAGTGTAGGAGACAGGAACACGAGCAGATCTAAGGTCGCCTATCAGTCCAATTCCACTTTCTGATCACAAGTTTCCATCTGAGCAACTGTGCTGTTAACGGAAAGACTCATCTCTCGGGTCACATGAAGATGATGTTGGTGCCCCAAAGCCTAGTGGAGTTTGCAAACCAAAAGAAATAAAAACCAATTATGCGGAAGTGGCTTACAAACAAGCCAGCTGGTAAATTTGCAGCTTTGCTTCCCCTTGGAATGTTTGCTAATGGTGTTTCCCATTTATTATTTATTTATTATTTATCTTTTTTTCTGACCAGCAAATGAAATCGGAATCAAGGGCACACCTGGGATGAGGAAGATCAGGTGGCCATCTTTGAGCACCAGCTTTGAGTTCTTCTGTCTTCTGCAGCCTGCAAGGATCCCGCCACTGAATGAACAACAGTGGCAGCTACTTTTTCTTTTTTTTGGAGGGGGTTCCCTCATTCCACTACCCCAAGAGCTCCCTATAGCTCCACCCTGCCCTCTGCCCATCCTGCCCACCCGCTGCAGAGACGGGCGGGGTGTCCCTGTGGCTGGGCATCAGCCCCACCCTGGCTGCTGTGCTCCCCCACATCAGTCCCTGCCCGGATCCTGCCACCCAGGCTCGCCCTAGGGAAGGACATCGCTCTCGCTGGCTCGGGACTTCCGTGGCCTTTTGGCCTTCACCTCCTCTTCCTGGGGAAGGGGCTGCGGGGTGGGCTGCGCGGGCTGCGCGGGCTGCGCTGGGGGCTGCGGTCTGTGTTTCCTCTTCCCGCCCCGAGCCGTCTTGGGCAGCGGCGGCGGTGGCGGTGGTGGAGGTGGGGGCGGCGGCAGTGGTGGGGGCGGCGGCGGGGGCAGCGGTGGCGCCTCCCGGGCCATGTGGATGACAGCCTCGATGGTGGCCATCACTGCATCCTGGCCCGAGGCCGGCTCCAGCGCGAGGGGACTCAGGCTGGGCTTCTGGCCTCTCTTGCTGGGTAGGTCAATGCACTTTTCCAGCACTGGCATTTGGTCTCTGGAGTCCTCATCGAACTGTGAGGCCTGCTTCCGAGGCCGGCCTCGCCTCTTCTTGACAAAGTTGTTGCCCGTCTTTGATTGTCTCTGCAGCCGCTTGGCCTTCAGAATCTTGTTCACGTGGTCCAGGTTCTTCTTGGTGGACAGAAGCTTGGTGTAATGGCACATCTTCCGCACTTCGCATTGGATGGCTTCGATCTCCCGTCTCTTGAATCTCTTCTTCAGGGAGGAGCTGGCTGCAGGAGACAAGAGCAGAGAGGTTGAGCTCAGCACACAATGCCCTCCATATATTATTGCTTCTCGATTTAGACAGAAAATAACAAAAATAAACAGTGGCTGACTACATCACGTGTACAAAGCATTATTTACATTATTTCAATCCTTGCAATTGTGCAAAACGCTGTGATTGATATTTTATTTCAGTGTATTATGAGACAGGACCTCCGTATGCAGGGCAGGTTGTCTTTAAATTTTGGATCCTTTTGCCTCAGCCTTGTTGAGGGCTCAGAAAGGAGGCTTTCATGGCCATACTGGACTTCCTCCTCCCTCCTCTCTTTTAAAAATAAGAAAACTGAGGTTCAGATCTTCCTAGAGTCTTAGAAGCAATGATAGAAAGCACAATATAAACTTTATATCTTCTTTCTTTCTTTCTTTCTTTCTTTCTTTCTTTCTTTCTTTCTTTCTTCCTTCCATTCCTTCTCTCTCTTTTTTCTTTCTTTCTTTCTTTCTTTCTTTCTTTCTTTCTTTCTTTCTTTCTTTCATTTAGCCATTTGACATCTGACCTGATTCAATTAAGCATTAGTTGATACTTTCCCTTTGTCTGACCTTGAACGCTTACACACAGCCCACCCACATCATTCAGTGAGATCAATACTGTGAGGGGGGTTGTGCCTGAACGCTCTGGTTGGGAAGGTGTGGTCTCTTAATATTTTCCCCCCGCCAGTATTCTGGAGCTGTCAAGTGGCCTGATGATGCCCAATTAACCAACTTCTTCCTAACCTTCACCCTCTGGGAAGTCAAGGGCAATATCCGCCAGGTGTTTCTCGATGGCTTCCCCTCCCCTGCTGAAGAGCTGTTTGCAAAGGGCCCTTTTCATGTGCGGCTGGCCAGATGCTCCTTTCTTTTATGAGCCTAACTTCTCAGGAAGTCCTGTACGGTGCCACTAAATGGCCTTCAGAACTGCTTCGTTTTGAAGTTCAGACACCATAAAGTGTGAATGGCTTCAAGACATAGCGAGCCTTTCACCCCCCCACCCACCCACCCAGTCCATTCTCCGGTGATTGTCTGTGAGCAGGCACACATGCAGTTAGTACCTGTGTCCTGGCACACATGCAGCTGTACCTGTGCATGCATACCTGCACACAAGGGCAGGCACGCTGTTCACCTTTTGTGCTGCCTGCTAGCCGTTTGCAGACTTAAGTGTCTCCTCACGGAGTTCTTTGCTGCTGTGATTTGTCCCAAAGAAGCCCACTTAAAAGACTAGACTCTAAAGGGGCATTCTTTTTTTCATTTTATTGTGTTGTTTTCTCATGTGGTCCTGTTATTATTTTTTCATCTATTAGTTGAAAGGATAAATATCTTAAGGGAGAAATGGAAAAATATGCTTAACACTTGGCCACCGCTCTCAGTATTCTTGGCAACTCCCACTTCATTCTTTCCATGGTGCCCCGATTCTCCCTCATGCTGTGGCCCATCACAGACTTCCAGGAGGGTTTTATTTGAAGTTATTTATGCGACTAGCCTCATGGAGTGGGAAGCGCTGAGTTCCATAGGCCAGGTCAAACTGCCACTGCTTTTGGCCAAAGGTCAGCTAGACTGACTGAGCAGTGAATAACTACTGAGCGATCTTTAAAATAAGTTATAAAGATCAAAATAGAACAAAGCCTGGAGTGAGCTTCTCACTATAAAAATAAAACTTTTGTAGTTAGTCTTGTAAAAAGAAAGGTGGCTCAATTATCAGTCCCTCGGCTTTATGCAGCTCACAGACCATGCACCGTGCCTCCTGAATGGGCAGGATTGAAAGTTGCTTCCTGGATGGCAAATGAGACTAATTCTGGTTGCCTCCCAGTCACAGCCTTTGGAAGTGTTCTAGTTTGGATTCCGAAGGCAACGGTTGCAAATGTAGGGACCAGGAGTTTCTTATCAGGCCTTGTTAGAGACAGGCAATGTACTTCATGCATAGAGACTCTGAAGAGTTAGAAACATGCCACAAACCTCTGGGCACCATGGTGCAGTTTGCTCTCTCTGTAGTTTAGGCCATCTATCAAGGAACTACCTGAGGTACAACCAGCAATACCAAGATGCTAATTTTGCAGACCTGTAGCACAGCTCGGTATAAATACCAGCTGATTTTATTAGTTGTATTATCTGAGTAAGACTTGACAGAAATGCTTTCACGAGCTACATGTTCACTCATATGGGGGCAAACATAATAGATAGGTAGCCGGGAAAAATGAAATTTGAAGCTGAACCTAGTGTCAGTGATGATAGGAGGAACCTGGAACATTTGCAGGCTGTCGGTGGGGTATAAATTGGCCCCATCATTTCAAACAACGGTGGGGCAGTAGCTGCTACCATTGAGGGTATGCAGTCTCAGTGCCCTAGCCATGGCATGCCAGGGTCAATTCCCTCACTTATGTGAAATAAGAGGCAAAAAGACTTAGAAGAGGATCCCTCCAAGTTCAGGGAATGCTATAGGAGAATATATAAGAAAACATAAACGCTAATCGAAAGCTAATGAGCCAATGACAACATAGTGAGCTAGCAGGACCATACACATATACAGCAGTATGATTACATTTAAAACGTTGAGTGAGGCCGGGCATGGTGGCGCACGCCTTTAATCCCAGCACTCGGGAGGCAGAGGCAGATGGATTTCTGAGTTCTAGGCCAGCCTGGTCTACAAAGTGAGTTCCAGGACAGCCAGGGCTACACAGAGAAACCCTGTCTGGAAAAACCAAAAAACAAAACAAAACAAAAACAAACAAAAAAAAGTTGAGTGAAAAAATTCCAATTGCAGAATTTTCTTTTAAATAAACAAACCATGTTTGTAACAATAAAGATGCATGTATTTGAAAAAAAAATTTTTTTTTCATCTTCAGGATCCAAGTGAAAAGCCCACAGTGGCCACTGGGAGGAAAATCAATAGTGAATGAAAGACTTGATGAAGGGAGAGTTTTCAATGTTTATTCTCCTCCAAAGTTACCTCATTAAGTTACAAAGCTTTTAAACTGGGGCTGCCCAGCAGAAGTTGTTGAATGTTAAAAATGTTCTTTATCAGAAGCCCGGGTGCTGGTGCACACCTGTAACTCCAGCACGGGAACAGGTGCGCTGATCAGGATGTTAAGGGCCTCCTTGGCTACGTCGTGGGTTCTACAACATCTGGAGTACATTAAGACCCTGTCTCAAGAAACAGAATAAAAGGAGGAGAATGAAGAGGAGGCAGAGAAGAAAAAGAAAAAGACTTACACCCCACAGCACCAGCTAGCAGTGACGTACAGCAACTAGCATTGAGAGGCATTCAGAGGCAACTAGCATTGAGAGGCAGCTACTATGATGGAGAACGTGATTATCCCATTTAGTGTAAATAGTTACTATGAGCCTAATGGCTCCTTCTTGGGTAGGATGGTGGTTGACTAAACAACCCAATGACAAATAGCACTTGGAGATTCAGTCAATAAACTAAAGGCTGTTGGGAATTCAAGTTAAATGACTGGTGTCTCAAAAAAAATTATTTGGACGAGGGTAAAACTAATTATGAAGTCATGAAGGAGATAAAACAAATTTTATTTGGCTATCATTTTAATAAACATTAACAAAGAGACTCTGACATAAAATTTAAGTTAAACCCTGCCTGGGCTTTGCCTGGTATAATTGTTGTTAGGTTTTTTGTTTTAAAGGTGTAATCGCTGTATTATTATTAACTTTTAACTTTTCATGGCTTTGTCTCAAATGAAACCACCTGAAACTGGCTTCAAGGGAAGAGGAGAGAAAGAAGACAGAAGCACTGCTGAATGGCGATTCATCAAGAGCTGATATTGCTGAAGCTGAGTAACAGTATATGAGGTATACCAATGTTGCTCTGATTTCATACACGCTTCATGTTGTTCAAACTGCAAGCTTAAAATTATGAAGGATAAGAGGCAAACATCATGCATTTCTTGGACTTGGGACAGGAGAGAGCCACAGTTCACACACACACACACACACACACACACACACACACACACACATATATATATATATGTATATATATTCCAAAGCATTTTATTTGGTTAACAAACCATATTGAAAGATCATACATACTTTATTAATATTATCATTATTTTTAAACAGAGAAAGGTTGGGGTAGGTATATAGCATTTGGTGATTTTTTTATACCCGAGGGCTTAGAGCTTAGGTTCTTTCCTAGAATGTAAACACACTCCTCCACATTCTGTGTGAGTCTCACAGTCCAGCTTAGTCACAGAAAGAAGATTCACTATCTGAACTTCCTTCTATGGCTTTTTCACTTTCGCCATGAGGCACCAGAGCATCTGGCTTCCCCAGTAGCTCTGGGTCCAGCCCTTCTGAGATCATCTTGTCTCTGATTGCCATCACTGGAACACCCACTTGAACCATCTTGAGATATCTGGCATATCGTGGATCCCTGGGTACAGTTAGGACGTTTTCTGTTCTCATATCCTTAGGGTTCTATTCACATAGCTTTGGGAGAATGAGAGATTCACCAATTTTCTTAAGTTCCACTGGTTACTGTCCTCTGACTTAACTGTATGCGACAGTGATGAAGTTCCCAGGTTTATGTTGTGACAATCATGTACCAGTGTCATTAGCTAACCTCTATTTGACATCAGGTATCATAACTATATCCCTTTCTTCTGCACACTCTGAGGCTGGAGGTTTCTACATGTGCAGAACACCTGAACCCTATTTTGCACTTATGCGTATTTTTCAAACTTTCAGTCCAGAATCTGTGTTCATGCAGATGAAGGACAGAGTGGAGCAGAGCTGATGTGGCCTTGTGCAGGGTGGATATCGATGAAGATGAAGCACTCACTATGAGCCATTTCATGCTTCTGGGTCTCTTCATATGTTTTATCCCGGGCCAATGATCTAAATGGTTTTCAATTTTTTTTCTGGATTTAAAGATTGCCATAATTCTTTCCTCCGTTTATTATCAATTGCCTTCGCAAAATGTGGGATGGCTTTCTAAAATCTATTTCTCCTCTAATAAATTTGAAACCTCAGGCTGGGGAGAAGAGCATTTTGGACTTGGCAAGGTTTGGTATTCACAGATCTTTCTCCTTATTGCTCATGATTCCAACGTCCCTCTAAATGTTTACAGATTTTTCCCTCTCTTCAAATTGTTTCATTATTGGACAGTAATTTCTGGGATCTTGCTGCAAAGATTGATTCCATATTTGCCCTCTTTCCTGTCATTGTCCTCTGTCTTGCCTGCTATTTGCTACGCTTACAGAATAATTATGACAGATCCAGGCAAAATACAAATTTATTTCTTTATAGCTGCAATAGAAATAATTTTCTAGCTCCTCAGAATGGCCAAGCGAATGGGTAAGATGCTGTTGGTACAGAGTTAGATACCTCTTCATTCCCGTTTTCAGAGGCCTGGGATATCAGCCTTTGCTGATTTTCTCACATGATAGAAGAAGAATGAATGGGCTTAGCAGCGATTCTTGTCCCGAGATTTTCAGATTGAGTGTGAGTTTGGTTATTAAACAACTGAATCAAGCCTTGGTTATTTAGAAGATTTGAGAAATTGGTTCGGATGTTGCTAGACTGTATTTTGTTCATATTAATGACACAGCATAGATATGTAAGACAGATTTGAGTGGGTTGTCAGGGAGACAGATTTATTTATGGACTTCTTAAGAGAATATTTTTGTGGTTCTGAATGGCCCTAAAGGGAACTGTGGTCAATTTGGGGGAAGACTTTCAGGATAAAGACAGTTGGAACACTTTTGGCCCTAACTAGTACAGGGAGTGTTGCTGTACATTGATTTCTGAGTTGATGTATGTTAGAAAGCTCTTTCCATAGATCGTATCTCACCCCCTGCACTTTCTGAGGTTCCAACATAGGAACAGCCAAGCAGCAGTAGGTGATCTGGAAGATGCTGTGGGGTCAGCACATGTGGGCTCAAGAGAAGTTGCCTAATGTTGTACAATGTAAATTGTACATTTTATGCTTTGTACTCGAATTTGAATCAGTAATGATTTTCAAATTTGTTTTAATGATGTTTTGTATTATTTCATGGGAAGAATGTGGCAACCTGCCTTGGCATATACATTTTCTTCTTCCATCTTTGAATTTAAATTAACCCTCTATAGCCCTGGCCTTAAAGATTCTTTTGAAAAGGACAAGTTATTTCTTTCGGTTGAGCTCCTACAGGGGAAGGAACAGTTGAATAGCTGCTGGATAGTAAACGTATGAGAGAGTACTGCTCTTCACATTTGGAGATTGGGTTTTGGGCCTATTCAACAGGTGGGAACTCATGCCTGGTATTGAAATCTAGAAAAACAAAACAAAACAACACATTTCTAGAACATCAAAATCCCTCAGAAAGAAATTTCCTAGTGTTGTTCTGTTAAGTTAAAATGGCATTAAATCACCTTTAAAATCAGTGTGTTTACAAGCATACGCAAATGCTACTTTCGGCTGTAATCAGGGAACTATCTTTTTGCTCTGAACAGCAGGGAATACAGAGATTCTTGGCTGCTCAAGGTGCTCAGACAGGGGGCTGGTGTCCTTCTCACCCATAAACAAGACATTTACACCACTAAAGGCTCAAGGAGGAGGGGGAAGAAGGAATACAACACCAGGAAATAGGGAGAAAAACCTGCACATGTGCTGTTTTCTGGGAGTGACACACCCATGACCACCATAGACTCATAGCTACAAGGGTTATCTTCCCTGGGCATGCCCAGAACTGAACTTGTCAACTGCTGGGGATAAATGAGGAAGACACTGATGGAACGCTATCCCTACCTGTTGAACTATTAACCACTAGTTCTGGGAAAAGGGGGCTCACTGTCCTCAGTTGTGTACCCACTCTGATGGGAAGTTCTAAATCTATCCTCCTGCAGAAGACCTTGGTTAAATTCTACAGTGAAAACAAATAGACATGATTTGGGATAGGCATTTGTAGGGAGGAGAAATTGACAGAAGTTAGAAGAAGCAAAACGATGGTGGGCACGAGAGTAATTAGAATGAATTATATTTATGTATGACATTATCAAAAACAAATCTATTTCTTTTAAAAGCAGAGACCGGGAGGTCATCGTGATGGGGCATGCTCTCCACTTTTTCCTTAAAATTATCTTGTAATATGGTGGTTTTTTTTTTTTTTTTTTTTTGAAGCCATGACCAGCTTGGGGTATACGGTGAAAGACCATCCTTTCTCAACTATAACAGCTTAGAGGTCTTCAGCTCTGTCATTTTACACACACAGGAGTTTGCCTGATGGGAGAGAAGGAGGAGTGGAATGTGGAGTTACTATATGTTCACCTTTATCTGCAGTGGGAGATGACACCAGAGAGCAGGTGGCATTGAGCAGCTGCCTGTATCTTCTCATAGACATTAAAGATGTTGGCAATTTAGAGCCTTGCCTTGTGCTCTTCTATTCCGGACATCTCGCCTATTGTCTAACTCCCCCCAGCCCCCGCCCCCTTAGATTCCCAGTGGGCACCACATTTCCCTAAGAGGAAGCAAATTTATTTGGCTGCAGGATTACTGTATTAATAATTTATGTTCACATTATCAATGTTTTATCTGAAAATTAAGAATTAAATAAAGCATTCTAATGAATTATCTATGGGACCAGAATGATGTCCTCACGTGGCCTGTACATACATGCATCTGCCGTAATTTGTCTTAAAGTTTCAGGGAAAAGGAGTAAGCTCACAGGTCTTCAGGGGTTAATGGAGCATCTTACAAACTCACTGTGTCCATGTGCTGTGAGTCAAGCTTGTATTCTACATGTTAGAGCACATCAGCCCTCGAGGTTAATTTTAGTGAGACAAGAATTTTAAATTAAAAAAAAAGTTCAATCAAAGTACTTTGTGATGAGATAAGAAAACCCAAGGGATATTTTATGTATCACAATAAGTTGTCTTGTTTTCTCACTTCGGTCTGTATGAAATGACTTGGAAAACTTTCTTTATAAAATGAGAGTTTGACACACTCATGGTTTGGTGTATCCATAGGTTGTGACTCTAAAACACAGTAGAACACTTAGTGTCACTACAGGATAAGGCCCCTCTACAAAGTAATTTCTTGAATAATACAAAACAAAACAAAACAAAACAAAACAAAACAAAACAAAACAAACAACCTCATACTATGGAAAGAACACTTTTGCTAATTGCCTGGAAATTTATTCATTATGTAGTAATTTTGTTCCTGACAATGATAAGATATAACCTGCTTTAAAAAAAATTCCTTAAATCTGAAAACTTAAAGCTTTTATAAGCAGAGTCAACTGAAGAGATTTGTCAACTCTCATAGTCAACATTCGGAGAACTGAACTAATTACAAAGGGCAATGCCTTCTGGTTTCCAAGATTACCTAACTTTTAATAAGAAAAATGGCTCACCATGTTCCTGAGAAAATCTTGTCTAATTGATGTTGAGAATGAAGAAATGTTATGACTTAAGTACAGCCAGGAATGTTTTTCTTCTTTGGGCCCATATCTACACTCTTAACCTATGTCTACCAATAAAAGACATGGAAAAAACAATTCAGATCTTCAAATTATATTATTATAAGTGTGAAAACATAAGGGAATTAAATAAAGGTTGCATTCAAATTCAGTCTGTTTGTGTTCCTTAAACCATTAGTAAAATTGTAAAATTGGTAGAAAAATTTAATAGCAACACAGTGCTTTTGTTTCATTGATAGAATCCATTAAATAGAATGTGGAATTATTTTGAGAAAGTCATTTATATGTGAATTATTTCATTCCTTCAAAGTTTATGTCTTGAAAGGGAAACATGTTCTAAATATGCATTTAATGGGATGACTACTCCCAGTGATGTCACAGGATGAAAAACAGTTGGACTTTACTACCCTAAAGTTTTTTATGTGCTTAAAAATACTATACAGCATTTATTCAGTCACTTCGAATTTTAATTCCGGATCTTCTCTTGCTCTGAGCTCATGTCTAGGAAATACCCAAATTTTCTTGAGGAGGAATAATGCCTGGTCCTCAGAATGGACAAGGCAGTTCCAGCTTGGTAGTCCATGTTGGTTAATGGTTCCTCACACACTATGAATTCCTAGAGACTAAGCCTGGACAAAATTTATCTACAGATTCTCTCATTCATCACCAATTGAATGAACTTCAGGAAATTGCATGGCCATCAGAGGAGTTCTGTAGTCACACAGAACTCTTAAAAGGAGATTTGAGACCAACATCCTTCATTTGCTTAGGCAATGTTAAAGTCCTGGTGTCTCTGGGTTTCCAGAATACCTGACTTCATTGGGCGTGGTGATGCAAAGCCAAGCACTGATGTGTTTACAGGTTGGAAAAAATAAATCACCCGAGGCTTTGAATAAATAAAGGCAGCAGTCTGGAGTTGGTGCCTGAGCTTTTGTTAGGTAGTGAATTGAAAGAAACAACAATTGCAAACTGAAGGAAACCAGAGAGAGAGCCACTAAACCCCATACTATTTCAGTAAACATTGGCTTTTGTTGTAGCTTGGATCAAGCCCACAACTATGAATAGACCCCAGCTTCTCAACTGCCAGCTGGGACCCCAGTCTGTGTCCTCACATCTGAACATGGGGGCTGTGAAAAGGAGGGGATACAGGTCTATGGGTGAGTTTGAAGGAAGGGAATGGGATGGTAAGATGTCATTATATTATAACCACAGAAAGAGAATTAAATAATGTCAACAGTAGAAGGTTTCTGAACCAATCCAACAACAATCATTAAAAATCAAATGAGTAATGGATCATTCCACATGCGTAGGGTAGTTTATGTCCCTGCAGCCTCGGCACTGAACTCACACGTGTGCTTTGGATTGCACAGGATGTCACAAAGATGTGCATTCTGAACCATCTGAGCTGAGAGCTGCTGTGCTGTAGGAATTGCATTTGTTTATATTACACTAAAGGTCTCTGCACTCAGAGACGCACTGTGACATAGTCACAGAAAATACTTTTAACATTTTCTTCATCACCATTCCTGGGTAGCTTGTGTCAACTTAGTATATCTTTGTATTTATTATGTATTATTATTGAACTGTGTTATGTTATGCTTTGGATTGATGACTTGGGTATCATTAAAAAAACCCAAAAATCCATTCAATGACTTTTGGCTGTGGATTAGGACAGACTTCCTAGTTACTCTAATATACCTTAGACAGACTTCCACCATTTCATACTATATATATTGACGTAAATCAGTGTTTTCGGCATTGATGATCATGAAATGAAAATATCACTCAACAGTGGGAAATATTGAAGTTGGTCTGCATCTGAACGTATCGAATACTCAAATGCAAGTCAACCTATGTAAAAGCAGACTAGGCTATCTGCTTTATAAAGATATAAACTTGCCTTTGTCCTTAATAAATGATAAATTATGACATAAAAAATCTTTTAAAATAAAATTCTTTCTGATTTATTATCTGCAAATGTTCAATTTGCATACCTATGAGCCTGCAGTTGCATAAAAAGTTCTTGGGCACAAAATAGTGCCAAGAGTCTCTTCAATTTCATGGTGAGATCGATCGATCGTAGATTCAATTTCTAGCCCTGAAACAGGACCAAAGACAAAGATGTCTTGACTAGACAACTGGAGAAGCTGGGTAGAAGTGAAGTCTGGGCCAAAACCTTTCTGTGACTGAGCTACATCAGTTAAGTCTCCTAGTTTGTCAGTTAAGCAAGGAGCAAAGTTAGGCGCAGTCTCCCAAAGGGGCCATTTCTTTTTTCTCTCTCAAATCTGCTGTGGCATTGTCTTTAACCATAAATTGATGTTGCATGTAATGTGACATTTTGTATGCATGTTCTTACTCGACTTTAAAAATAGTTGTACATTTCAAATGTGTGTGCTAAAGGGAAGAAAATTCTTGCTGACCATGTCTGAAGTTTATGAATCGCAAGAAACTATGGGCCTTGCTTTCTTTTTGGTTTGAACAAATAAACTTGCTTATGCAATCCTCAGGTTTATCGCTGGATATCCAGTAGATGTTGACTTAAAAATTCGGAGGAACAGAGCTACTAGTCTGAATCATCAACCCACAGTCCTCTGGCTTTAGGTAAAGCTCTTATTCTCTTGGAGAAATTGTTACTTCTGGATCATGATCTGCAAAAGGGCTCAGGCCACCAGATAGTTTCTGTTCTAGATGTGACATCCTCAAATCCTTCATCTCTGTTTCCTACAAGACCAGTTCTAGACTGCATTCTATTTTCATGATGCTCCTCTAGAGATTTAAAAGACCTGCTAAGGTGCTTCTCAAATTAGTACCCCAGAATTAAACATATTTGGCATATATAAAGTGTTTAGTACCAACGACTTGAGCTGATTCATTTCTGTAATCAAAAAGTACAACACTTACATTAACGAAGGCCACACTTAAAAAAAAAAAAAGACTGCACATTTTCAATAGCACACATACTCTTGGCTCATAGAAAATGAAGGTTCAGCAGTCCCTTTAAATGTTTTAACATACATTGCCATCAAACCGTCATGCTGTCATGGAGAAATGTTCCTAAGCACAGCTGTAAACCTTTCATTAAATTTGTAAAGTTCAATTTTATTGGTCCCAATCATCTGAGTTTTGAACCACATTAATCTTCATTTCTTCCCCTGCCAAGTTTTGAGGCCTTTCCTTTTCAAAGAGGTGGATAATGTCAAAGGTAATGACTGCCCTTTTCACTCTGGTGGGCGTGACTCAAATAACTCAAATGCACACGCACTCTTTTTACTAAAATATCAGTGTATACAATAAAACATCTTCGCATTCTTCATAACAGCAATAAACAATTACACCCATTGCTTTAGATTTTCCTATGCTGTCGAATTTGTCTGCTTAGCAGATGATGGATGAAGCCCAGAAACAATAACTCTGCATGGCCTACAGGTGTGTGTCCAATTCTATTATTTCTGCAAGTGTCAGAGAGGATATTGCCTCTGGTGGTAGATAGGAATAAAAGTCCTGCACTGTTTTCTTGGTTGTTTTTTGTTTGTTTGTTTGTTTTCTTGTTTTGTTTTGTTTTTTTGTTTTGTTTTGTTTTACCCAAAGGCAACTATCTTGTCCTAGTGAGGGAAAAGACCCCAAACTAAATAATGCTCATTTTGATTCTAGTGCTTACAAATCTCCCCTGGAATTCATTTATAATTGAATATTAAAGCTTTTTCAAACTTTTATTACTTTCAAATCAATATCCTGCATCTTAGTAAATCCTACCCATCTTTAAAACTCCCAGTAAGTCCTCCTTTTAAATGCCGTCCCTGGCCTTCCATTTAAATGTTAACCTTTCTGCTCCTGTTACATTGCTGGCTTCTCTCTAACAGCGCCATATAAGCTGTCCTATATTTGCATTGTAGAATTAATCGATATTTATCCCCCCTCTTATGCCATGTCTTCCTACTGAACCAGGACCATGTGTTAGCTTTTCTCATTCATTCTCAGAACAAATATTGAAGGAGTCCCATCTTGAGCCAGGCACCGAGCCAGGCGCTAAATTCTTTGCCTTTCTCCCAGTGACTAACATGAAGCTCAGCTAACTAACTTGATTTGAAGTCATTCCTAACCCAGACTTCTAATCCAGTAATTGGCATCAACTTTGCAGATTCTGTACATGGGGAAAGAAAGGATGCTTGGAGGGAGAACAGAAGAAGCATGTTTGAAAGGGGAGCCTCACACCACACATCTCAGTGGTCTTTCACCTGCCTGAAAGAGGCGTTAAGGCTGGAGTCTCAGCTCTGTAACCACAAGTCCTGTGAAATATAGACCAACGTCCAGTATACCCTATGGAAGAAATGGGGGCCAGTAACAACGGAAAAAAAAGTTTGCAATACATTACAAGTCACTAAGAAACTGGTTTGAATATTTAATAAAGTTATAAATTGATGGAAACTAGGAGTCTTCATATTGACTCTCTACCACCAAGAGGTTATTCACATGTAAATCAGCCTTCCCAAAATTCATGTCGAAAAGCTTAGACACAGGGGCAAGGAGTAAGGGAGAGAGGGGAAGGGAGAGGGAGAGAGGCAGGCAGGGGATTGGCTCCTTACAAAAATAAATAGATGTTCAAAGAACAGTTTCAGGTTCCCAGAGAAGGAGGGCTATACCAAAATTTCCCATATATCCTGTTGCCCCAGCACACACACAGCCTCCGCCATGGACAGGTTTTTATTCATTGCCGAACATTTGGGTCCAAATTATAATTCTCATTGAAAGGAGGGAAATCACATGTTGTCACGACTAGTTGACGTACATTCATATTCTGAGAAGTGTACCCATAGTCTGCTTGGGAAAAGAGTTCAGATCCTCTCTACCCCTGGGCTCAGAGAGGTCACGGAGCAAATCCTTTTCTCACTAACTTCAGAATCTTGACAGTTTGAGAGGCACAAGCTCACTCACCTCTTTCTGATTAGAGACTCATTGGCTACTAAGCCGTGAAGGCTTGGCTTCTAGGGAAAGTTAGTGTAAACAAATTCAGCGTTACAATGAGCAGAGTGAGAGGGTGACTCATGAACAAAACACAGACATATGCTCTTGTGTAAATAAAGGCCCGGTTCTAAAGTCTGCTTCCCATTAATTACACAACAAAAATGAACTTTCCATATGTAAAACCCAAAGCACTTAGCTCTGGCAACTTACATGAGAAAAATACCAGGATTGTGGGGTCATGAGTACTAACAAAAGTAGATTTCAAAGAAGGTCTTCTGCAAATACCTTCAGGCGTGACCTGGACAGCTTCTCCCAAAAGAATGGTTTGGAGCTTGTTTGTTTGTTTTTTGAGACAGGGTTTCTCTGTATAGCCCAGGCTGTTCTGGCACTCACTTTGTAGACCAGGCTAGCCTCGAAATCAGAAATCAGGCCTGCCTCCGCCTCCCAAGCGCTGGGATTAAAGGAGTGCGCCACCACTGCCTGGCTTATAAGTACTACTCAACTATTAAAAAGAATGAATTTATGAAATTCCTAGGCAAATGGATGGATCTGGAGGGCATCATCCTGAGTGAGGTAACACAATCACAAAGGAACTCACACAATATGTACTCACTGATAAGTGGATATTAGCCCAGAAACTTAGGATACCCAAGATATAAGATACAATTTGTTAAACACATGAAACTCAAGAAGAACGAAGACCAAAGTGTGGACACGTTGCCCCTTCTTAGAATTGGGAACAAAACACCCATGGAAGGAGTTACAGAGACAAAATTTAGAGCTGTGACGAAAGGATGGACCATCTAGTGATTGCCATATCCAGGGATCCATCCCATAATCAGCTTCCAAACGATGACACCATTGCATACACTAGCAAGATTTTGCTGAAAGGAACCTGATATAGTTGTCTCTTGTGAGACTAGGCCGGGGCCTAGCAAACACAGAAGTGGATGCTCACAATCAGCTATTGGATGGATCACAGGGCCCCCAATGGAGGAGCTAGAGAAAGTACCCAAGGAGCTGAAGGGATCTGCAACCCTATAGGTGGAACAACATTATGAACTAACCAGTACTCTGGAGCTCTTGACTCTAGCTGCATATGTATCAAAAGATGGCCTAGTCGGCCATCACTGGAAAGAGAGGCCCATTGGACATGCAAACTTTATATGCCCCAGTACAGGGGAACGCCAGGGCCAAAAAGTGGGAGTGGGTAGGTAGGGGAGTGGGGGGGGGAGTGTATGGGGGACTTTTTGGATAGCATTGGAAATGTAAATGAGGAAAATACCTAATAAAAAAAATTAATTCTCAAAAAAAAAAAAAAAAAAAGAAGGGTCTGGAGCAACAACATTGTTCCCAAGCTCCTAGCAAGGTCACTTGGGTTATAGATCTGGTTCCCCTGACGAAATGGCAAGACAATAGTGGGCATCTCTTTTGTTCTGGGTTCTGCCATCCCTCTGGGGCAAATCCTGAATGCATGCCATGTAGTGTGTACACATACTTTTCTGAGACCCTTACACAGTTTCATTTCTCGCCATTAATACCTTTTCTATCATTGAAACTGTTCACTGCAAGCGCAAACTCATGTTTCCTAGGTATTATAATGGCCATCTGTCGTCTCTTGGCATAGAGGTATTTAAGGGAATGGAATTCCCAGGCAGGAAAATTCTTTGACAGGTTAAAAAAAAAAAACTATGGGAAGCGGGAAATACCTGAGTCCTTTCCTGGGATCCCTTCAAAAGCAGACTTCACAAGACAGACTAGTAGGATTCATTCCAATAGTCCTTATAAGAACAGATTAAACATTAGGCATCTGGACTTGGGGGAAAGGGACAAAAGGGTGCTTTCTCCTTGCTGGTGGGGATGGGAGTCTTTGCCACTCATGCTCAGTGACGATGTCTGCCACGTTCTATCTTACACTAGACAAGGCAAGTGGGATGCAGTCTTCTTCTTGCCCTTGAATGGAAACAAGGGGAGAAAGCAAAGGAACTCTTGATTTCGGAAAAACCTAGGCAGAGCTGCTTTATACCTGACAGTGAACACGAGTACCTCAGCCCCCCCAACTCACAGAGATGAAAGCTAAGACCTCTCAGGGTCAGCCACTTTCCAGGAAGAGCTTATAGCTAACAAATTATAGACCTAACAATACAGACCACGCCTGCCTGTCTGCCTGCCTGCCTGCCTGCCTTCTTTCCTTCCTTCCTTCCTTCCTTCCTTCCTTCCTTCCTTCCTTCCTTCCTTCCTTCCTTCCTTCCTTCCTTCCTTCCTCCCTCCCTCCCTCCCTCTCTCCCATCCTTCCTCCCTTCCTCCCTTCCTTCCTTCCTTCCTTCCTCCCTCCCTCCCTCCCTCCCTCCCTCCCTCCCTCCCTCCCTCCCTTCCTTCCTTCCTTCCTTCCTTCCTTCCTTCCTTCCTTCCTTCCTTCCTTCCTTCCTTCCACTGTTTCTTGAGCCAGGACCTCACTGTGTAACCATGACTGCCCAACACTCACTGTGTAGCAAGCCAGGCTTGACTTTCCAGTGATTTCCCCGCCTCTGACTCCTGATCATATGTGCCACCACAGCCAGGCTTGACTTTCCAGTGATTTCCCTGCCTCTGACTCCTGATCATATGTGCCACCACAGCCAGGCTTGACTTTCCAGTGATTTCCCCGCCTCTGACCCTGATCATATGTGCCACCACAGCCAGCTCACACTGCTTTATTTCATAGGCAGTTGTTTGATATCATTTATTAGGATCGAAGAGAAGACAAGAAAGAGAAAACATGAGTCTGAATTTCTTTACCAACTCTTTCTGTTGACTACTCTGTCACACTAATCCCAATTTACGTCAGAGGCCTCTTTAATTCCACAATTAAATAATCAAAAATATCACTGTAAGTTACACATAATTTCTGTTGGAAAAGATCCTGAACACTGTTTTGATTCACTTTATATATCTTCATGATTCCCTATCAAGAAATCTCACACACACACACACACACACACACACACATAAATTTAAAATATCCCAAATCTAAACCACTTCCAGTTCTAAACATTTCAGATGAGAACTCAACACATTTGTATGTATGTCTGCATGCATATGTATACATATAAATTTTAAATTGACTTTTGAAATTATATTTGGTTATTAATTTCAACAGTGTATATGTGAATTCAGATTACTCCCACCCCTACCTTCCTTAACAGCTATCACAGCTGACAAAGCCCTGCCTCTGCCTCCTGGGTGAATATCACGTCATGCAGCTAGCACTGCTCCAGGCCCCCTTCCACATAGGAATCTATTTCTCTCTGTTCATGTCTTTATTGTCTTGTTTTATGACCCACTGATTTTAACCAAGGCCTTCAGATTGACCACAGGTTTGTAACTTTCCAATGGAGCCCAGTAGGCTCACTAGCCAGTACATATAGCTCCATGAGTCTTTCTCCCAGAGTAGGCTCTCTCAATAAATGGCTATTGACAGATTCAGTCTCGTGAAGACACAGTGCTGGTAACCTCTGATGCTATGAGTCTAGGATTGCATGTTATATCCAGAAGATGGAATTTTGTAGCCATTATCCTTGTCCCCCAGAGCTTACATTCTTTCTTTGATTTCTCTTGTGAAATTCCATCAGTCTAAAAGGGGATGGTGTAAATGTCCTGTTTATGGCTTCCCATATAACCATAATTTCTCAGCACCTTTAGTAGCCAATAGTCTGAGTTCATTATTGTTCACTGTAAAGAAAAGCTGATTAAGGGGGAGAGCAGCATTTGTCTATGGATGTAAATACAGGTATTTAGAAGGCAACTTGATGCCATGTTCGTTTGCACAGCCATAACAGCTAAGAACAGCCACAGTCAACTGCAGGAAACGGGTTAGGGTCGTAAAGGAAGGTGGTAGTTAGGGGTGGAGGACACAGTCAATTTCAGAAAAATGGTCCCAATTTAATGGCTTAAATATATTGTCTTCCAACCATTTGCTACCTGATGGCACAAAGATGCCAGAAGATCTGAGTTTCAAACGCCTAGACATTCTTAATGAACAGATTAGAGTTTTCTGGTAGACCATCCAAAACAACACCGCATGCTCCACAGCTCCTTTTTCGCTTTCATTGCCTCCCATTGAGCTTATGCTGCAATTTGAATTGTGCTCTATTTTGATCCCAAATTTCTCTTTCACCCTCATGGTATTTCTACATACCCAAACAGAAGCCAAGACGGATACTCTGACAGACAGAAACTAAGGTATCTGGGAAACGTTGCAAATGAGTCCTATGGATCTCAGCTCAGGGTTGGTACTCTCCCTGTGCTTAGGCCTCTCCCAGTACCGTGGAACCAGAAGGGAGTAACTGCTCAAGTGTGGAATGATAGCTGGGTAGGATGGAAAGAGATGGGAAATTAAGGGGTACAGTAAAGGAAAGAAGACCCCAATCCGGAGGCTAGCTGAAGTCTCTGACAGCCGAGAGTCACTTATGCAGGCACAATTAACAGCAGCGCCTGTTGTAAGTATGCTGACACAGGGTCATGGTTCCCTTTCTGCACAGGCCTTTTCAACTAAGAATGTTTAAATGACAGGAAAGCATGCTCCAGGCTGAGCATACATGATTTTTAGGATGCATTTACTCCTTTTCCAGGCTTCTTTCTTTCTTTCTTTCTTTCTTTCTTTCTTTCTTTCTTTCTTTTCTTTCTTTCTTTCTTTCTTTCTTTCTTTCTTTCTTTCTTTCTTTCTTTCTTTCTTTCTTTCTTTCTTTCTTTCTCTCTTCTCTCTCTCTCTCTCTCTCTCTCTCTCTCTCTCTCTCTCTCTCTCTCCTTCCTTCCTTCCTTCCTTCCTTCCTTCCTTCCTCTCTCTTGCTCTCTCTCTCTCTCTCTCTTTCTTTCTGGATGTCACAAACAGGTCTATCAATCTTTGTTTAAAATAGAAACATCCTAAGTCCTATACAACCCTAGTGATCTGGGGTGTCTTGGCAGTTATAATCCTATCCAATGTGCCTCAGGAACTACCACATAATCTCATCCAAATTCCTTAACATTGCTTTAATGGTATCAGTTAACCTCCCAAATGGTATACAGGGATGGCTACTGTGAAGACAATTAATGTGACTTTCTTGAAAAAAGCCACATCTACACTCATTGGGATATCTTATCCTCTCCCTCAACAGCTTCTTCTATGAAACCTCAGGCTTAATTCTTTGTCAAAAATCCATTCTTAATAGACTTAATGCCTGCTCCATATTGACTAGTCCTGAAACTGTTTTCTAAAGTTTTCACTTTAGAGTTACAGTCTCTGCAAAGAATGCCTCTGGGTACTGCAGGTGACAATATGGAGTTGCGTCTCCAGACTGCATCCATAGCAGCTGACCAAGCTAGTAGTATGCCAGATTACTCTTCACTCTATTCATCTAAAATATTACTCATCCTCTTACATTTTTGAGTAAGATAGATCCGCCTCTAATAGTGTTCAACTCGGGAGCTGGAGTTGACCTTGTACTTGACAATGCAATTCATAGGGTTGAGTTTATTCTTGGAGCTGCCTAACAGGCTGATTTTATAATGAATAATTAAATATTTATGTGCCTAAGGATGTGTGACTAGGATGAGTTTGATATACCAGAAGCCTACAATGATACAGAGCATGGCCTGGGGTTAGGATTCTTGGAAGAGGAAGCAAGGATAGAAGAGTTTTCTAAATAATGATAGGATCTGAGTTGAACAGGGTGATAAATCACAGCAGGACATAACTTTGTTTTGGACATGCGAGGTGTCACTCAGTATTTATATATTAAGCATGAGATATGTGATGGTATTTTTGCATGTATGTGTGCCTACATGTGTGTGTGTATGAGGGTATACACATGTGGGTGGAGGCATACATTCAAATGTGTGTGCATGTCTGTGGTGTGTCACTGGACTCAAACTATCTGAGTTTTTGTGGTTAATTAGTTGTCCCATGAACCCCAAGTCTCTGTAGGTCCCTACCTTCCAGCATTGGCTTTTTGGATGAGTGCCACTGTGCCTGCCATTTTGTTTTGTTTTGTTGTTTTTGTTTGAATATGGGCATTGGTTATCCAACTCCCTTTCTTAACAGGACCATATCTGCTGAAACTGATGTGTACTTTGACCTGTTTCTTCACTTCTTCCTCAACACAGAAAAGGCAGAGGTGATTTTTGCGCTCCTTTTACTGATGAGGAAACTTCGAGGCCTGAGGCATCAGTCAGTCTCCCACACTTGCATGAGAAGAACCGAAAAGGACTGTGGTACTGTGATGAGGACTCCACGGCAATCCCATCCTTGATTTCCACCTTACCTCAGCGTGGTGGAAGACTCCAGCTTCCCAACCAGGTAATACCCCTCACCTCTCTACACTTCATATCATGAGGAGGTAGGCAAAGGTCCTTGTTGGTCTATTCTAACCAACAAGGTCTTATCTAATCCTTTCAGGGCAAGCAGCAGGAGAAAGATGTCATTGATGGGACCATAACAGGTGGAGAGCTGGAGGTACATGGGTAAATAAATCTGCATTCATTGTCTCATAATCCTTACTTGATTCTCATTCTCTCCCTCTCCCCACCCCTCTCCCTCTCTCCCTCTCCCTCTCCCCCTCCCCCTTCCCCCACCTCTCTCCATCCGGTCTCTGTCTCTGCTTTCTTCAGCTGCCTGCAGCTTGCCTGGACCACTAAAGATCATTCTTAATGACCATCATTACACGTTTCTTCAACGTTGCCTGGGGCCATCTCTGCAGCAATGAGCAGGCAAGACTTTGCCCCTCTCTCAACAGCTGGGCACACTATCCCAACTTCACAGGAACTGAGAGTCTTAAAAAAAATCACCCTCTCCCTTAATTACAGGAAACCCAAAGTGCTATGCCCCTTCTCATTAACATAGTTGCTTTCAGTTGCCACTAAATTATCTCACCACCATTAAATCAACAATCTAATTAGACTTCTGGAACTAGAAAAAGCCAGTGAACAAGGCAGGGACTGCACTTTCATCTCAACACTGGTCGTAAAATATTTGTGCCTTTTCTTTCTGCCCTGTATATAAGCTGCCCCTGGAAGAGTCCTCTCCTTCTCGCCCATTTAGAAAGAAGAGCTTGAACATTTGATACGAGTGTCTTAATAGAAATCACTTCACGTATGGGAGGTTTTCCTTTCCACATTCTCTGAGTGTGGAGTCCTCATTACAATAATCGCACCTGACTCCCCCTGAGCCTGATGCCTCACAGCCAAACCTCCCACTGGGCTTCAACAGAGGCGTGAATGATACTATCACTGGGAATAAGATAAAATGTATTATTATCATTACTCTGTTTTTAAGAGGGTCTGACTGTGGCGTGAGGTGGTTGGAGCATTATCTGCATGATGCAATTCAGAGACAAATTGAGTTAAATTTCTTAGAGATGGTGCATTTTCAAACCTGTCATTAGAGCTTTTTTTTTTTTTTTAATTTTTTCTTCTCAAAGATCTCAGTATTGGAAAGAAAAGAATTAGCTATATTAGATCCAGACATACTTATTGAGTATCTATTATACGCCCGCACCGCACAAGGTTCTTCTTACCATACTGTGTTAGTGGACTGCTCGGTAGCAGTGCTCTGGGTCTTTAGTTCTCTTCTTTGTATTCCTTGCACTACACAGGTCTAGCAGGCCTATAGGCTGTCTAGGCCAATTGAATGAGGCAAAAAATCTACATATGGAGTGATCTATGCCCAGGAAAACCTATATTGCAGTCACAGTGTAAAATCAAGTACAGCATAGGTCAAGGCAACTTTCAGTCACAGATTGGCTGCTGATGAAAATTCGCTATACCTTCTAAGTGATGAAACATACTTATGCATCCTGACTTTGCTCCTAGTCTCTGAAAAAGCACGTATTTATATTGGGTAAGACTAATTGTGTGTGTGTGTGTGTGTGTGTGTGTGTGTGTGTATGTGTTCCATGGATATAAGTGTGTGGCTTGTGAGTGCATGCTGGCAGAACACTAGGTGTCTTTCTCTATGACTTATTGCCTTGAGGCATGGCCTCGTTGAACCAGAAGCTTGCCCTTTCAGCTAGGTTGCCAGCCAGTAAGTTCCTGGGTTCAACCTAGCTTAACTAACCTATGAGTACTAGGGAAGAACCATCGTACATTAGCATTCAAATGACACATAGGTTGTGTTTATAAGAAAAAAAAATCCAACAAGGTAGAAAACAGTAACAATGAGAATAATAGCCACAACACCAATGGCAGCACCAAGGTCTGAACTTAGACCAATATTCTAGGATTTTCACAGTATTTTCATGTATTCTTCACCATGACTTTCTACACTAGATGGTATTTTCTCCCCATTCTACAGATAGGAACATTGAGGCTGGAAATAACCCAGTTTATAAGTACAGACAGTATCAAGTCAGAATATACATATTTGACTGAAGCATTTAGTGACCACATAATGGGAGGCTGTCCTTTTACTCTTCCAGCCATACCTGTGCGAGAGCTACTAATCACCCCCATAAAGGTAGCTCTGCTGGACTGGTTATTTCTTACAGATTAAAGTTCCAGAAGTCAGGCATTCTATATATTAATTTGCATATTTGTTTATTAGGGCACTCCTTGATCAATCTCATCCAACAGTCTCTGATTCCTACAAAGCCTTTTCCTCTATGTCTCTTTTTCACCATCCTTATCAGCAGGTGCTCTCTCCCTTCAAGAGCTGCTGGTCGGTCTCTTAGTTTCCTTCCTACGCTGGGGAAACACTATCATCTTTAGGAGGAAACAGTTCCATTGATGCTTTTGAAAGACAAGGCTTTTGGCTAAATCCTCCATGAGGATGCTTTGGTTAGTAGCTTCATATTATGATTGTCCATAAGATAAAAAGACAGACAGACAGACAAACCAAACGTGAAGTAAAGAACTGCTCAAACCTCAAATCCCCACTACTCGGTTTTTCATCAGAGCATTGTTGTTTCCAAAGACCCTCTCAAGGATGCAGTGACAAAGGGAACAATCGGCTGTTCAAGACTTGGCAGCTAGAAGCAATTTCCAGCCATCAATTTCTAGCTTTCTGAGTGCTAGGTTCTATTCTCATACCATTAGAATCAAGAACTCACACTGTCTGCCCTTTGTAAGGATTCTGATTGGCTTTGTTCAGGTTTCTTGATTACAAGTGAAGTTATCTTTGACTGGGCCTTAAAGTACGGTTTATGTCTAAACTGTTTAAGGGATGTCAGGACCCACAGTGACTAGCAGGACACTGAAATGGTTAACAGTCTTGTGAGACTTAAATGTCATCACTGATCCATGGACTGTGGTATTGTTGAATGTGGCAGAATGTACAGCTTGAGAGAATAATGGATTAGCTGCTATACAAAACAGATAGATACTAGGAACTGTTATGTGTTTCACTCTCAGCACGCACAGCCACACTGTTTGTGTGTGTATGTGTGTGAGTGTGTGTGTATGTATCTTCATATGTGTGTCTAGAGTATGTCTCTCTGTGTGAATATGTCTCTGCCTCTCTGTGTGTATGCATGTCTCTCTGTGTGTGTATTTGAGTATGTGTGTCTGTGTGTGTGTGTGTTTGTGTGTGTATCTCTTCCTGTCTGTCTTTCTGTGTGTAGAGAAAGTCAAACTGAAAGAGAAACAGCAATATATATTTCATTTCCATCATTCTGTCCTTGAGTTTGTGGTATACAACCATAACAATCTTACTGTTGTGACTTTTCTTATTACCGTTTGGAATGTACCTATCAATATGGTCTTCTTCCTAAATATGATGGAAGAAAAATAAATCCATGCTACTAGAGTGAAATCATGACTTCTCTGTCCATTGTGTGACCTCCCCGAGAAGGTATGTCAATATGCAGAGACAAGAAAAAATTAGCCTGACTTATTCAGGTATAGATTATCTAATATGCTTATTAAATCATTATTGGGCAAGTGTAATAGAAGTTGTTTCAAATTATGCATCACTTTGAACAAACCTTATTGAAGCCTTCACTGCATTAGCCCTAATGACTCCCAATAATGATGCAGCTTTCGCTTGAATGAGACTTCCTTCAGCACAGCAGATCAATACCTATTGAGCAGTGTGATCACGCAGGCTGGCCTGTTAGAATACTGGTGGCTGGGCCACCATTTCTCCCTCCCTTTCTCTCCCTCAAAGAGCTCATGATGGTTACTCTGTCTTGGGCATCTCCTCCATTGCCCAACCTATCAATCAATAATGTTGCCGTCAGCCTGTGTCTTGCACTCCATGAAACTAAAAATTTGCCTTAAACAAAACTACTGGGGAGGTCCCTCCCTTTGGCATGCACATGTCGAACTGCACACACTCTTTAGCCAGAGACTACATGCTATTAGACTTTGATTTATAATATTCTTTCCCATACTGTAATGCTTATATATAAAATATGATGGGAAACATCCTTTTATAACAGCGAAAGGTCACATGTTTGAAAAACTACTGTCTTGACTCCAAGCCAATCGTCTGGCTAATATTTACTTACCAACAGTGGTTTTAGGATCCAGTGTGCCTTTGTCAGATGTTCATCTACTATATTAAGCACCAGATAAGCATACTGCTCCCGCCTTTCTACCATTTATTTCACTAAGATAATGTAAGGAACATCTACTGTCTGTATTCAGTATCATAGACAGATGAACATCCAAGAAGGACTAATTTTTATCTGACTCCTTCCAGTGTCTTCTGATCATTAAGTCTGTTCTTAGAGTAATTTTGTATTCATGTTTATATGCACAGCCTTGTGCTGTCCTCATCCTTGATCAGAGAAGCCTTTTCTTTTACAGGGATTTGGAGGGAGATGTGTTAGTGGCCCTGAGAGTAGCTGTAGGGGACTAGTGGGGGGAGTGTATATCATCAAAATACATTGTATACAATATGAAATAGCCAAGGAATGAATAGAAATATTGTTAATTTTTATTTTATTGTCTTGTAAGCCATTTTGTTTAACTCTCTTCCCCCCCACCCCCCATTTTAACTAAAAGTCATCTGGTTCCTCAAACCATCCTGTAAAAAATGATAACCCAATAGGAAACAAGTTATCAAGAAAAGATGATTTTAAAAATAAAGCACAAAGTGATTCTAAATTTAGTTTGTTGATATCGGGAGATGAAACGAAGTGAAACAGGAATCAAATGAATGGTTTTCCTGAGACATATGCGTGGCTACTGCACAGGCATGCAATCAAACACAATCAAACTCACAAACTATTAACTACTAACCGTGTGCTCGGTTTGAATTAGAGTGATCTCTCCCAGCCAGTGAGAGTGGCTTCAAGAGAAGCCATGAGCCTCACTTAACCACTCTATAAACAAGCAGAGTTTCACGGCTAAGAAATAAATCTGTCACTGATGACGAGAGAGGTGGGCAGTCACTAAAAATCAGGCAGGCGATGAGAGCGTCGGACCCAAATCCAACTCTGTGACTTCAGGCCTATCTCTGCATCTCATGATGCATCCATTTCTCCACATATGAAATGAAGCAGTGTGTTGGATATGAGCCCACCTGTGTGTTCCCAAATCCCCCAGGTTTGTAGGAAGCCATTTGTCTGTGGAGAGTGGAATCTCATGAAGGTCTGGCTTCTAGCACCTGGGGGAGATCTCTGGCTTGGTTCCCTGAAAAAGATCTGCTCTGCAGCCAGAGACCGGAAATCAACCAAATCTGTACAATTCTCAGGAGAGTCTCATTTTTATACTGCCAAAATGAAATAGCCTGTTCCTGCATCCTGACACAGGAGAGTTTTGGCTTAGCTCTGATTACTGTGGCCGTTACTACCCACCTGCTTTTCTGACTGCTTGGCATATTTGTAAATTACCTGCTGGATACAGGCAGAGGGGGTAAGCCCACATAAGCGTGTGATCCCAACCGCACTGTCTTTCACACTGAATCAAAGAGTGCAGGGGGGATTTGTGGACCACCTGTCTTTGGCCTCTGGGAAATATCTGTGCTTGGCAAGCAAAAGTAAAAGAAAAAACAAAAACAGGCACATTTCTTCAACCCATAAAGGGAGATCTAGGTGCATAATGAGTAAGTTTCCATAGCATTTTCAAAGGTGAAGAGTGCAGACCACATCCCAGATCTGCTGTAGTCAAGCTATTCCCTCTGAATTCCCAGTCATGGGACAACACCCAGCTCTCTCTGCCTGGATGGCCTCCTACAGAGGTGCCACAGGTCCATTGACGCTCCCTCACTCTTTCTTCTGTGACATGACTTTCCTTACTTTGACTTCTTTTGATGATCTGCCGAAACCCCACCACAGAACTTCTGACTCCACACTGAGTATATGGAAATCTGAAAGCTGTTATTTCAATTGGGCTTACTGTTTAATCACCAGTGGCTTCTGGAAAGGGTGGGAAGGCAGGCCAGCTGAACTCTGCTCACAGCACCTTGATAAATGAAATGATGTGCTTGCTGTAAAGACTATGCTGTAAAGAGTCTCTTCTTTGCCGCCATGTTTAGCACGCTTGCCTATACACTTACTTGATAGATATTGATGGAGTGTGCCATCAGTTTACATTACATGAATACAGTAAACATTTAAGTCATGGGCTCATCTCTGAGATGTACGCAACTTTACTACAAGGAATATGTAAGGATGAGATTATGGTCTAGGAGAAGATGAAAAGTGCAGCCTAAACACTGGATACTGAGAGTTTGTGCTGGAGCTGTGGCAGGCTGGGTCTTGGATGAGATATCAAACATGAACAGGGAGAAAACCTGCCTGCAGTGTAGTTAAAGCACACCCAAGCACTGTTTCTGGTCAAAGGTATGACCTTGCCAAAGTGAGGTTGGCTGGGTCCTGGTGCTAGAGAGAGTAAGAAGCAGAGGAAGTGAGAGGAATTAGAGCAAGACTGCAGAGGTCTGGAGGGTAACTGCTGGCAAGGGCTTGGAGACTACTGAGGAATCGTGAAATCATGAGCTTCAAGGGGTGGACTTGGTAAACACAGGACGTCAGGAAACATAGAGGTTGAGACCATGGGCTTGGAGAGCCTACTGCCCATCAATTGGTTGTTGGGCAATGGGGTCTCTCTTCTTAGATTCCTTTTCTAAAAATAAGGTACAATCGTTTATTTCCCAGAACTGTGTGTAGGTTATCTGTCTGCGAGAAGAGATATCCATCACTCACTCTTGGCTCTATTAGTTATTAAAATCTGATGAAGAGCCAATGATTGTCACCCTTTAGTTGTTTCTCCTAGACTAGTATTAGAATATGCTAGAATAAAGACAGTCTTTAATGACACCTTCCCTTTCTAGTTTTCAGGTGATCTTTCTTTCTTAGATCGTACACGTGATGAAACAGTATGCGTGTACAGTGTCTATGAATGGCCGGGTCAAGAGAAAACCCTTTTATGTTTTGAGTAGATCATCTCTAGATGGCTTTTATTAGTGTATCCATTTCTTTAGCCTTTGAAAAGAAAAATTCCAGGAAGGACTGGGAATGTAATTTAGTAAGAAAGTACCCCCGGTATATGGGTGCTGCCTAGGCTTCATCTGCAGTATCACATGAAAGATAAAAGCGGGCTGGGGGGAGGGGGGTGCAGGGACGACAAGGTGCAGGTTCCGTATTCCTAATCTACAAACCGAAATCCCCAAACTTTAGAATTCCAAATGCTGAAGCACAAATGTGAAGCTGCCAATGGAACAGTCCATTCCTGACTCCTTGGATGTGTCTCAGTCAAAAAAAAAAGCTGCACTAAAAATAGCAAACGGACTAAGGAAGTACTCGTCCCTCCATACTTAGTTCTACTCCTTCACAACAGGTAAGAAATGGAAACATTCTAAATGTCCTTCAACTGATGAGTGGATAATGGAAATGTGGCACATATACAATCGAATTATATTCTGCTGTAGGGAAAAATGAAATCTTGTACTGTGCCCCCCTGCCACCACCCAGTAGTACCATACATTATCATATACTATCATATATTATCAAATGAAAGCCGAGTGCCAGGTGAGGTTCGAGTTGTTCACCGAGAGCGTTCTATGTGGTCTCCCAAACAATAAAGACAATCGAAGTGCTCTTGGTTGCCTGCCAGAATGTGACAGTAAGGTTCTCTTGCTTAAAATAGCATATACTTTGGTCGCAGGACTTGAGATATGGAGCTGGTACTGGCCTGGAAGCCTTCTGCCTGATGGCTAACTCTACTTGTACTGGAAGGTGCTATGAAAGCCACGAGGGGAGAAAAGTTTGCAATAGTTCTACGCAGATGTAAATTCTTCACATTGCAATACTGATCAGCTGAGCAAGATAAGTTCCACAATGAAATTTTGATACTCATTTGTTGGGAGTAATTAAGATCTGTCTTATTGGAATTCAGGCTCCACTCAATAGAAGAAACTCAAGACGGTATTGTAAACCAAGAACCCGTGGCTGAAAAGACTGCAGATGAGAACCTACTATTATCTTTTTGTTCAATTAATTCAGCCTTCTAAATACTCCTGCTTAAAGTACAGAGAGGAAGTGACTGTGGAGTGCCCATATTCAACTGGCACATATATGGCATCACCCCTATACCCAAGGCTCAGGGAACATCATGGAAAAGGGAGTGGAAAGATAGAAATAGCCAGAGAACTGGAAGGATAGCTGCAGAATAGTATCTCTTGGACACTCAAGATCTCTTAGCAACATGGTTGTCAGCACAAAACACAGTAGTCAATATTCTTGCAAAGACAGAGGAAGGAATCCCAATGCCCCCTCTCTAGCTGAAGAGCTACAGGTGGATGGGAGAGAGAAGGAGAGTCAATTTTCTTCAAGGATGGGTCCTTGGTAGATTACCTATCCCCAAGTGGGTCAAGCCTACATTCATGTGTGTGCGTATACATATACATATGTGTGCATACACATATACACACGTGCAACACACATGTATATGCAACATTAACTAGATATAGTAGAATTCACATCATATAAATTACCGAAAAAGAGGACAAGATTTTGAAAAGGGGATGTTGGGGGGGAGGAGGAGGAGGAGGAGGAGGAGGAGTTATGCTGAAAATACATTGCTCTTTCATCTGTGAAATTCTCAAAATAAAATAAAAAAACAGAGTATGAGGTATAAATGAAATGTATTGAATTTCATGTTAAGCTTGGGACTTACCACCTATTCCTTCCGCCCAGCAATTGGCCATGACTTCTTTAACGACAGATCAAAAACCAACTGGTGAACAGGCCAGCATCAGAACCACCTCTACATTTTACACTTAAGATATTTCAATACATATATGCATCTTGTTTTTTTCTGCTGTGTGACTGCAGAGCCTTGGACATGTGCCACATATGATCCTTAAACACTAGTTTTAAAAGTGTACCTGGAAGGTTTTCTTTGGTTTTCCAGTTGTTTTCCCCTTCACATTTTTAACTTATTAAAACTTGCCATGAGAGCACTCTGGTTCTGTGAGGAAGACGCCTTATTCTTAGGTTCAGGATGAAGACAGATCTGTACCATGACAGAGCTGAAAGTTTCCTGCAGCGCTCATTTCCCCGACACCACCAGAAGGTGTTTGGATGTTGGCAACATCTCATACTTGCTTTTGGGGGTTCAGAGCCGAGTCACCTCACATTTAGTCATGTTGCATTTACAGATAATAAAGACTATTGTTTGATATAAGATCATTTCAACTGGTGAAAGAAACCTGCCCCATTGACCTACTGTGTTAGAGAACAAAGTCACCATGGTAAGGACTTTAAAGGACAGGTTGGTTTATCTACTGAAAGGAACATCTTGATTTTTTTTTTTTGATGTTCTAGATAAAACTGTTGCATATCTTGGTATGTACATGCAAATGGCCCCCACATTCTCAATCACTTCTGGGCACAAGCATTTCTGATTAGATACCCAATGTGCAATTGCTTTTAAATTAACTAAGCAATGAACTTTCTGATAGTATGGAGGAGACCTATGCGTATCAGAACAAGTACTTTACTGCTGACCCACACTCCCAGAACCTGGTCCTTGCTGTTACAAATGTATTTACTTATTTGTTTGTTAACTTAAACTCAATAAGTAGCTGTGGATGACCTTGAACTTCCAATCCTTGTGTCTCCACCCCCTGAGGTCTGGGATCATAGATATTCACCCCAGTGTTCTGTGTTGACGTTTATTTACTTATTACATTTATTATGGGGCCATTTGGATTGCGCCAATTAGTTTTATTTTTGACAGTTTCACAGACACCTACAGTGTATTGTGATGTCACTTACCACCCCATGACGAGAGGACTTTTTAAGCGCCCATCTTCCATATGGGCAAAGAACTCACCTGCATCCGATGTTGCTGCAGATGCAGCAAGGAGAGATAACACGGGTGCTGAGGGAATTGCAACACTGTCCACTGCAGTTGGCTTCTTCCTGGCCATCATGGCAGATACTGAGCCCTCGCTCTTACTGTGTGCTGCTGTCTGGTCCACTTTTAAGTGGGGGCTTGGCATCCCTGTAAAACAATAATCCCAGAATTTGTAGTTGATTTAAGGGTACAGCAAGGCAACCATCATAAAGCCTGAACTTAATCTGAGTAAATAGTCCAACTGTTTGTCCTCCTTCCAGTGCAGCAAGTTGAGAATACTTAAAGAGAAAAATAGTCATGGCTAATTTGACTGTGAGGTTAGGACTAGGGGTTTTTTGGAATGGATGCCTAGATCCGAAGTCAGGCACAGGCCTAATGAAGCAATATAACGCATTGAGTATCTATTCACTTTCTGGGGATCAAGAAGCCCATCTTTACAGAGGTTGCACCAGTGCGGTACAAAGGGTGATTCACTTGACTCCTACTGGCCCTAGTGAGGCTTCCATCTCACCTAGCTGGGAAGACATGAGCACCAGAGGAGCAAACAGCACATGACCAATTGCAGTGAGTGAATTAATGCTAGGCACTTGGAATGTGTTCCAGGACACACTCTGTTCTTTGAAAGTCTCTAACATTATTGCTAATGTGTGTCTATTATTATTATTATTATCATCATTATTATAGACGTAAGTATAGTCATGACTTGCTCGTAAGTAATTTAAACCAGTCAGTAAAGGCTCAGCTCTCTTTCCTGATCTGGTTAAGTATATACAGGCACCTATCTACATTCCTATCTGTAAACTATGTCCAAGCCTAGAGGGTTGAGTGTGCTCCATCCATGTCAAAGGGCTTTCTACTCAGGCTCTCTGTAGGCTGTAAGCTGCTAAGACCAACAGTAACACATTAGGTTTTGCCAGTTATTCTTGACACTATTCTTTCCCATGCCAATCAACCTGAGTTATAGAGTCCCTTCCTCAGAGCAATGTTACCTCAATCACTATACCTAGATCACCTTTAATCTCTTTGGCTCCATGGCAGTCCAGTGAGGTGTGACTGTAGCTATTACTATTGTCTCGGTTTACAGATGAGAAGAACATCCTTTTGCAGAGCTTAAGGAAAAGGTAAATGACGTCCTTCTGCTCTTTGGTGGAGTTGGGTATCTCCAGTTGCCAAACGCTAAAGCCAGGATCATCTTGATCCATTGGACCATACAACACTGACCACAAACCCAGTCCGTCCCAGTATGCTTCATGCTGAGGGCACAGAGGTTTTACTACACAACTGAATAAAGCACCTGAAGAGTGGGTCATACTAACAGTTTGTTTTCTCTCCTGCCACTTTCCTTCTACTCTGTTCTTGTCTCAGAAACTTAAGATGCCATGAATAACAAGATTTTTTTTTTTTGCACTTTCACGAATTGAACATGCATTTCCAAGTATTTTGAAGGTAGAAAGAGTCAAAGGCCAAATGATATGGGAAAATATCACAAGGTACACTCATCGAGATACCCAAAAGTCCGCAGCGTGCTCTATTAGCAGAATATGCAGGTGTGCTTAAGATAGACTGAGCATAGCACCCAGAAGATCTACAATCACATATAAGAACATCCATCCAAATTGCTACCAGAAGCTACTGTAAGGAGGGAGGCATCAGGGCCTGGTGTAGAATAGGGAGTGAGGACTAGGAAGAGTTCCCTTTTACATCTTACACTTTACTGTTTCATATATACCATATGTATCATAATGCGATTATACATGTATAATAAGGAAGGGGAAAGGCCTCACTTTATAGTCCAGGCTATTCTGGAACTACATAGCCTCAGCTGGCCTACAACTCAGGTGGCAATCCTCCTGTCTCAGTCTCCTAGGAGTTGGGGTTATAAGTATAAACCACATTTCTAGAAACTCTTAATATTTCGAAAATTACAAACATACATTAACTTTCTTTTTTCTTTCATTGAGAAAACAGAATTTGAGGGGAAGCAAATACAAATTGATAAATGTCTTAGAGTGTGATATTGGGGTAGTTTGTGGCTGATAACAAGTCTGGTCTGATAGTCAGAACAGTAGGCAGGAAACAAGGCAAAGCAAAGCAAAGCAAAGCAAAGCAAAGCAAAGCAAAGCAAAGCAAAGCAAAGCAAAGCAAAGCAAAGCAAAGCAAAGCAAAACAAAACAAAACAAAACTCCTATTTTTGGTTCTCTCCAAGACCACAGCAGTATTCCTTCTAAACACACTTTGGAGTTCTAAGCTATCAGCATTCATTACACTGAACAACTGGCGCTTTGGAAAAGTCGCCGACAGCCATTTTTGTACCTGTAGCCGCAGGTTAAGCAGGTACCTTTCTATTTAAATTATGACGAGTTTGGGGAATGGAGGCAGTAAACAGGGTTATTAGATGAATATTTAACCCTCACTTGGGAATAGACTGATTTCCAGTCATTTCAGTTGTACCCATTTTCATGCAAATGTTTACAATCTAAATTAGTCTCAGTCCACATCATCTCATTAGAGCTGGTCTGAGCATACCTCTGCTGGGTACACTTGCCACTCAAGTGTTTACGATACAGACTACGTTAAATGCCATAAAAACACACTGAAAACACTCAGTCATTCAGATCACTGCTGAGCAGCTTCTGCAAAGACCCTAGACAATTTAGGAGTTGTCAACTTCTAAAATTATATCTAAGAGAAGGAGCAGGAAACTAGCCCTAATATTTTCCTCAGTCATTTTTGGATTTTGAAGGGATGATGGACACTCGCACACAGCATGTAGGGACAAGACTATCAGATAAAGTTTGAATGAAGGGAATCACCCTTTCTGAGAGCAGAGGTCTGGAGAGCATAGAAGGGGGAGGGAGCAGCCCCTTGGGAAGTGACATTGTGCAGGTGGCCAATGTAAGAGTTTGTTTTCTTTCAATCTAGTGACAGCAGATGGTCCATGATGGGACACTTGGAGAGTTTCTTCTCAGACTGGGCCTGGCTTCTCTCTCTGTTCATAGGAACTGGAGTGTTAGAGGCAGGAAATCAATTCTTTAAAAAGAGAAGAGAAAAGACTGAAAGAACCAGAGTCTTGCACATCCTGAGCCGTTGCAAGCACCCCTGTTTAGAAGGGAGCGTGCAGAAAGGCTGGGTATGGGAGGGATTATCATGGAGATTCAGTAGGGAGTCTGTAGAGAGAACATGTTTGATAGATGCGTTCTGATTTTTCCTGTATTCCAACACAAAGGATGGTCCACCGATGTTTACATATTTAGAGGCCAATGCGCTTTTAAAGGAAGAAATAATGACACTGATCACTTCATTAATCTAACATCTGCTCATCATTAAACCACAGAGTTGAGAGAACATTTAAAAGTTACTTATATGGAAATAGATCACAGTAACCTGTTGACCTCTATTGATAGATTTTAAAATTCTCTTTGTAACTATGGTACAGCAGACCCCAGCGACAGTCACTCATTTTCAAAGGTAATTTCTCAGACCACTTATCCCCTCAAATCTCTACCTGGGCATCGTGTTTGCATTAGGGGCTTGATTTATGGATTCATCTCCTGAGAGGAAGAAGCTGACTTCCTGTTGCCTTGGTTACTTGGAACTCAGTTCAAGGTTAAACTACTCCCAATCAAAATCACTGACAGGCGCTGAATCCAGTGGCCAGGTTATTGACTGCCCCAGGATGCGGAAAGGTCAGGGACCAATGCACTGTTTACTGCCTTACGGGCGAGTCAATAGCTTCAATAGTTTGATTCCCTTCCTTCTGAAGAAGTAGCTACTCAATTACCTCTTCCCCAGGTTATTCAAGGTCACAAGGGTCACGGTGGAATCTGGAGTCTGTGATGGCTGACTTTCTCAGGATCCCTTTAATGAGCTCAGTGACCTTGGCAAGAAAAACCCAACCTGCTCTTCAGTAATTTGTATGTTGCTCTTAGGTTCATAAAGCCAGTTTCCTTTTGTTTCTCATTTCTTTACAGGGAAAAGGAAGCAATAACACAACAAATATCCTTCACAGGATGGATAATTTCTAGTAGGTGAGAAAACAGAGATTCAAGAGAGGTCATATGATTGGCCTAAGACCATACAAAAGGACCCCAATCTTCAACTCACTGTTGGGTCCTCCACATGGCCCATCCAATTGAGGAATTCCACAGATTTCACCGAGGTACACCCACCATAGAGAACAGTGTATCTGGCAGCCAGAACTTGACTCATGTAGCCTTGATGGCTAGATTAATTAATTTTCAAATTCTAAAATTTGCAAATGCAGCTGCTTCCACAGTGTAGGTGTATGCTGGTGTGGTGGGGCAAAGTAATGGACCTGGGATGGCTGGTCTTTCCCATCACCTCCCTGACCTCTACTGATTCTGAAGAATTCAAAATTTGCTATGAATAGAGAGTTAAAAATCCATTGATTGGTTAAGTAGCTTTTCAGTCTGCAAAGAATTTTGACACGTAGTGTGCTATTTGTGGATGGTAAGAGGTTCATGGTGAGGCCCATATGAGGGAACAGAGGCACAGCAAACCAGATGACTTACCCATGCTCACAGATCATGCATGTGAATGAAGTGAGGCTAACCTCCATGTTTCACGTCGAAGCTCTCCTCCACATGTCTCAATATTCTGACTTTGGGGTTTTTAAAATTTCAACAATCACTCACTTTCTGACTCTCCAGTTGCCAATTAATATTCAACCGTTGACCTTTTATATAGTATGGAGATAGATTTTACTCATGCCCAACAAAGAGAATCCATGTTACAGAAGAAACTGGATGCAGCCGTGAGAAACCTTCCCATCTTTGAAATCGTAATTTTCATGTGCCAAATCCAGTAAACATTATCTCTCTTATTTAAAAATGTCTTGTGTGTGCATGTATGATGTGTTTGTGTGTGTGTGTCCATGCCACAGCAGACATGAAGAGATCAGAGAACTTTATGGAGTTGCTTCTCACTTTCCATTTTTACCTGGGTGGCAGTGATCAAACTCCTATGAGGCAGGCATAGCAAGTGCCTTTACTCGCTCAGCCAGTTCTCTGGCCCCAAAGTTTATTTTTGTTGCATCATGCTAACCATTCATCCACAAGTACATAGTCAAGATCTATCCCGCCAGAAATATGGCACTGATCAAAATGAAGTTCCCATTTCCTAAAAGAGTTTACTGTAATGATTTCTATAGAGCAAAGAGTAACCATGACTTTCCACGAGGGCAGGTACTAAAGGGTTGATGGATGTTAGCCATCAAGGAGCGGAGCCTCTACTCTTTATGTGATATCATTAGAAAGAGGCATCACAGACAAATGGATATATCTTCATGGATCCTGAGTTTTGTTAAGAGGGACATTTGGAAATCAGCAAAAGGTACGGCACCCTATATAAGTCTTGGGACCTCGGGTCTTGAAAAGAGGAACGAAAGCTGGCTTTCAAGCAAAGAGTTCATAGGCACCAAATCACCGTTTTAAAAACAAAAAACAAAAAACAGGGACTACCATCACTAATTTTGTGACAGATGTGTTTTACTTCATTTTAACACCGTAAAAGATAAAACCTAGGCAAGGCCACTCTGAATCACAATACTTTCCCACAGGCCTAGAGTTGATTAGGGTGAAGCGAGCCATTGCTTCAGCAGTAACTAACTATCGGAACATGGAGGTTGTGATCTCTGTCTTACAGAGGTAGTGCAGCCTTGTGATCTCTGTCTGTCTTACAGAGGTAGTGGAGCCACGGAGAAAGAGACACAATGAAACAAACAAACAAATAAACTGATCAACCTGACAAGAGAGGAGGCCAAGTGAGTCTGCCCTGAATTAGGAAGCTAAGATAATACCCATGGGCTTGGAGAGGCTGAATTTCCACCCCTTTCTTCCTGCGTGTGCCAGACACTATAAGGTTCCACGGGCTGGAACTCTCCTTGAGTGGGAACACTTTCTCACTCAAAGGTCTGTTTTGAAATGCGGGTAGAATTCAGTAACTAAGAGTGGAGAGACAGCCAGATAGAACAAGAAAATGATAAAAACAAGAGGAAACCCAGCAATTCTTTCTGGAACCGAGAGAAGAGGGGTTATGTAAAGCGAACACAGGGTGATGCATTGGGAAAGGCAGCAGCGCAAAGGGCAGTGTCCATCTACAGTCAGGTAGACTCAGTGTTTCTTTTCCAATCTGCTGTTTCACTGTGCAAACTTCTGACCATAGGATCTAGGTCTTGATATGTAATATGTCTTTATTTCTCTGCCAATTCTAGATATCTATGAAATGCTAATAATCAGAAATCATGCATTTCTTTTGGTTCCTTACAAGTTAGTTTGGTAGATATGAGATACTTTAAAACGTTTGTGGCGTGGATGGCTATATAGAATCAACACCCCTATCCTTCAAGGCTCAGGTATTTGGACATTGTTTTCATGAACTAAGCCACACATTCTTAATATCTAGAATTCATTTTTTGGTATAATGTAGAAGTTAAAAATATATTTCTTAGAGTAACACTTTACTAGCTGTGTGATTTTTTTAAGCAAGTAATGTTAGCTCCTGCCAGTTTCTTTGTCAGTTAAAGAGATCATTGTGAGAAATAAGCAGGCTTTGTATTATTAGAGGGGAAGTCATGCCCTGTCTTCCCTAAAAGAATTACTCACATGCTAATTCCTGGAGCCTGTGCTCCTGTACTCTAACAATCCAAAGGAGAATTAAGGTCGAAGACAGCTAGCCTATAGATACCTCTAACCCTAACCCTAACCCTGATCACAAGTAGGGACAGTATATGTATTTATCCAAATGACCAGAGCAGAATCACAAGAGACCAATACGGTAGAAGTACAGGGCAGAGCAGAGATGAAAGGAGCATGTATGACAGTGGCAGAGGGACAGAAGCTTCGTCACTGGCCTTTAAGACACAAGAAACGAGGTCAGAGGCCAAGGAATGCAGGTGATTTACAGAAGCCGAAAATCAAAGAAATCACCCCACTATACCTCTCAGGAAATAATCTACACTCGAGTTTTGCTCAGTGAGACCCACTTTGGACTTGTGATTTCCAATAATGTAATAAGATACATCTTCCTTATTTAAACATGTAAGTTTGTAGAAATCTGTTACAATGACAAGTGAAAACTAATATTAAAACAAAAATCATTCTTCCAGAGCCTCACCTTACTAAGTACCCATTATGTCAGCCATTACTATTTCCCAGTGACACACTCTTAGTACTAACTGTCTCACTTAAAACTTACTCCTCATGTTTAAGTTATGTCTGTGACCTGAACAGCTTCGATCCCTTAGGAGTCAATGAGCTTAGTCTTTTAAATACATTTCCAGCATGAAACTGACTCAAATAAATTGTTCGATGACTATGTATAGTCAATAAATCACATTAGAGGTAAGCATATTGGTAAGAGGAGAAATAAGAGACTGGAATTAAGAGAAACTGGCTTTCCCCATACCTGCTGGATGAAGTCGGACCGTGTAAGGGATGCTCTTCTGCGTCTGTCTTTGGGCCAGAATCTATTCCAGTCCATTATTCAGATTCTAAGCTTTCAAATGCCACAGAGACGTTTAAACAGCATGATTTGTTCTCACCTCTCTTGTGTTAGAAGTGCATAGATGGGCTTAAAGGGGACCTGCTTTAATCGCAGACAGATTCACACTTGAATGTAGTTTACATTATGTGGTATGTTACAATGACTCGGATTAGTCTTTCTTGGTGTTGCAGTGGAAAGATTTCATGAGCAGAAAGGCATTTTTTTTCCTAAGTGCTCAATGATATCATACAGAAGACCCTCCCACTACCAAAACTGCAAAACGAAGAGACATTCCAAGTCACAAGGCTTTGGAATGACACTGTATCTTAGATCTCAGGTCTGCTGAGAAGAATAACATATAGACAGAGAGAAAATTCTGCATCATGACCAAGATTCATAGAAACCTCTAGGTTCTGATATGAATCTTGCTAAATTTTCCAAACACACACACACACACACACACACACTGTACACCACAAAAGGACAAAGGGCAGATAAATCCAATGTAATGCTGATGTAATTTCATCCATGATTTAAAAAATGCAGACAATAGGGTTGCCTGTCCATGGAAAATATAATAAGGGGGTTTACAAAAGGTAATAACAAGGGAGGAACAAATCCTCACATGTAATTAAAACCAATTTAATAGTACAATGCTTCTAGTATACTCTTTATATCCTTGGGGAGCAGGTCAGTTACAGATTTACGACTGAAATGTGTACAAAGCTTTGCAATAGGCTGTTGAGGCATCCATCCTGACTTCAGTAAAGTAAGGCAAGGTAGTTTCTTTGGGATGGAAATCAGTCCCCACCCCTGCTGAGAGAAGCAACTTATTTTTGCCTAGTATTACATTGCATTCATCTTCTCATCGGCTCAGGCCAGCTTGTTGGCTGTTGTTTCAAGGGTTCGAATTTTCCAACATCACAGAACAAGTTTGCCTGTCCCCGTAGTGCGTGCTTGTGAGTCTCTATTCACAGGGCAGCCTAGAAGTAATAAATGTGATATAAACTAGAGGACTATTGTTTCTGGAAGATTCTCCCTTGGATTCTCAAGAATGTGCAGGCAGGGCTTCAGCAATCAGCATCCTTCAGTGTAAGCATCTTCTGCGATGTCTTTGCGTCTACCTCTAGAGTATACGGTTGCACAGCACATCTGTGTGGCAATACAGACCTCCATGTGATGCTAACTGGGTCACCTCATTTGCATTTTGATTACTGCTTATTTAGAAGGCACAGCAAGAAAAAGCTTCAGATCGGGAGGTTAGTGCATGTGTGTATATAAATATATGTATAAATAGATAAATGCACAGTTACTGGTTTGTAGGAGATCAGTTTTCTTATGCAGTCATCCTCCTGGTTGTATCTATAGATGTCTGATCACTCACAGAGAGTTTAATTATAAGTGTGATGATGAAATCTAGTTATTCTCAGTCCACTTTTTTTGGCTAGAGAAATCAACGTAACACATATTTCCTTTGTTAAGTGGTCATTTCTTTATGCTAAGGGAGAAGAATTCACTGTATTATGATCTTTAAGGAATTTCTTGGAAGCATCTGCTTTATTCCATTATTTGAGTTCATCTTACTGGGTAGAAACGCACTGTTGATTGTGTGCAGGTGTGCAGAGTCACACATGGACTGTGTGCCGGTAAAGCTCTCTTCTGGGCAATAGAAGAAAGAAAGAAAAAAAAAACCACACAGAACCACAGTAACTCAGACCCATCATTAGATAGATCTCCTAATCTTTATCTCTAGTAGTTCAGTCAGACGAGCTAATACCATGATGATGGCTTTGAAATCTCTCAGGAATTGGATGAGGAGCAGCGATAGTGATGAACTCCCAGCTAATAAACAGAGAGTGCTTATTTCGGCAGAATGATCAATTTCTAGATGTCCTGAGGCTTGTCTGATACAGTTGATTTACTCATCCTCGCCTACCTCACTAATAAAGCCAAAGTCCACCATCAGATTACAGAGGTGCCTGGAATTTCTTAAAGGGGCAGGGGGAAAAAAGTCAAGGGAATGCTCACGATCTCTTTGTACAAATCCTTCCTGCCCACCATCCTTGGAACCCGAGCTGCTTTTCTAGGTTGATACTCTGTACTCAATAGACTTTGGGCTAGTACAGTAATAAAGGCAATTAATTTGTTATCTTGTTAGTGGGAATTTAATGCAATGATCTAAAAGAACTCTTACATATTGTGATAAACTTTAGTGCCTCCGGGTGGCTCCTCTTTCATTGGGCTCATTTCACATCTCATCCATTATGTAAATGAGATTTGGAAATAGTTGAGTCTCTCTAATGTAGTTCAACTCTGACGGATTGGAGATAGTGGGTCCTCCAGAAACTAATGAGGTTAAATGCATCTCCACATTGCTTGGTACTTGGTTGATTCTGCAAGGCCCTGTTCGAGAAGTGAAAGCAATGCATTTTCTCAACCAGGTTCTAAGGTTCTTCTAGTGCTGCCCAGCCCCTAAAGTGATCTAAAGCAAGTTTGATTAGAGGGATGCTGGTGCTGATTCCAATTATTCTGTGGCACTTAACGCTAACTTGACGACACATCTTCCCACTGTTGTGTCACCGATAATACGGTTTCACGTGAAAGGGAAGCATTTCAGAAGTTAACACATGTAGGGAGGTCTTTAAGCCATGCAGGAAAGAATAGGGGAATTTCCAGATGTAGACACTGTGGATAAAGAACCTGTGGTTGCACTTGAGATCATAGAAGAAACTGTTATTGCAGAGGTTTGGCACTGGTGAAGAAATTATGGCACTCTGCATTCAAAGAGTCATAGGAGTCACAATCCAGCCACCCAGAGCCCATCATGACAGAGGATAGATAACGAGGACTTCTGTATTCTGGGTTCCATTTGGCAGGCCAAGGAATGGGAGCTCCAAAGACAACCTGGCATTTCAAAACAGAATAAAAAGATCCACAGAAGCGGACTCAAACCCGGCAAGGTCAAGGGGATTGGAGAGGGGAATGCGAGATGTTAGCTCACAATAAAAAGCATCTGGGACAAATTATAATCTTTATCCCAGAAAAGGGAGGGGCTCAACGGAGAAAGTGAAAGCAAAGATAAGGAGATAGGAACATTTCATGCAGGAGGCAGAGTCTGAATGTGTTAGACCATGATTGGGAATAAACCACTTAAAGGGAAGGAGATTTAAGCTGGGGATAAGCCTGTGACCCTAGAGCCAGATGGACCTCAGCTGAAAATCCACACTCTATCACCTAAGTGGTGACCTCGTTTAAGTGATGTAACCTTTTCAAGCTTCACTTTCCTTACTTTGTAAGGAAAAAAGAAAGTTTAATAAACTATCTAGCTTGGAGGGTTGTGATAGGGTTTAAATTGAGGATGCCTGTGAAATGCTCACTCTGTGGCCATGGCAGCAAACGTGCTCAGAAGATGCTAGCTTGGGAGATGTCCAGAGAACTGGGGACATCACAAAGGCATCATCTAGCACCCGTGAGGCCCCAACTTCACTCTCCAGCACAGAGGGTGAAAACCAAACGCAAGCAGGAGGGACGCTACTAACGAAGGAGCCAAGGGAATGTCTAGAACTTGGAGGAAGCCTTGTTGGCCAAGGAGAGCCTCACCTCTGCTGTCTTTCTGAGTGTTGGGGCTCTAGGAAGGAATGTCACGTTAACTTCTAAATATTTAACTTGATGTTATGTTTTTCAGTAAATTGAGAGGTAATGGAAAGCAGTTTTATTTATGTGTTATTTCTCAAGAGTATTCTTGCCTACTGTGAACACAGCCATCCCAGGTCCTCTGGGGGGTCCTTAGCATGTAAGGAACAGTCCACTCATACAGCAGCCAACTACCTACTTGAAAAAAATATGATTCAGAAACAAGAAATTTAAATAAAAATAACAATCTACCCTGAGTGGAAAAGACCACTCCTATTACCTTCCACGGCCCCTGGGACCAAGCTAGAGATTTACTGCAGTGAGTTTTAACTAGCATAATCTAAAGTACTAGTAAAATAATGGAATTTATTTATTGTTTAGATTCAACGCAAACATACATAATGGAAATGGTTAAGAGTAAGAATTTATGCTAATGACACCAAACTAAAGGCTACTGTGCCAACAACTGGATTATTTTTATGGAAGACGCATTTCAACATGGTTAAACAGCTGAGCTCTGTGCTTATATTATTATCCAGGTTGAAGGCACAGCAGTATAAGTTAAGTGAGTCTTCTCGGTGATTCCATTCACTCAACAATGCAATGATCACTTTTGTCTTTACCACAGATCTAAATATAAAGATCCAAACGGATGGGGTTTCATGGGATAAGGGGTGCCACCTCCATTGGAACAGGAAAGGCATCATTGAGAACTGACACCTTACCTGGATCTTCAATAAGTTGGAAGCATTGGCAGAGGTGCATGAGAGAAATCCCAAGAACCAAGGACAAAATGCCCAAATCAATGAAGTGAAAAATGAAGGTGGATTTGGGGAAAGGCAAGAATCAGAAGATGGCCTAGTCAGCCATTAGTGGAAAGAGAGGCTCATTGGTCGTGCAAACTTTATATGCCTCAGGACAGGGGAATGCCAGGGCCAAGAAGTGGGAGTGGGTGGGTAGGGGAGCGTATGGGGGACTTTTGGGATAGCATTGGAAATGTAAATGAAATAAATGCCCAATTAAAAAAAAAGAATGCCTGTGGCTAACCTGCAGGTCTCCTGAGTGGGAGGGAAGGTGAAGTGTCATAGATAAGGTAGTTTGGGATGGTACAAAGAGCTAGGGTTTCACTTGTGAGAAAGGAGTGCTCAGGAAACATTGCTAAGGCAGACACATGCAGTAGCGGTGGCTTGTCTTTTATTGTACAACTTGGGTTAAAGGGAAGAAAGCTGCTCCCTGTGGACCTATGGACATGACCATCAGGTATAAAACCTTTGTAAATCATGGGTATAAATCACACCTCCAGTGAAGAGGTTACCCTGTGTGTCCTGCTTTCCCTAAATCACGTTCGCTCTCTACATTCTGTTTCCTCCACACTTCCTCAGTTAGAAATTCCTTTCTAAGGTTAATGGGGGAAACAGTGAGGTATCAGTTATGGTTCTTGGTTGGGAAACACCTAGTTCTGTACTGAAGTCATGGTTTTGTAAATAAAATCTTGTGTGTTTATTTAGCCAGCTCACTACTTGCAGAACATTGCAGACAAGGGCTTTAGCAAATTAAAACACATGCTGAAGGAAGAGAAGTTTGGGGTCTGCATGTTCTTCTTGTATGGTTCTTATCACACTGTGGTGGAATTTTCCTGACTCTACAGAATGCATATTCACAGTTTTGAAGGACTCCATGCAAACACAAAGTCTCCGATTAAGAAATGCATGACACAGGACAGAAAACAGAGATTTGGAAAAGTGGTGACAACTGAATGAAGTAGTGACCAGAAGTGGCTGCTGCATTGGTGAGTGAACAGTAGGTAGAAATCAAACAGGTAGTTTAACGAAGCAAATGAAGATAGGAAGGGAAAAGCATCCAATTACTCTGGAATACTAACATCAATTTTTCATTTTTTACTTCGGGACAATGTCTCATTATGCATTTCTGTCTGACCTGGAACCAGAGTGGACTAGGCTTGTCTCAGATTCCCAGAGATCCTTCTGCCTTTGCCTCTCCAATGATGGGATTAAAGTGTACTCCAACACACTTGGTTAACGTCAATTCTTAAAGAGGTGGCTGTACTACAACTTTAAATGACATCTTGTAAGTTGTTGAAAAAAGTCAAGATAGTTAATAATACAGATTCCAAACAAGATTACTTTATTAAGTCAATTCTCATAGTTTGTCTCATGTCAAGTTTTTCACACTAGTGCATTGACATATATTGTGACTATTATTATACTTATTCTTATTTCCATTTAATTACTCCAACATATATTGAGCAACTCTAATGGAAAAAAAAGATTTTTGTAGACCTTGCTTTTGTTCTACCACACAAGGATGAGAAACAATAGCATAAATTTAAGAAAAGACAAGTAATTGCACCAGTGATAAACCAGTTCAACTTCCTCCCACCACTGGGAAAACAGGGATAATGGTTATTGGGATGCGTACTACACAGAAACACTGGGATTTATTGATGAATATATGATAGTCAACGATCCACTTGGCACTCATGCTATACGAACCATTTTGTACATTCACATCCTAGGCATTCATTAGATTATGTTGGTCAGAATGACATTTGACATTGTTCTCCATTCAGTTTATGTTGACAAAGGAAAACTGCAAAGTAGAGAGGTGGAAACACTGGAGACAGCCTGGGGTAGGATTCTTCCTGATTTTTTTTCTCTTGGGTAGAGAAAAGTTTCTTTTGGTCTTAAACAGTGGGGAGGCTACCTGCTCAACTCACAGGAAGATTGAGAGCCAAATGAGAGAAGGGCTTCAGTTTTGGCGAAGACAAGACAACTCTCACTTAAAGAAAATATAGGATCTGCAGAAGGTGGAATCTGAGTGGCTGTTGTGAGCCACTGGACATGGGTCCTGGGACTGAACTCCAGTCTTTTGAAGGAGCAGCAGGTACCATCTTCCCAGCCCTAAGATTTTCCTTCTTTATGGCAAACTAAATGACACAAGATAGTTTTATTTTATATGGACAGGCCATGTCCAACCTTGCCTGGTTTTGTTTGTTTTTCAAACCATGGAGATGTAGGTGCCACCTGGGGATAAAAGGCCTCAGAGCTGCCTTACAGGGAAACAACTTTTAGATAAACCCTTTATGTGTATTTTAGGGCCAACTAACTGTCCATGGTTTCTTCATAGAATTTAGAAAGAATTACATGTATCACTTTAAATCTAAAAAATCCCACAATGCCAACACTCACCAACTTTATGTATGAAGAAAATGAGGCTGAGGTTGGGTTCTCACAGACCTTGGTGTTAACAAGACTTTGCATGAAAGTCTTTCTGCTGTAACTTCTTTGAAGCAGACTTTCTTTCCCAAGAAAATTAGAAATACCTATCTATATGTTGGTGTCTGGATCCCTGACAGTGACAAGAGGAAAGAGAGGTAGTTTTCATGTATGTCCTTCAGGCAAAGGTGGAGAAAAATCATCCTGGCCAGCTAGTGGCTTGTTTCTTGATTCTCTCTAGGAAATGATGCCATCACCAGGCACTTAGAAGTTAAAAACCAACCAACCAAACAAACACAAAAATGTCTCTTCCTTTTGAAATCCAAAGAATATATAGATAGGCTACAAGTAGGGAAATCATAAATAATACCCAGTCAAAACCCTGTAACCCACAACAGTGACCTGCCTATAAGATATACTTCTGCAATAGTGGCACAAAAACTATGGCAGTAACCAATCACCTTTTCATTGTATTTAAGGCCCATTCTATGAGAAGGAACCAGTACCAATAAATTATCCAAGAACCTATACCTATACTAGGTTATATGCCCTAATGGGGGTGGGGGTCTATCATTATTATTTTGCTAACTAAACATAGCACAAAAGAAACAAAACCAAAACAAATTGGCTATTAACGACATATTGCTAGACCTTGGGGTCAGTACTTTACTCAGCCCACATGAGAAAACTGCCTTTTTTGTACTCCACAGTATTAACCTGTCAATGTGCAGAAAGTAGGAGTCTTGTGAGCACTCGGTCTTAAATGGAATGCCTTTATCAAACCTATTCTCTCATGGATCAGGGATCTGTGCAGAAGATAAAGTGAAAAGATTGTAAGAGCCAGAGGTGGTGGATAATTCTGAACGACTAATGTCATTGAGACAGAGCAGAACCAACACCCATAGCAACTCACAGAGACTGACAGCATGCACGAAACCTGGATAGCTGTAAGTTAGGCAAAATATAAACCCAGAAAAGACGTAGCAGACATAAAGTCGCACCTCTAACCAAGAATTCATACCTGTCAGGAAAAGGGAAAAGAATCTGGTTTCTCCAATAGAATTTTTCTAGGTATATCAACTACACTCTAGGCAAAGCCCCATGCTCAGGAGCAGTTGGCTAATACAAAACGAACTCCATGACTTTTTTGTACACCTGCTGTTTTGTTCTGCTATCTTTTGTCTTTGTTTTGTAAATTTTTTTTTAGTTAGTTTTCATTTATTTTCTTTTCTCTCTTTTTTTTTGAGAGACAAAAAGAACATGAAGTTGGGTGAGTAATAAGGAAGGAAGGAAGGAAGGAAGGAAGGAAGGAAAGATATGGGAAGAGTTGGGGGAAGGGCAAGAATACGATCAAAACACACTATGTGAAAATATGACGAAAATGAATTTATAAAAAGAGTGTACAAAGAAGACACAAACTGTGGAAATCAACACAAATCCAGAACTAATAATAAATGAAAACACTCGTGGTTGTCAGGCACCCAGGAATCAGACTTCTCAAGCTGAAATCAAGCACCAAGGAGCAAGCGACGTGTTCAGGAAATGTCAATAAAGCAAATGCAATATTAAAAAAAATTAAATGTCCTCACAAAAATTCCAAGTCTGTGAGCTAACGAATATGCTTATTCAGATGGTTTAACCACCCCACTATACACACACACACACACACACACATACACACACACACACATATATATGTATATATATACACACATATTTCAGAACAACGTGTTATACAGGATAAACAGATACCGTTTAATTTCTATTGGTCAAGTAAAACAAAATGCCCTGCTCCATTTTCTAAACCTGGAAATTATTACATTTGTTCAGTTATAAAACTGACAGTAAAACCTTATTTTCCCAGTGTTGGTTATGTAATAAGTAGAATGTGTTTTTCTAAGTCATCAAAGTTATCTGAGGGCAGCTTTTCCACAGGCCAGAATTTATTTTAAGGACACCACTCAGAGTTGAGAGCTCCTGGGCTCTCACTTTAGGCAGGTAGAGGCTTTTTCTCACAAAAATTTCATCGAAGGCTCTCCCTGGAGGAAAGAAGACTTGGAGAGGCTGACAGTGGTCCTCGATGCTCCTCATAGCATCCTCACAGGCAATCTTGGTTTCTTGGCACCTGTGGGCCAGCACTTCCTCTCTTCTGTGGACCATTGCCTCTCCTTTCTCATCCTCAGATAGTCCCTGCAGACTCCTGTCAGATAACCTTTCTCCCTCAGTTCTTCTAGACCCTTGACCTCAATTGGATCATAACCCTTTAGTCATTGACTATATGACAGTTAAACTCTTAGAATCAGTCAGATACACAATTTACTGCCCTGCTTTTCACAAACAAATTCAGTCTTAGTTTATTTTTTTTTAAATTTTGTTTACTCAAAAAAAAAAAAAAAAGGCAGTATATGAGTACTCTGTGTGTATGCATGCCTATATGCCAGAAGAGGGCATCAGATCCTGTTATAGATGGTAGTAAGCCACTACATGGTTGCTGGGAATTAAACTCAGGACTTCTGAAAAAGCAACCAATGAGCACTCTTAACTACAGAGCCATCTCTCCAGCCTCCAGCCTTACTTTCTTTATCTGTGAAAAATAAGACAGAGGAGGGAAATCTCAAGAATTTTGATGGGGGAAAAAAAAAGCCAGTCAGTGGTGGTGCATGCCTTTAATCCCAGCACTTGGGAGGCAGAGGCAGGTGAATTTCTGAGTTCGAGGACAGCCTGGTCAATAGAGTGAGTACCAGGATAGCCAGGGCTATACAGAGAAACCCTGTCTCGAAAAAACAAAAACCAACCAACCAACCAACCAACCAACCAACCAAACAAACAAACAAACAAAAACGAATTTTGATGTAAGGCTTAGATGAAGGGTGGGAAACTCCATTAAGTATTTAGCATACCATTTGGCTCCTAGGTGGTATATTGTTATTAACATTATTATGCTTCGCTGGAATTCTGACTTCCCAGTAAGATAATTATTAATTTAAGAAGAGTCTGTAGCCATACTGCACGTGTGCTGCCGAGAGCGTCTCACCAGCAGCAGTCACGTACCCAACAAATTTGTGTTTCACTAAACGAAAGCAGCCTTTGCCAAAGGCATAGAAAGAGCCATACAGGAAACCACACCGTGGACGCTACTGTCTGAAGCTACAGCGAGATGACACATTCTCCAGACTACATAAGCGATATGTTGCAATTGAAGGGTATTGTATAGGAGAGCACGGGGTGCATTATGATTTCAGCAGTCAGAGAAGGACAGAAAGGGGGTGGGGGGCTACCTTCTTTTGTCATTTCAGGAAAATGAGAAAACATGGTGGCCTGGAAACATGGGAGTTCTGTAGCTGAGACATCAGGATAACAAGACATCAGGAGGCAGGAACCTCTGAGCACAGCCTCACAAGGCCAGGGTTCTCAGAGGTCAACAGTGTCAGTGCAGCAATATTACCCTCAGCCCTTGGTCCCTGGATCCTCAGAAATGTGTTTCTGAACTAAGAAGAAGTAGGGTCACCTGGCGAATAGACATGGTTTGCGGATTCTGCAGTTCCTCTCCATACAGGACACGTTTTTTGGAAGACCTGGGAGAGGCATCTCAGCCTGTTGTTGGCCTTGTGTAGTCTTTTCTCCCATGATCTGGGGAACGGTGCACTACCCTCGTCCTTCCCGTACCTCTCTAAAGCCCACAGCACAGACTATTTGGTTGGTGAAAATCAATTCAGGATCCTTTTATCTCCACATTAAATCCCCATAGCCAGCTGTTTTTATATGGAAGTCCCCACAGGCTGGGCCTGCTCTATTGACCATTAGCAAGAAAACAAAGAAAGAGGAGAAAAAAAAACCTGATGAGGTAGGGTTTTGGGGGTTGGCGTAGCAGTCTAAAGGGGGGTGTTACTGGTTGTTAAATGATGCCATTTCTATGCAGCCATGCAAGAAGACAGGGGATCTTCTCCTTGGACAATAAAGACTCCAGCTAATTTTAACTAGAGTTGGCTCTAAAAAAGCCCTGCAGTTGACTGTGAGTCACTGGCCCTCAGGGAGTAGGAAGGAGTTAGGGGGTGTAAGTGAGAGGTGTGTGTGTGTGTGTGTGTGTGTGTGTGTGTGTCCATGCGTACGTGTGTGCAAACCACCGTGTATAATCTCACAGTGCCCAGAGCCCTGGAGATCTCTGAACAGTTCAGCAGCACAGGCCAGATTCATTAAAAACCCTGGCTACAGGCCAGCAGTTAAAATTGAAGCAGCATATTTATTGCATTTTGTTCAAATAAATCTGAAAACGTGTGAATCATATTCCTTGGAGAGATTGGGAGAAGAGGTAAACGGCGTCGGGCTAATACTTCCAAGACGCGGTAGGAAGAGAATGGAGACACCAAAGAGTCTGCTGCCCCAGAAACTCAGAGCTGCTAGCCCTTTGTGGGTGACCAAAGGAGGCCCACTCTCCTACCTGCTTCCCTCTGGACTCAGTCTTGGCCTTGGCCTCAGGTGAGGCAGGGCCTCTGCTCTCTGCCCTAGGTTTCTCAATTGTTCGCTGGTTTCTCCCACCCTGCTTGCTGGGAGCAATTTCTCCCTGACACTGCCTGCCATGCTGCTTTACCACAGCAGCTGCAGAAATTAGATTCAATTACAGGTTTTCCTAAAATAGTATATAAGAGATAATCCCCCCTCCCCCTTCCATCCCCAGCCCCCCATCCCTACCAGTCCAGTTCCTAGGAGGCTCAGCAGGAGCTCAGGCTAATTACTGAAGCAAAGGAAACTAGCTGGCCATCGGTGCCACACCTGGACTGCAATCCCTTCTGTCGCTATTGAGAGCCTTCAGGAAGCCCCAGAGGGCGTGCCTGCTTAAAGGAGTCACAGCTCAATAGGTGGAGACTGGGAATTTGGAGGCCTCAGTTTCTTTAAGTACAAAATAATAATAATGCCTCTCAGATGGTAATTAGGAGGAATTAATGTGTCTTATAAAAGCTCCTGAGTCAAGAATGTGATATCTTCACACCGACTAGCACATTCTCTACTCCTGCTGGTGAAAGATATGACTTATGGGCATGGATATGTAATGCCAAGATTCTAGTTTTCTTTGCTCAACCCCTTTCTTGTCATAGTATCATTTTGGCCATCAACCACTTGCTACCAAGACAGAGTAGCAGGTGCGAAGTGTCACCTAATACACCCCTTTATTATATTACAAAGAGCATTTTTACATTTTCTAAGGCTCCCTGGTCTTTGGACTAATACAGCAAGCACAGTGCACAACTGGGCTGTCTGAGGCCCGTTCATGGTCACCCAAGAAAGATAAAGTGCAACTGTGTCACGGTTTAAGCCCTTGGGAAGGCAGGAGTGCGTGCATCTGGGCATGTCTCATATATTAACAGGTATTAGGTTCACAGGTAAAGCTTCCGTGATGAGATCAGCAAAGATAAATTCAGCCCAGTCATCAGCAGTGAATCCATAAATCCTGAAGCACAGGTCTGAGGCAGGGCCAGAGCAAGATGACCTGACACGTGACCTGGAGACCCCCTTTTACTCAGAATCCTAGGAATGAAGTAGAGAAGGTGGCAAAGCTGCAGTTTCACTTCAGCCATCTAGTCTGCTCCCTCCTCGGTGTTGTGGCAAACCCAACTCCTTCTTTCCTGCTCTGTCCACATTCAAAGACACTGCTTTGTACTCGATTCGATCTGGAAGCTAAGGAGCACGTGGAGACTTTATGTCACCTGCCTGTGGCTTTCTCTTCTAGTCCTGGAGATCTAGATGCTATTTAAATACTTGTTGGCCAGGAACAGAGACGAGATCAGCTGTGCCACAGTCATTAGATCTCTCTATCCTTCCCACCTTGGAGGAATTTCAGTCCCTAAACTCGATGTTCATTTCCTGGTACTGTCTTGGAATTGTGCAAGAAACATTTTCTGCCAAATATCAATTGTTTGTTGAATGGAAGAATGAACCTGTCATTGAATTAAGGCAGACCCTGAGAAGAAAGCAAGTTGTTTTAAGCATATCTGAGTATTTCTGAGTGTCTTGGATGTCACTGGTATTTTGCTGAGAGCAAATTAAGCAAGAGAATGGGAGGAACCTGGTGAGTAAGTCAACATGATTAGAGTTTCAGACCTCCATCATGATTGGCATTGCTGGTGACTGACATGAAGTAGGACCACAGCATGATGCTCTTAGGAAATCTGTGTCTAGATGTCTAGAAACTATGGCTCTGTCAAGATGCCCATGTGGCTGAGGCAATCAGATTTCTCTTGGTCACTTAGGTCATGTGTTATCATATGTAGAACAGTTAGGAGGGGCTGAAAGTAATATATATATATATATATATATATATATATATATATATATATATATGCAAGCTCTTGGTCTCTTCAAATCATCTGGCCACTAAGAATACCACAAAGTAGTGTGCTGTGACTGCCATCAGCCCATCACCGCAGCCTCCACTACAGATGTTTGCAGAGCACTCCTTCACCTGGAAGCCATCTACACAGATGTGAGTTTGCTAGAAGCCATCACCCTGCCTGTACAAGCCAAACAGACCGCTGCTGCACAGAAGTGATGGGGGACGGTGCTACTCATGCCCTTCTGTCTCTATGATGCCTTTGTGCTTAGGTTGGGGCCCTGGTAATCCTGGTGACAACAGAATTATCTCTTTTCCCAGGGATAGCTTATTCCTAGAAATAGAGGACTCCCCTGTCCTTCCCTGCCAACCACCTCCTCTGTGGAGCTCTTACCTGTCTTATTTCTCTGCTTCAGGAGTACTCAGAACCAGGTACCAGGTCACCAACAGAAATTTTTGTACCCCACAGATCACTGAAATGCAATAGCTAGCCAATTCTAACTCCATCTAGATAGCCTCCTCTCTTCCTTCCCATGAAAAACATAAAGATGCGTCCACACACTCGCCCCCCTCACCTCTCTGCCTGCTCACCGACCCTGGCGCGTTTGCAAGTGTCTTGCAAGACACACCATCGCCATCCATGCTGTTTATAGGAATCTGTGAGCGGACATGTCTTCCTTCAAAAAAAATCACTTCTATGTCTGTGTGTCATTCCATACGTGATTAAAACAAGTCCTAGGAACGTTTTATCAAACCAAGATTCAGGTCTACCCTTCTCTACCTCCAGGGTGACAAAGATGGGGAGATCTTTTCTTCTACTGTACGCTCCCTATGGTCATAATTTTATTTTTTCTTATTATTTATTCATTTATTTATTTATTTTGGTTTTTCAAGACAGGGTTTCTCTGTATAGCCCTGGCTGTCCTGGAACTCACTTTGTAGACCAGGCTGGCCTCGAACTCAGAAATCCACCTGCCTCTGCCTCCCGAGTGCTGGGATAAAAGGCGTGTGCCACCATGCCTGGCTGTAATTTTATTTTTTAATGACACAATCTTTTATGTATTTAAAAAATTTCAAGGGTTTCTGGCAATCTATAATAATCAATAAATTCAAAGTGTTTTCATATCTGGGGCATTTTTCATGAATTATTTGATTTCATTCATACACTCTCTACTTGCCATGTTGCAAGAATAGATTATTGCCCCAAATCACACAACTGGACCGGCATGGCATTTAGACTCCGTTAGTCAGGTTGCTCAGGCAATACACAGAGATAAATGCCCCCTGATGTGTAGGGGCAGCCACTCCTGGGCAGTAGGTCTTAGAAGATCAATGAGATTATTATATATCGTTCCGTAAACTGTTCAACTAAATCTGGCTTGCACAGTGGCAGTTGCTTGGCTGGCTGTTTCCAGCCTGGCCTCAGGAAGCAAGGGATGTTGTACCTGTTTACCAAGCAATCAGGATGGTGAACAGATTATCCAGCTGCAGCTTGCTTGCTTCCTTGCTTCCTTCCTTCCTTCCTTTCTTCCTTCCTTCCTTCCTTCCTTCTTTCTTTCTTTCTTTCTTTCTTTCTTTCTTTCTTTCTTTCTTTCTTTCTTTCTTTTCTGTTTGTTTCTGTTTCCATTTCCGTTTCCGTTTCCCTTTGCTTGTTTGGTCCTAGTGAGACCTTTAAGATACAGAGAGCACTTCCTCACCAGCATTTAGGATGCAATTGCTGGTATAAACCAGCGCATGCCACTTTATCCTGTCTGAGGTCCTGGCTGCTATGAGAGCTTCCACACAGGAAAATTCCTTTGGACGATCTTGCTGGTTTACGTGCTTAATCATTGACTAGATTCCTACAAGAGCTCACAGGGGTGAAGGTCCTCTCTATCCCTGGGGATGTCGCCTCTTCCACCCTAAAAGTCAGTCCTGTTTCAATGAGAAGGAATCAATCGTATTTTGGGTTTTATACGTTAATACTTGGTTTACTCTTAACAGACTGTACCCCTAGAACTGCTGCACAATTCTTTAGTATTCTCAGAACATCAATATCAGCAAATTGTTTGATTTCTCTAGATCACATGACTCATGCCGTCTGCTGAACAGAACATACAATCTGCTCAGCATAGGTTATAAAGGGATCACTTGTCTTTTGAAATCAGAGCTTTCCTGTGCCTTTCAAACCCTGCTCTATGTTAACCATGCTCTGAAGAAACTACTCAAAGCTTCTCTGCCTGACATTTCTCACCTGTAAATATTAGCAGTGCTCATTTCTCCACGGCTACTGTAGGAATACGTAAGGAGTGAGAATTTACTCATACATGTCTGGTATTTATTAGGATGTCTGATCAACACATGATAAATGCTCAGTATTTGCTCTTATTGATGTAACTGTGAATTAAAGGGAACAGGAGGAAGCATAGACAGTGTTTTGTTACTGTTGTTTTGGGTTTTTTTGGTGGGGGTTATCACCAATGAGAACCGTCAATAATGAAAGCTGCCTCCAGATGTAAGAGCATTCTTGGCTCACCATTGTGTATGTAGAGTTATTTGTTTAAGGAACATAAACTTTACATTCTGCCTAAACCAAAAATACATCCTGGCATATATTGGCAAGTTCAAAACACAGAAAGAGAGACAGAGAAAAACACACAGAGAGACAGAAAGGCAGAGAAGGCCTTTGTCTATGTTTGTGTGTGAACATGTATAATGTTTGAATTATCAGCTTTCACAGGTTTCTGGGCCTAGATAGCCCCTTATCCTGCAGTTAGAAGGGAGAAAAGTTACTGGTCCTCTGGAGTGCGACTTTACAAAATGACTTCAGTAGAAGCATCAGGGGAGTTTTAGCTATGATGCTTTGGATACCAAAGTGTAGCTTTCCTCATGGCCAACACACTGCAAACCTCCAGGGGAGAGAAGAGTTCTTGCCAAAGCAACATTCTTTGGGTAGCCTAGAGGCTGAGGGTGATCAGGCCTGCATAGAGAGGGGATATGGCATAGAGGCAGAGATGCCTTGACAGCTCAGAGGTCCTCCTTTTCTAGATTTTCTCCTGTGCTCTGTAACAGACCCTCTCAGCAGGGGACTGTGGTTAGCAGGCATTGATCTGTGTACCAAAGGCAAGACCACAACCGATCAGAAGAAAAGACATGTGATTAAACACTTCACTGGCCTTTGGAAACAAAAAAATCAAGGCATAGTGGGAGGCAGGACTGGTCTCAGTAGACAGGGAACAGCTAAGGTACCAAGACTCGGAAGACCTGACTTGAGGGGGTATCATCAACTCTCCAAAGAAGTCTAAATAAGAAACTGGATTTAAATGTGTATGTGAAACACACAGACACAATAGTAATTGTTAAGTGGCTAGAAGCAATTCCTTCTGGGATTTGCAAACATATTAGCCAAAGACCTAGGTAAATCCATGAATGATATTTAGGTTGAATGAAGACAAACAAACAAGCAGACAAAAACCACAACACACACACACACACGCACACACACACACACACACAGAGAGAGAGAGAGAGAGAGAGAGAGAGAGAGAATAGAAGCACCACATGTTATGATCTCTCATAGCCTCTAAAAAGCCAGCTACCGACACCACGCTGAGGTCGTATAATGCCCCATAAAAACCAGTGAAATCATTATCTTTCCACAATGGAGGGGGAGTATACAAATCTACTCCATCCTTCCGGCCACAAGCTCTGAGTGGCAAGTCATTTTTCTATGGCAGATCTGCTAACCTGGCATACACCTGCGTTGCCAAGGGGAACCTGGCAGCCAGCACCTGCGGCTGCAGCTGCAAACCAAGCATCCCTGTTGGCAAACACCAAGAAGCGTTTTGTGAGGTTGGCTACAAGGCCCAGTGCTGAGACTGATCCTCTTTCTGGTGCCCCATAGGCATGGTTGGCGGCCGGGAGGGAACACGCTTCTGCCCATGTTATCCTCTCTGTGAACATGACTTTGTGGGGAGCCTCATTAAAAGGCATGTTGCTACTACCGTGCAAGGCTGCACTTGCTTTCTTGCTCTCCTGGTTCCTTATCTGTGGCAAACAGGTCTGGAGTGAGGCACCACACTCTGCACCATAGCCAAGGGTTCACTGATATTCTACATCTCTTTCCTGCCATTGCTGTCAGGCTTGCTGTAAACATTCTTAGGCCGAACCCCAACCTGGACAGCAGAGTCCACATGAAGTCAAAGGATGGGCTGTTTTCTATATACCTGACTGGGGCAGCACGTACCTTTAATTTCTGACCAGCTGATCAGGTCTGCTCTCATTAACTTAATAGGGTGGCAAAGGCTTTCAATTAACTTGAAGAAAGAGAGCTAGAGAGTTTTCGAATGAACTTTCACTGCCCCTTGCTCTATTAAGATGTGCACCACGGTTCCATGGGTGGAAGAAACTGAGCTTGAATATTTCCTGTATTTTGCCTAAGGTCAGAGCTGGTGAATGTGTGGAGGCAGAAGTAGAAACTGGGTCTCAAACTCCCAAGCCTTCACTCTTTCAGTATCTGCAGGTTGTTGTCTTGAGGCCATAGGAAGAAGGGGTAGGCTCTGGCTTCAGTACCCCATTTAGAGCAGACCTCAAGATATTTTTCCTGCAAGTCCATCTAGATTTGATTCTGATACTTTGATTGGAAGAGATGTATAAGGTCTTCAAAATTGCTCAGCAAAACACACTGGCCTCTGATGAAGACTGTACATCATTTTAGTGTAAGTATCGATATCAGCTCCTGAGTTGTCACTGAGACGTCAGACCTATACATTCAACACTGAAGTGACTAATGGGGGAAAATCTACCATTCCCTTGGCTAAGAAGGACTTTGCTTTATGCTAATCAAGCTAAACATTAAGTAATGATGGCCAGAGAGTGATCATGAGCTTTCTCTGGACCATCCCATCCCATTGTTTGCACAAAAGGTGGGATGTAGATTTGGGGGAGCAAATTTATGAGCAGCTGCAGTGGCTTACTGAAATAATGTGGATCCTTGCTTGGTAACTTGGGAGCATGGAAGGGACCCTTGCCATTATCAGAAGGGTCTGGAAGCATTACTGGATCTTTCTTGGGAGAAACTCCACCATACGGTGCCTTGGGAGCATAGGCTGGAGAGATACAATTCCCTGTATGTAGTTCACCTTGCATGCTTTTCCCTCAAGATGCAGTCCCAAAAGCTCACAGGATCACGTGGAGTCAAGAAATAGTTTGTCTCTATTAAAGAGAAAAACCTGTGCTGGTGACTCAGTTTGTGGAAAAGCCCTCACTTTTGAGTGTTGCTAAATAGGAATACCAACAGATTCAGTGTAAAACACACCATAATGGTGATTTAAAAAATGAGGAACAGAAGAAAGGAGACACAGCGAAGCAGTGTTTGGAAACTCTGCATGGGAAAGGTCAGGAGGTCACAAGGGTGTCTGGAGGGACCAGATGAAAGATGGCTGGCAGGTGTGTAGAATCCTAGAAAGTCCCCCTCCCCACCCCAGAAGAAGCCCAAACAAATTTGAGAGCAAGAGAATAAGAGCAAGGCTTTTTAGTATTACTAGAGATGTATTCTGTTCCATTAACCTCCCCCAAATATGTACAGTTTTATAGTAAGCATGTTAAGAGGAAGATAGAGGGAGACACATGTGAAAATAACACTTGTATAACAAAGTATTTCACTGTAAGAGATAAAAGCCACTGCATAAAGCAAATGTGATCTATAGATCTACTGATGGGACCCGCTGTAACTAGAAAGTCATCCAGAAGAGATGAGTAAGGCTAAAATGGGCTCAGGAGTGAGTGGGCTGAAGCTAGGCTGGACATTTGTATTTCTGTGCATGGCACAGGGGCTTTCAAGCTCTGCTGAAGGCTCCATAGCCCCAGACTTACAGCCTGTAACGAGGAACTTCTTAATGGAGAACTCTGGCAAAGCTGGAAATAACTTCTCTAGAGATATTCTCAGAAAGACAGAGTTCAATACCTCTGCCAAGATCAGGCATAGAAATGGGCAACTGGGCATGTCTCTGATTAATTCACAAATGTCACATATACGGTTGAACCAGTGCAATATGTGGGAATTCTTGTCCTTAAGAACTAAGGTTTAGATGCAATTATGGGTTGAGTTGGGTCTCACCCACAACAATGACATAGACTTTTAGTTCATGGAGGGTTTGAATGTGCAGACAGAGTCAATATAAAGAGAATCAAATGCTGAACTTTGGATAGATATACCCCCTGACTTTATAGCTTGTTTCCCAGAATGGAACTAGTGGGAGTTGGTAGAATTTTTAGGAGGTGGATTCAATGGGAAGTCCTGAGGTCACTGGGGATATATCCTTGAGGGAGATTTTAGGAGTCCAGTCTCTCCCTTTTCCCCTTTGCTTCATGATTCATACGGGGAACAGGTTTAACTGCTATGACCATGTGCTTCCACCATGATTTGATGTTCCCTTCATAGACCAAAATCGGGTAAGTCACTGGACCCTGAAATGGATTGTCTATAGCCATGGGCACACATCTGTCTGTAGCCATGGGCACACATCTGTCTGTAGCCATGGGCACACATCAACATAACATCCTTAAAATTTAATGATCTCAGGTATCTCATTTCAGTTTTGAAAAGTTCACTAACACATCAAGTTAAAAATTAATAGTCTAATATGATTGATATCCTTATGAAAAAGAGATTTGAAGATAGACTGTACACAGGAGGAAGACTGTGACAAGAGGACAGACGAAGGTCTGATGCTTCTTCAAGCTAAGCAATGCCAGAGACTGCTTGCAAAGCATTCGACACAAGGAGAAACTTAGGCAGAGTCTCCAGTGAGTGTGAAAATGGACAGAACCCTGCATACACCTTGATTTTAGATTTTCCGTCCAGAGGACTGGGAGCCAATAAGTGTTTTCTGACTGAAGTCACCAGCTCATGGTGTGATCCTAAGACGGCCTTAACAAATAAATATATTTGCAGAGATGGAACAAATCCACAATAAGCAATAAGAGCCAGTTAATAGAAACAGACTATGTGAGGTAGAGATATTGAGCCAAAAAGAGAAATATGAAGGTTAGCAAGGTTGACAAGACCTGAAAAGGAAAAGATGGCTTCGTTAGGCCCCCAGCAACATTTGAAGCTCAGTTCCTGACTTGGAGTGACAGAGGTTTTGCATCACGTTCATCCCAAGCACACGTAAGAAGAACATTATTTTGACTCCACTTATTTTGTATTTCCTCTTCTACATAAATGCTGAAGTCAGACTCAGTATTGACACTCTGGAGTGGTCTTTTGGGATGGACAGTACATTCTTTGCCACTTTTAAGCATCTATTGACTTTGTGGGATTTGTCCACATATCATGCTAAATCAGGGTCCCTGTCTAAATGGTTTTTGTTTTGTTTTCTGATTAGTGTTGCAATCAGAGAAATAACTATTGATTTTCATTTCACGTATGGTAACCTGAGGAATGGTTTGGAAAATGAGAGGGGAGTATCAAGCAACAAATAATCTGATCAGAGAAATGGAAAAAAAGAGGGAAGGGCTCTAATTATGATGAGAAGGTAGGTAAATACAGAAGAAAGAAGAAGGTAAAATAATAATTATGGATGTCTGAAAATGTCATAAGGCATCATAAACTATTTACCTAATACAACCTATATAATATATGTAAGTCTGTGTAAAAATATACATATATAGTTTAAGTAAAAATTTCCCACCTGGGCTGATGATGCTCCTGCCAACAGCCAAAGACCACTAAAGCAAACAAAACAAAGAACCAAAACAAAACAAAAACTTTTTTTTGAGTGTGCATGCGCGCACATACATATATATATATACACACACACACACACAAAACCACTTAGGTCTAAGAAGTCCTATTGTGAATTATTTGTTAGTGTTGTCCAGTAGACTCCCCAAACATTAAAGACTATTGTTATTGTCCCCAATCGCCCCCAGAGGTGGAAGGTAAGTTCCTGTAGCTGAAGACATCATGCTTAGACACGGGAGGCCCGAGTACCCTGATCTAGAATTTACCTGAGGCTTCCCTCCTGAGGACACGCTTTCATGCTACTGGAAGGCATATTCATGTGGGATATCGTAAGGGTTAACTACCAAGATTATTATTTAATGAATTTGAAGGTACCAGGATGTGACTAATTAGTGAGCTGGGCTTCTATATTATCACGATAACATTCTCCTTGGTAGTGATGATGGCTCTTGACTGTGGTGTCACAATACTGGTTTCATTCTTTCAGCGAGGAATGATGGCGCAGCCCTCACAGCACTTTGCAGATCACCGAAATGGTTCTGTTTATTTTTATATTAATCACCACGGCCCATGAAATCCCTTTGTTGTTCATCAGCTATACTGCCGGTGTGTTTCCTAGTTGGGATGACAGCGAGGCTTATCAGGTTCACTCTCAGTGCCAATTAAGAGGGTTCTAAAAATGACATTTTGAGTACATTGAAGGCGGAATACCGTCCTCTAATCTCCAAAGCGAAGCCAGGGGATTGGGCTTTACACTTCAGAGACCCTGCAGAGACTGACAGCTGAGAGGGGCAAGCTCTAAGCCTGGACTGAAGTCTAGAATTTTACTACCTGGGCAGGTGAGGGAATCTATTTAAGTTCCCAGGTTTGCTCACCAGTCAGATAATGGGAAAACCCTTTGCAGCTTAATAGTCTTCGTTTTTAATCAGGCAATTTATTGTACAGTAGGAAGATACAGGCAGAGAAGGCAGAGATGTTGAAGGTATTCTGAACACTCGTATGGAAGGCAACGTGTCCAGGGTAAATACCAACCTTCTTACTAAAGATTGGGGAATAAAGGATGGATTTGGGACACTAAAGCCAATATCAACTTAGAACACCTCTATTTTCAAGATATGGACGGGGAGAAAAAAGTCACTGAAAATGACCTCTATTCAAAATCTGGCTCAAAGGGGTCAGGAATATACATTTTGACAAGGTTATTTCTACCTGTATGTCACATGCTTCCTTCCCTTTCACTGGGTGAGGCTTGTTCTGGGACAAGTGCTTCAAGTATGCTCTCAGTATTTACATACTCTGTTTTCTTTATGAAGAGGGGTTATGTGTGTGCTGTCTTGTACCTCATGTGTCTCTAAGGTTCAGACACTGTTAGCAATTTCCACTCTTGAGAACATATCTCTAGACATTGTTTGGTGTCTCCAGATGGGACACAAAAATCACTGGATAGGATTATCATTGTTCTAGAAAGATATATCTTGTGATAGGACTATGTACAACCAAAGCAGATAGTATTTAAAAAAAATCAAGCCACTTCTACCAAGTTTTAAAATCAAGCCACCACATTAGACTCCTAACTTTAAAGTTATGTGGATCTCTATGCAGTCACACCTTGCAAAGATTTAAGGGAAATAAATTTCACAGACTCATCTTGTCTTCCCCCATCACTATCCTTGCAGAATCTGACATGTAAGGGCAAATGCAGTCTTTCCTTGGATTCACGTGGGCACGGTTTGAAAAAGAGATGTCTGGTTGCTTTCTTACCCATCTGTAATTAGCAGCACTTCCTGTGAAACTACACTCAGAGTCTACACAGCCATGTAACTGGTTTAAGATGGTGTCACACACCACGGTATACTTATGACTTTGAATAGGACAAAGGTCCATGGAGTGTGTGAATCACAGGCATAAATGGTGCATCATGATAAGGTAAGTTACTAAAGCCACAAATGTTGCCGTTGTCTAAAGATCACTTTGTGTTTAGCAGCATTGGAACCAGACAGTGATCTAGCCGACTAAGTCAGCCCCAGCCAGCATCCTTGCATGATCATGGAGTGGAATCACAAATTGCATTGATACCCTCACTGGTGCTGTGTACACATGAAGGTGACGTTTTGACAGAAAGGACATATACATTTGGCAAGAGATTCTAAAGTTTCAGAATATAAAGATTTCCTTGTAAATCTGGAGTTCTTAGAAGAAATTTTTACAAAAGTCTGAGGAAGTAGCTCAAGAAATAATTTTAATATCGGCAACTAGACAGAGGGTGATGCATTGAGATGAGCATCTATTCTTGTGGTTACGTGTGTATCATGGATTTCTTAAAGGGACCAATCTAATCATTTAGTACCATAGCTGATACATACTTAAGAATTCTCCCCTTGATTCTTATCTCAACAATTGAAGGACAAAAATGGGTAAGAACCCACTATTCCAATTTCCATCCAAGGCTCCACTCTATACTCTCAAAATTGGCCTTGAAGAGGTCAAACAAAGCAACAATCATCAAGATAAGGCAAAGAAAACCAAGAATATCTTGTTATGTAAGGTTATGGCTAAGGTCTGAGCATTTTAAAGAAGGATTCACAAGAAACCAGCACAAAATTGGCTGGAGGCATACACCCAAGTTAACAAAACAAAACTCAGAGTTTAAGAGGCAGCATTGCCCTTGAAAACACACACAGAACTAAACATAATTATGAAAAAAAATGGATATGGAGGAAGAAAGACAGGACAGAGATGAGGAGGGATTGACCTGGCCTGTTCATTCCTGAGCATCATTAATACCACCAAACTCAATCATTTCCAAATGAACAGGAAGGGCCCTGCAGAAGCAAACACTGAATTCCAGAGACCAGGCCTGTGCTTTCAAAACAGGGCCATGTGCTTGGGAAGGAATGCCATGTGCTTAGTCTTGTTTATAACATGGCAGAGGGTGCAAGAATGTGATCTGCAGAGACACAGAGAGAGGGAGAGGGAGAGGGAGAGGGAGAGGGAGAGGGAGAGGGAGAGGGAGAGGGAGAGGGAGAGGGAGAGGGAGAGGGAGAGGGAGAGGGAGAGGGAGAGGGAGAGGGAGAGGGAGAGGGAGAGGGAGAGGGAGAGGGAGAGGGAGAGGGAGAGGGAGAGGGAGAAAGCTTCTATGCCTTTCTTTCTTTAATCTCAGACCTGAAAGATGGAATTCCACAGTGAATTTTTGGAATACTTACTTTTGGGCCTGTGTTTCATCAGGGTGGCTACACAGAGGAGGGGCAGAGGTAGGGAAAAAGCCAGGACGCCGAGCCACATAGAAAGGGATTTGCTTGTCTTTCTTTGTTTTTAACCTTCCTTTCTTTGGAAAGAGCAATAAATAAAAGTGCGGCTTTCCCAGGAGTGCCTTCCAGATGTGTGTGCTCTGAGGTGATTTTAGGCAGGTTAGAGATATCATTCAACTTTGGGCAAGGGAGATTTAGAACATGCACAGAATCTGAAGGTGAACGAAATGGGGCCCCGCTAACTCTGCACTTCATTCAGTACCTTGACTTCATTACTAGGCCCCGCTTGCACATGCAGGTAACAGAGTGGAGGGAGCGTGGACTTAGGACTGAGTCTAAGGTCTGTTAGCTTTTTCCCAATGTACCATCTTAGGTGTGCCTGCTAAGCCTAAGCTTTCCAAGCTGCAGAAGGAGAATAGAAATAGCTTCACTACAGGAATTTTACAAGGCTCGAGTTACAGCACATCTGTAATATCCAGAACACAGGATGCCACAGATGAAAATTTCTCTCTGTCTCTGTCTCTCTCACTCCCGATGCAATGTCCTTAGGAAACGATATTCCTAAGAACGAGTAGTCCTGGATGAGGAAATGTCATCAAAGTACAGCCACCCCAGCCTTTCCTCAAAGCAAGGTCTCTTCTACAAATCTAACCAACGCTAAACTCTGTTGAAACACAAGTGCAGAGAGCCAGCTTGCTGCCCCCTCTGGGAGCCCACCCTATGTGGACAGCTCTTCTTTTAGAAAGTTCTTTTTTGTGAGCCTTTAGTGGACTCCCTCTACTTCCCACTTTTATTGAAGACTGACATTTTGCCATGAACAACAAAACAAACTAAGCCTTCTCATGCATTCATTTCATAGCAAGTACTAGCAGAATGGATTCTCAGTAGGGAAGAGAATAATCCTAACACACACACATTACCTTTACATCCAGAAAGACAATAGCTTGGGGTGGCTACACAACTCCATAAAGAGTTCTGTTTAACACATGGAAGGAAGGGCTGAGACTCTAGCACACACTGATCCCAGACCACAGGGTGGTGTTTGGCACATCAGGGACTGAGGGCAGAAGTGGGATCAGAGGTTTCCAGTAAGTGGACATTGGGTGGATGAATTAGCAGAGGCACACATGCTAGGAAAACAACCTATCTGCAGAATGGTCAGGCCTCTGTGCTGCATCTCTGTTTTGTTGGGGTTACTGCTGCATTTACATAAATTGAAGTGTAACTCATATTCTCTTTTCAGAAATGTGTGTGTGTGTGTGTGTGTGTGCGCGTGCATGTGTGTATGTCTGTGTCTGTGTGTATGATGTGCAGTATGCATTCTTTGTAGAATACTGATATAGTCACACACAATGTTGGTAACATTTTTGAAACTGTTTAAGGTCCTAGTAATATTCTTTTACAACATCCCTGTTTGTTTTCTTTCTCCAGGGAGAAAATTATAGTTAGAAACCTTGTAGGAATCTGAGACGTTTCTTTGTCAAGCTTAAAATGTGTGTGTGTGTGTGTGTGTGTGTGTGTGTGTGTGTGTGTGCATGTGTGTGGGCTTTTTTGTTTGTTTCTTTTTGTGGCAGGGTCTCACTGCATTGCCCTGGCTAGTCTGGAAGTGACTAAATGACTATATAGAGCAAGTTGGCTTTGAACTCACAGAGATTTGTTTATCCCTGCCTCTTAAATGAGTGCTATGATTGAAGACATGAGCCACCATGCCCAATGAAGTGTTTGTTTTTAACCAAGATTCAGATACGTTTAGAACTGATTTGGTGGGAGAGAGGCATTGTTTAGGTTCTTCCTACCTAGGTTCTCTAGTTTCTGTCTCACTAACTGCTTTCTGACAAGAATGTATACAGAAGGCTTTAGGACAATATGTGAATTACCAGGGTCCTACAGCCTCACTGTGAACCCCACTTTACTTGGGACTGGCTGTCCTTCATGGCTTTTGTTTTATCCTTGTGACTTACTCTTCTGTTCAGCTCCAAAGGTCTATATGGGTCCTCAATTATCAAGATCAGTCTCCTGTTTTATTTGCTTTTGGAGATGGTGTTTTGGCTCAGAAGTCCAGTCTAGGCATCATCATGTCAAATGCAGTCTCTTCACTCTTGCTTAAGTGACTTTTGGGACCATGTTGTGGCTTCTGTGTTAGAATGCAGAGTGCTGCACTGCTCCGGGAGGCAGCCATGCAAACTTGTCAGTTACATAATCTAACATTGCACGTAGAGTCAAGAGTATTGACAAATCTGATGTCTGGCTAGAAGGAAAGAGACTAACAAGCCTTTTTGTGTCAGCTCATTCTCCTCTTGGTTAAACATCTTAATTTGGCTGTCTTTAATTTCACAATGACTAACCATGAGTTCTTTTAGGCTGTAAACTACTAGTCAGGGCATCACTATTGTCTTATGACTTTTGTTGTTAATTATCCAGCACTACATGATTCAGAATTATGTCTTAAGAATATTGCGTGAAGCTGTAAATACACAGGCACATAGAATCAGCCGCAATGCAATGGATTGACCAGGTCAGTGCATCTCAGCAAAGGAGGCACACTGATGACTATGATTTTCCCCTGTGAAATGTATCCTGAATTAGGAAGGGTCACGATAAGTTATTCCTGAGATTGCTGTGACCCATTGTACCTCTGTAGAGAAAGTGTCAAGTTCATGATGCATTAGCGTCAGATAAAGCAATGCCAATCAAATGGATACACACCGCGTACATCCTGGGGTTCGTCTCTGCTTCCATTGAGTAGATAATGTTAAGGTTTTAAGCAACTCACTTTCCCTTTCTCTCATGTTGCTTAATGTAAATACTAAGATCTGTGCAAGAATAATTTAAGAAAAAAATCGCACTTCAGAATTCCAGTCTTAGATTGGCTTCTGAACACTTCTTAACATGCTTAATTGTCAATGGACTGGGATCTTATTTGTGTATGTGTGTGTACGTGTGTGCCTTTCCCGTGGTGGTGTGACTTAGTCATGTACATTTTTTTGTTGTTGTTGTATTCAGTCTGGGTCAGTTCCTGTAAGTCTGAAAAAAGAGCATATCACAGCAAGATGTCTGCTTATGGAGATCTACCTATTACCCTTAAGGTTATCATTAGCCAACTTAGAACTGTGTACACACAGGTTCCACAGTGATAAACAGAAGCTAAATAAAGAACATGACCACTGCCATGGCTCTTGTAAGATTGAATAGTGGGAGCAGCTTTGCAAAGGAATGGAGCCTTCACTGCAACTAGAAGGATGTTTGGGATCCGTAACTGCTTACTGCGTGGGAATCAGGAGACTCTGTCTCCAAGGTTACAAGGGTAACTGTCTCAGTTCAGACGGCTGTTGGGGAAGCTCTTGTCCTGTTTTTTTCTTTTTCAATGAGCCATCAAATGTGAAGAGTTGGAGTGGGAGAATAACAAGTGCTTGCTTTCTTTCTTCTTCTTCTTTTTTTTTTTTTTTTCTCTGAGACAGGGTTTCTCTATATAGCCCTGGCTGTCCTGAAACTCACTTTGTAGACCAGGCTGGCCTCGAACTCAGAAATCCACCTGCCTCTGCCTCCCGAGTGCTGGGATTAAAGGTGTGCGCCACCACGTCTGGCTACAAGTGCTTTCTACTAGAGTTATTTTGGAATTACTTCTCTTAAACCAGCAATATTGTTTATGGAGTTTCTGTTACTGCAGGTGGGCACGCTGTAAACCAATACTCCTGTGGGCTTATTTCTTTGTTTCCAACTTGCCCTAGCAACATCACTGAGGCTTAACTCTAGACTGTGGAAGAGCCCAGAGAAGAGGCCAAAAGGCAGGCTGGTGGGTGAGCGCACCCTCTAGCACTTTCCCATAGACGCCTTAAGAGCTTTCTACCGATTCAGCTGTATATGGGAAAGAGCGGCAGTCGTTGAGAACAGTACTGGAAGCTGTGAATAGAGTCAATATGTCTACTGAGTGCTACATATGTTTAACTAGAAACAGACACATGGATTTATGTGTATACAATTGCATTCCGTGCAGGGCAAGTGAGTTCTCTAGGGTCTCCATGTTCGCTCAGCTCTGAAGAGAAAAACTCAATTAGTGGCCAAAGGCAGAGAAAAGGTAGACCAGATGTCCAGAGTAGTCATGAACAGGAGAAATTCCTTAAGAGGGTGAATTAATAAATGGAGCTGCCAACATACTAATGTTTTCCAAGCAAATCCGCCCGAAACAGCTGGAAAGGACACAATGCAGGTTGTATTGGCCTTGGGTTTCCCATTCTCTCTGTCCCCACATCACCATTGCTTTCTGCCTGCATGACTCAAGGGACATTGGTCTGGCTTTTGACAAACCCCGAAGAACTATAAGGACTGCAATCTCCCTCCCCTCTAACTAGTACAGGGGCTGCTAAACGGCCTCTTACTGCCTTTTTGAGTGTGGTGCTAATTAACATGATCCAAGTTCCAATATGTGCTAAAGATTCCAGTTTTGTTACTTATTTAATGAGCTTTGTGGGATTTGAACATGAGGCTCAAAGTAGCAGGGGAAACCTCATAATTAGTTTCAATTACAAGAAGTTCCTGCACATTAAGACTATGTGACGAACTGCAGAGAGAAAGAACGACCAACCAGATACAAATCACTAATTTTGTTTCATTTATTATTATACTTATTTCCTTCCTAATTAGTACTGATTGGCTTATGATCCTAATTAATGCAAAGGAATTTGGAATGGTATACAATGGTATGGCTCAGAAGATGCCAGCATGTACAACTGCTAAATTATTGCTAATTGTTATTTACATGGGGCCTGGAAGACTAAGTAATGCAATGGCTAATTAGCATTAAAGATATGGTATCCATTTCCAATTTACACCAATGAAACAGAGATCAGATCCTCGTTAGTGTGAAAACATTCAACCTTTAGCTCCTGAGAATCACATTATTGTATAGTGACCTTTACCTAAAGAAAACAGTTTGCTATTGTCTGCAGTTACATCTCGCCAGGGCTTGGCTAGAACTCTGCATCAAAGTTACATAGGAACTCTCAGCATCATGCTGGCAGTGGGCTGTGGTACTTAAGGATTAGGGTTGGGAGCCAACTGACAAATAGGCCAAGCAGAAGGCATGGGTTTGCTCCAGTGCTGGCAGGTGTATGCTTTCTGCAGAGTGGAGGCCTGAGATGGCAGGTTTCTGAGAATGACTAAGCCCATCCCGACATCTTGGTGCCCACAAGTGATCTTTTAAGCAACCATTTCTAAAGAGCCAGGATCAGTCACCAGAACAGACAGGTGCAGATGCTGCTAGGTTATGGGGGTGTGAGACAGGGTGGCCCTGGAATGAGGGGACTTAAATTTCAACTCTCAAAAGGTTCTGATATGCCAAGAATGCATCACGTTCCAATGGTAAATATCACTATAGCCAAAACACAAGAAAACATTTGAAGGGTAAAAAGTGTTGACCTTGATCATGGCTACAGAGATTTCAGCCCATAGCAGAGCCTGGTAGGGCACATGTATTCATTTCAGAGTAGGTAAGCCCTCCTTTTTCCTCCTGTACTCCACCTGGCCCCTAGCCTAGGGGATTGTGCTACCCATGTTCAAAGCATCTTTCTTTTTTAGTTAACCATTTCTGGAGACATCCTCCAAGAAGTTCACTTTACTACTCTTCTAGACACCTCTCAGTCTACTCAAGGTGACAATTACCTACTGCACTGTCCAACCTTCAACTTAGTATAACTAACACCAGGGAATGGCAGAAACCCACAGGGGGATAGGCAGGGATGCATTTTCAGCTGAGATACAATGCCTGCATCCTTTCTCATTGATGTTGTCCTGGAGTAATTACAACCTTGTCTCTAGTGATATTAAAAGAGTCCGTTCACATGTCAAGGCATGACATTTTCTGTCATAAAGGTGACTGTCAACTTGCCCCTTCAGTCAAGAATGTGAAAGCTTAACACGTGAAATTCTTATGGAAATGACATGATGGGTTCAGCCACATTGCCATCAATTAACAAAACTTTGCAGTGGATCTATCTCCTAAAGCTGCCTGAAGACACAGAAGTATGCTTTAAACTTCTTCCCTATCTGTCTGTCTGTCCATTTATCATCCACCTACCCACCCATCCATCCATCCATCCATCCATCTGACTGTATGTGAGTGTAAATACCATGGTACCTACATGTAGAAGTGAGACTATAAGGTTCTTGGTCTCAAACTCAGATTGACTGGTTTGGCCTGACAGCAAGTATCTGGACCATCTTGCTGGGGCCCCTAGGGGGCATCATTGAAAGTTAGTTCTACCTCAAAGAAACCAGGAGAGAAGACAGTTTCCTGAGTCCCCTGAATTCTGCAAGGTTAATTCCCCTCTTCAGCGCTGAGTACCTTGTTTGCCAAAGACTCCTTGGCCCAGACAAGGCCAAGGTCAGCCAGCTTGAGTTTCTGTAACTTTCTGACATTCTTTGGAGAAGACTTTCCATGCATAACTTTGTCTAAAATACACAGCCCTTGGCCATGAGGCTTTATTGAAACATGCCGTTCCTTGCAGCCTAATAAGCATTTGATATTTTTAGAAAGAAAGAATGATCGACAAGAGAAGTAGGTCCTTTGTGTTTGATAGAACACAAGCCTCACCAAGCATCTCTGGAGCAGGCAAATTCAATTTTTACTAAGGTCCACTGACCTTTGACCTCTCAAAATAGATAAATGGCATTTTCTAACAAATCTGTTCAAGTCATTTGATAAAGTTATGTGTAGCACACGCACGCGCACACACACACACTTTCAGGTAGAGTGTGAAAATATTTTTCAAATATTTGGAAAACTGATTTGAAGTATATAGGAAATTCATGTCTCACATGTAAAGAAAATAAACAACCACTTCCAGAAAACTGAATTCTGTGTTTAAAATTACAAAACATATTCAAATAAAAGCAATACATATATAGTATATTTATATTCCTTAAGGCTTATAAACTTAAAGCAGGCTGGACTATATGTATAATTCCATTTATTGTGTGTGTGTGTATATACACATATATATGTATGTATATATGTATACATTTAAATAATGTATTCTTTAAATATTCATTTATAGAATGTAAGAAGCCAGATCATTTATCGACTATCATTAACTTAAGACAAAGACAATTTTTAATTCCTTTAGGAATGTTGTGTGTGTTTATCTTCCCTTTTACCTGGTGCTTTGGATAAAACTGGGAAAGGTCCCCATTCTTAGAGTGGAGATGTATTCTCACACAAGAGCGTAACGGGAAGCCTTGCCCTTCGATAGCTTTTTGGTTGTACAATGTACAATTCTATAGAGAAAGTACAGAATCTCTGATGTTTTATATAATTCCTATCATAGGAGGTGCCTCTTAAGTGCAGGGCTGTAAGCTGAGACACATCTTGGTAGGTGACTGTGTACCTGCCATTTGAGAACGTACACAACACCAACATGTCTATAGAATCTCTAGAAGATACTATCATTATGCGACTTATGGTACCATCACCTGTACTGTCTATTTTGGATCAAAATAGCATTATATGATGCATATATATATATATTCCATATTTTCAATTTTATATAAAAAGTTATGTTCTTTGTTCAACATCCTCCTTCTAAAGTTCATTAAGGATGACATGCATAAATATTGCTTATTTGATGTTTTGGCTAATTCTTCTTTTGATGAATAACCTATCATTTCTCCATTCATTTTTCCTGTAAATAGATCCTCAAATATGTGCAGTTATTACAAAAATATATTCCCTGTGAACACTATAGTATTTATGTTTGACATATGCGTAGCGAAGAATAGAATCTCTGGATAAGACATGGACACCTCAGTTATACCTTTAATTTTACTACAAAATGCCAAAATGTTACCCAAAGTGGCAAATGATAACTTCACTAGTACAGCATAAAGAATTCTCATTGCTTCCCAACTTCCTCCACCTTTTAGGTATTTTAGTGACAGGTCATCTGATGGAAATGCTTTCATTTGCATCTGCCTGTAGATGAATCAGCTTGGACACGTTCCTCAACTCTTCTCGTGTGCAATCACTGTCATATCCTTTGTCAGATTGCACTCAAACAGTTGGGTTGCTTATCATGTTCCTTGTTAGATTAGAGGAAGCTTTTAAATTCTGACTCTCCTTTGTGTGTGTATGACAGGCATGATAAGTTATTATATTATCATCTTGCTCATGTCTTTTGGTGATTCTTTTCCAGTGAGATGGGCAGCTTTATTCTTTGTGGCTTGCATTTTCACCTTGAGGATTGTTTTCTTATTCTTCAGTTTTACAACATACGCTTTCTCAAAGTTTGTTCTCACTGAACGCATTTAATTAAATAATTAACCCCAATGAGATCACAAGAGCTGGTAAATCCTTCATGTTTTCTTCTTTTTTTAAAGAGAAGTCTTGTCTTTCTACTGGTGTCTCTAGTGAATTTTAGACTTATGAGGTTCTAAAAGCTCTGTCTTTAGAGACTGTGCCTGGCATCCTACTGGATCTTTACATCCATTTGGAGAAAACTGATACCTTCTTTGTACTGATTGTTTTTCTACTCACCAGTAATATTTTACTTTTTAACATACTTCAGTAAGCCTCATTTAAAAATGAAATCTTATTTATGTTTAGTTGGGTGCATTTCCAGATAGTAGATTATTACTTTTCTACTTTTTTCTTCTTTTTTTTTTCTTTTTCTTCTTTGCTATTACCAACTTATACAACTCTATGCTCTGGATATAAATAGACATGTAGATCAAAGGCTTCTCTTCTTTGTTTCATAACTGTGATTCTTGTTTTAAGTTTCTTGTCTTTGATAGGTTGTGCCTTTTCCTTGGATTTCCATAAATCATATCACAAGCAAATAGCATGGCTATTACTACTTTTCCAAAGCTATAATTTATATCTTTCACTGCCTTATCTTGCTGGCTGAAATCCCTACTGCCTCACTGGGTAGCTGTGAAGATGTGGGCTTCTTTGCCTTGTTGCCGATATTAAGTGGGAGGCTTTTAATGCTTCAGTGGGAGGCCTGGTGCCCACTGGATAATTTTTCTTGACATTCCTTACCAGAATGAGGTTTATTGCTAGCCTTAGTTTATTGAGAGCTTTTATCACAAATTGGTGTTGTCTGTCAGCAAATGTCCTCCTTACTAATCCAGGGGTTTATTGGACTTTTCCTTTTGCTCTGTTAATATAGGGAATTATATTAATAATATAGCATATGAATAGTAACATACTTAATAGCATATAAAATTATATTCTTTGGTTAAGTAAGACATAGCCAGGATATATATATATATATGTGTGTGTGTGTGTGTGTGTATCCCCCCCACCCCAGGACAGGGTTTCTCTGTGTAGCCCTGGCTGTCCTAGAACTCACTTTGTAGACCAGGCTGGCCTCGAACTCAGAAATCCGCCTGCCTCTGTTTCCTGAGTGCTAGGATTAAAGGCGTGAACCACCACTGCCCGGCTATATTATTTTTTCAATACACTTTTTTATTATGTTTCTAGTATTTTGTTTGGAATTGTTATATTTATGCTTAAGGACAAAACTGATCTATTGTAAGGCAAAAATTATTAGTGGATATTTTGGCTGACGTTGATGCAACCAGATGAACTTTTTATCCCTATATTCATAAATTTTAAGATCTAGAAATATTTGTAAAATCCCTTTCTGTTTGCTGTTTTGAGTTTCTTTCGCATACCTATGACTTACAACTGTACAGTTGGAAGGCCTTTGTATTTGTTCGTTTTGATTATTTTCCTAATTGGATCTCCTCTTTGAGATAATATCACACATTTAATCCTGGTTAATAGCCATCATAGACATCACAGAGATCCAATCTGACTTAACCATGCTGACGGTATCTGAAACATTTTTGTAAATATTTCATGAATAAAAATTAAGTAATACCAGATATTTCAATCTGATTACTATTTACATTATTCATTAGAGCTTTTCCTTAGCATTACAAGTTGAACACTATTTTGTAATTTGCACCAGCAATGTCTGTGTATTTAAATAGGAATTTATCCACATTTTTCCTCTCTCATTGTCTATTGTAGCTAAGTTTTAAAATTTTTAGAACTATCTCTGGGGGAAAATACATTGGTAACAAACAGTCTCAGTTTGGTTAGGATTTACATGCTTTCTTCTCCGTTTTGAGAAGTGTTATCACTGATTCTTTTCTTAGAATGCCCAGTTGCGTTCCTCCCCTTCATGGGAAGAGACAGATGCATGGTGAGTCCTCAAATGTTGGCCAGAAGGTTAACCATCTTTCCTGCTTCTCTGTTTACTTGTTTACATGCGGAAGTTCATCCTCTCCTTGTCATTGCTGCTTGGTTACACTGTGCCGATATTAAAAATGAGAACATATTCTGTTTGAATTCCTGGGCTTTTGAATGCTGGGGAATCTATATTACGAGTTCTTAATGCTGACCTTAAAATATTTTCCTTTCTACTGTTGTTTTCTGGAGCTTCCTGAAAATGTGTCTTAAAAATACTATATTTTATCCTGTAACTCTCCTAAATTTTTCTCTTCATTTTTTTCCTGTTTATATTATCCTTAATATCTTTGGACTTACAGTTCATTCAGTCCGTCTTTAGGTTTCTAGGCCTCCCCATCTTCACAGCTACACATGTAACAAATCCCACACACTTTATTTGGCTTCTAAATGTTTAATATCTGAGAGCCTTTAAAGGTTATTTTGTCTAATATCTCTTAAAGTAGAAGCTTTTCATACGATTTTAGTTTTCAGTGCTAGTGCTAAGAGACCCCCACCCCCAATTCCTGTTCCACCTTACTCCTCCTTAGTTTTATTCGGGCAATCAAAGAGTAATGTATAAGATTCTAGGCAATGCCCAATAAAGTGACTCTTATTGAAGAGTCACTTTAACATATTTATATTAGATACATGGCACGATGCAAATTTTAAGCCAGTCTTTTTATTTAAGTCCTAGACCAAAAGTTCAGAATGTGATATTTCTATTTTCTTTTACTCTAATCACATATTTTTCTACAAAAGAATTTACAAATTTCAGCAGACTCAAAAAAGAAATATGTAAGTTTCAAAGAGAAGAGGTTGAGTTGTTTATTTTAGAGGAATATCCACAATTGAAAAGTCTCCCGTTGGTAGGATGCTCTGGAGTGTATGCCTGGGAAAATGTAAAACGGACTCTCTCATGAGAAGCAGGACATACAGCTCTATCTGCCTGTATATGCCTATGGAAGTGGCTTGAGCTGTATACTCACATCTCTTGAAACACAAATATGCCTACACTCTCACTGACACAAGTACATGTTATCCTGCTAAAAGGCAATAGAAGAGGCTAGGGACTGTGACTATCAATAATGTTTGTTTTAGTTTTGTGTAGTTTTTACTACATGCTTAAAGATAACAAACTACTTCATCTTCACTGAGAAAATCAAAATATCTATCCCTGAGAACACTCCAAAAGTAGTCTATCTAAAAGGGGTAATTCTAAACTAACATTACCCATCTTGACCTCGCTGCCAGACTTGGCTCCAAGTGATTTGTCTGTGTTCATAAATCACATCTTCCAATGACAAAGACATTTCAGATATTCAGAGGAATGTGGCAGGGCTTGAAAGACTTTCCAGAGCTTTAAAATATCTGAGCAGAAGCATCTGCACCAGAGAATACTGCCCGTCCATCAGTGATGCTCTTTTTGGGGCTTGGCTGACAGTGATTTCATGGTTCTCTGCATCTTATTCTACCTTAATCTCATCTTATGTTTATGTCATTATAGAGTGTCTTACAATGCAATTATTCTGATGATAATAAGATTATTTTTTCTCACTGTTGTGACAAAAACACTCAGCAAAAGAAACTTAAAGACCAAAGAGGTTAGTTAGGTTCACAGTTCAAAGTTATGGTTTTAGAAAAATGAAGGATTTGTTCACATTGTGACTGTGGTTAAAAGAAGAGAAAGATGGATGATGGTGCTCTATGTGTTTTTATCCCCTATTATTTAGTCCGGGATCCCAGCCCATGTAAAATGTCTAACTATATTTGGTATTCCTACCTAGATTAACCCAACCTAGAAACCTAATCACAGAAACACTCAGAGGAGTGTCTCCCAGATGGTTCTAGGTCCTGTCAGGCTAGCAATAAATACTAACCCTCACAAGTATATCCCTTATCAACTTAATACTGAGCCACATCTTCTCAAAGTCACAACTTTGCACTCTTTCTCCTGGTCTCCTGTCTATATCATATCACAATTTTAGAAGTTTCATTTGGTCCAATTTCAAAAGTCTCTGGGGTCTTTATTAGTCCCAATAATGTTTAAAAGTTTAAGTGCAGTCTTTTTGGAGACTCAGACAGTTTCTTAACCATGAGCCCCTATAACTTTAATAAATTAAAATTATAACTACAGTTTCAACATATATTCTTTCCACATATAACAACACAGAGCAAACATCCCTATGCCAAAATAAATGAATAAGAGCATCACAAGGACAGACCAGACCAAAGTGGTACTGCAACACAGCCGAGAAAACACCAAACTGTAGCTCCAAGTCCAGCATCTGGGGCTCATGTGGGCTCTAAGAAGCTTGGGAATAAGTAGCTCTTGCCCTCCAGCTCTGTTGATGTCACCATACATTCTCTCTCTCTCTTGAGCTTACTCCTCATTGTGTGATTAGTGGATTTCCTATAATCGTGCCATCTCCAGAATGCTGGGGCCTCCACTGCAAAGGACCTAACTTCATCTTCTCAGCTTCAATGGCCATTCCAGATCTGCTTCCATGGAATCTTACCTTGTCATGATTTGCCTGGCCTTAGTGGGCTTCTGGGACATTTGTGTAAATTTCTATGGTCTCCAGACCCTTGCATCTTTTACAACTGTAAAACTAGTAATGTGTGCATGATCCACCAAGTCATCAAATTGAGATGTAGCCCAGCATCCTTACATCATAGTTGAATTGTCTTCTGTGTGTCTTCCTGGGTGACTTTGGAGAGATATTTCCTGGGTGGTTATTCTCAAGTATGGAATACCTTCAAAGGCACTCTCAGTTTCAGCTCACTCCTTTCAAATTATTTTAGATTGTTCATAAGATGCGGTTTTGGATGGGTCGTGTCTTCTCCTAGAACCTACATTTCCTATCAGCATTGTGAAGAATGTGATGCTTTTCTTTAATGGTGATAATCTGCTTCACAATGACAGCTGCTGTTTTTCCATCTACCTTATCCACAACATGAAATCTCTTTTTCTCTATGCCAAATGGCATATTTTAAAAATTTTTTTCTTCTTCTTGTTTTCTCTGTCTCCTTCTCTCTCTCTCTCTCTCTCTCTCTCTCTCTCTCTCTCTCTCTCTCTCTCTCTGTCTTTCTCAATTGGACATGTGTGAATGCATGCATGTGCGTTTTAACTGAAATGATACAATTTTCTCCCCTCTCTCTAACTTCTCTTACGTACATCTCCAAGTTGTTCCCTATTAAAATCCTGACTCTTTTCTGTAATTGTTATCATTGCATCAATATATGCATGCAACTGCCTCGGTCATTTTAGTGCCATTGTTTGTATATGACTTCAGACCTGGTCACTTGCTATTGGGTAACCAATTAGGAGGGTTATCCCCAAGGAAGACTCCTTTCTCCTGCTCTCAGCATATGTATATTGCCTACAGCTCTTTGTTTTCAGGCAAAGCCCTTTGAAATTTCTTCTTCCATGTTGGCATGTCTATCGGTGTTGTAGTCCTTCAGGTCTTTAGGCAGCCATATTTTTGAGGTATCATGAGTTAAGCATCCCTGTTATTTCTAGGAGACAAATCTTCACAGCAGGTTTCCTATCCCTCTGTCTCTAACAATCTTTCTGACCACTCTTCCAGAGTGTTCTTGGGCTTTTCTAGCCCTAAGTTCCAAATTCTGCACTCCTCCTACAAAGTAGCCCCAAAGGCCTATGGGCCACACAGTTTTATCACAGCAATGGTCTCATTTCTTGGTTCTAATTTTGTGAATTAGTTATTTTTTGTTGTTGTTGTTATTACTGTGGGAAAATACACAACAAAGATAACTTAGAGAAGCCATAGTTCATTTTAGCTTGAGCGTTGAGGGTACAATCCTTTATCACGGAAGAAGGTACGGCTGAAGGAAATCAAAGTGAGGCAGCAGAGAGAGAGAGACGATGCTTGTGTTCTGCTGACTTTTCCTGTTTTAGTTAACTTGGGGCCCGGCCCATGAACTGGAAGTACCTTTACTTACTGTGGTTATTTTCACCTTATTTCATGCACAGCCTGCCCAGGGGCTTTACATTTAGGCCATTCTATAGATCCTGTTTGCTTAGCAATGGATAGGAACCATTATGTTACTGTACGGACATGTCCCTGGGTCAAGACCACACAGTGACACACTGAAGATGTATTACTCACCAGAACAAGGAAGCCTAGTTATATCCACTAGAAGTAGAATAATTTTATAGCTGTTCAATACTATTCTGTGGTCTAATGTACTTTTCTTTCTTTATTGCCTTGTCTATAATTGGTCCCTCTTTTCTTCTGTAAACGAAACTATATAGAACTATTGCATATTCTATTTCCTTACTCCAAATACTGTTTTCACACAGAAAGCTCAATGTCATCTATCCCTGTTAGTATACCCCTCCATGTTCTTTGCAATCTGGAGTGGAAATCATGATCCTTATGATGGTATAGCTGGGTGAAGGTTGAACATTGAAAATGACCAGTGGGGTGCTGAAAGAATTAAAAGCTGATCAAAGTAATCCTGGACATACTAAATAGTGCATTATTGAATGATTACTAACAAGTTGTGGGCCTGGCATGCAGACATTATAAAAACTTTACAGTTATCTTACATACTTAAGTTATAACAACTGAAGAGGAGTAACCATCATACATATAATTAGCCTGCCATCAGATTCCTACCAAACAAACTGGACTGTGTGCCTTTGGTTAATTTGAAAACACAACAAACCTAAACATTGGTAAGTGTATGAAGCCAAACATGGCCTTATTATTGTCCTATAATCACAGGCTGTTGTCCAATCTACTTATGAGGATCAGCACAGCTCGAGAGAAACACATCTGGACAAAGTAAGAATTCAAAAAATGTATAAGTCATATGATAATGGAAACAATAACTCCTGCTGCTAATGGCAGAGGCACAGGGTGTTCTCTTCATACTGAGCATGTACCTTTAATTCACTGCTGGATGCATCAGCAATTATAATGATAATAATTGTTAATAACAAACATCTGCTACTTGTTCGTCCTACTCCGAGAGAAGACGGATTTTGATGTATGAGCTCATCTAATCCACACCACACCCTGGGCTTTACCGTGGTTTTCATTTATTTGTGCTTTCACTTCTGCAGTTTAAGTTACTCATGGCCAACGGGGGTAAAAAAAAAATAACTGGAAGATATCAAAATGAGAAAACTCTTAAGTGTCAAACTGGACACCATTCTGAGTGGTGTGATGAAACCTTATACTGTGCTGTTCATCTTATAAATCTTCCTCAGGACTGGTGTACTCCTGCAAGTATATTCTAACCATCAGTTAGTCGCTAAGTAGCTGCCTTGGTTACTAGACGCTCTGTAGCGGTATCATGGTCTCAGCGTTTGAGAAACCCTCGTTCAGTAGCCTAACAGTATGCCAGGGGGCTTATGCCATGCCTGTTTCTTGATCTTACTAGGCAGACACTGCATTACCTCACACAATCACAAAGCTAGGTGAACACAGATGCTAGTGTTCTGGGTGAGGAAGCGCATTCACATGACTTTTCTCACAGCATTATATCATAGCATTGTTGTGGCTGTTGTGCCACATCATTATCTCCATTGTGCCTAATGTACAAAACAAAATTGACCATAGGGAAGTGCATATAGAGAGCAAAACACCATATGTTGGACCTGGGGATAAACATAATTGCAGAAGTCTTGGGTGTTCTTGCTAAGGATCTTTCATTGGAAGAGGAACTACTTAACAACGACGAGAGCACAGTTTATCACTGTCATCACCACAGTGGCTCATGGGTAATACTTTTTAATCCAACACCTTTTAAAAAATAGGAATAAATTAGCCAACAAATACAACAATAGGAATTTGGAGAAAGAGAGCTACTTGTACAAAGAAGACAGAAAGGAAAGCAATTTGAGTGTTTTTGAAATTTCACACCATCACAGATCAACCCTGGAGTGTGAAGAGTGACATTCTATGTAACCAAGTAGAAGGACAGTAACTGTGGACAGCCCAGAAGAAACCACTTCCAAGCTCTCGGGAGCGGTTTGCCATTTTTGTTGTTCCTCTGAGCTTAATGACCTTGGGAAGTAACCTTGCCTTTCTAAGATGCAAAGAGCTGATCTGTATAGTTTAGAGCTGGTCATTGAAAAAATATGAATATGTTTATGAAAATCTCAGGAAAGCACCTACCATTTTGTCAGCCTTCAAGACTAATTATCCTTATTAAATTTCATGTAACATAAAAATATGCCCAAGGGAGGCTATGCATACCGTTTCCTTAAACTATATTTTGATATGCACAGAACCAATTTGCTTGAACAAGGTCATCAGACCCCATGACCCTAAAGTGTGCTCTACTTGTTTGCTTTCCTGTTTCTTCCCAGTGTTCCCATTCAATAGGCTGGCTTACTTTTCTCCCAACAATCCTGGGTGCTACAGAAAAAGAGTCCACAGAAAATGTTGCATGGAGTTCTGTAGTGACTCTTCAAGGAACTTGTGTATTATAATAATGATCACACTTATGGCCTATGTGTTGTTATCAAATGACCTTAAGGAATTCTCTTCAGTATTCTAGATCTTGTTGTTACCATCTATCAACCCACATATTAAGATACAGGTATGTTTAAATCTAGAACAATAGACTAGTTAGCTGAAGAAACTAGTTTTGAAAACCAAGACTCCTCATATTCCAAAGATTTTAAGGCAGGGGTCTAAATATTTCCAGAAGCAGTTTTGACAAGTCAGTTGAGTGTATATTTCCTATGAGTGGGAATAAAATAATAGCAGGCATCATATGTTCTTGCTGTATCAAAACATAGAAATCATGTTCAGGCTCTGGAATGAATTACATGGATAAATATTTAGTTCACTGCTTACCCAATTCTCTGCCTGACTGTTATGGATACAGTGACGGTCCTACGCTGTCACATGGTTTTAGATGCTTTTCAATGATGCATGTCAAAGTCAGAAGAGAAAAACAGCTACTCAAACCAGAACCATGAATAAAAGGAGAAAAATGACCATGGGCAGGGACGATTCTAACTGATGTAATGATCACATAATCAGCCAAATTAGATAGGGAAGGATGGAGCTGGGGCTCTGGCCCCCAAGGCAACTGTTCCAGAAAGCCAAGGTACCCGAATGCTCTGTTTGGAGGCTCCTACCTCCCCGGCCCAGCTCTTGCCATATGCTCACTTTCTAGGTCTTTTGCTTGTATGCATTTTAATGCTGGTAACACTTTCCTCTGTCAATTTGTGTATTTCACACCTGTATAGGAAAATGTTATTGCAAGTGTCATTTACTCCAGAGCTATGAAACCCCAAACGGCTTTCAACCCCACTAGAAACTCTGATACATACAATCAAGCAACTGAGGCACGTTTACTGCCTTCAACTTTACACCACCTTCTCAGAAACTGGTGCTTTATGGCGAGTGTTTTTATGCCTCCTACAATAAGCCTGCTCTGCATATAAATGCACTTTCCCGACGTATGTGGCACTTTGAACAGCGTGGATAGAATGTCTTGGAAAGATGTGGAGTAGAGCAACTGCACACATAGCACCCTGTGGTTTTTATTGCTAATTAGAGACAAAAATGCAAGTTCAACCTTATTGCAGGCTAATCAGCTATTAAAAGTAAGTGCCTCTCAAAACATCAGATCCGGTTGCCTTCTTTAGACGCACAGCAAAGAAATGGAACCCCAAAGGGAACATGTGCTACACAATCCACTGCTTATTCTTTTCTGGGCCAACCCGGACTGATCGAGTGGTTCCGGTGCAAAATGTGACGTGGGCAAGGCCCCTAAGCATTCTCATGGACTGAAGTGACTGCCATACTAAGCCCCTAGATGCTCCTTTCTGAGAAGTTCTGTCTGCGATTGTCAGGAAGATGAATTCTAAAACAACCCTAGATTGTGCAGTGTGGAGATTTTATTGACAAAGGTGTCAAGACTCACGGAAGGAACTGAAAGTTGTTTCCCTTGTCATGAAATAAATAAGTAGGTTTTCTTGAGCTCCCAGTTTCATTCAATTTGCTTAGATACAAGGTGACTGTAAGCATTGATTCTCTGTAAGGCGGGCTATGGATTTTTAAAGGAAGATACTCATACTGGAGGGTTAGAGTCCTGTCCTGCAGCTGCTGACTTTGTCACCGGGCTCCTGGATTGCAAGGAAATACAGCAAGGCTTGTAAAGCCAACGAAACTAGTCAGAGAGAGAAAAGAGGGTCCCCCAAGATTTTGAGTCTTCTGCCTTGGAGAGACTCACAGGATGTTGTTGCTGGCGATGAAAGCCCTGGAGACCACTCAGGACTTCAGACCACAGAGCTGAGTTTGCTTCCATTGTTAACAGATAGCTGGTCTCCCACCATAGAAATTATAACATGGAAGGTCAAGATAAGCACACAGAACTTGTCCTTTCAGATGAGTTCACAGGTTACACTGATACTCGAGGCTAGGAGAAGATTCGCTGCTCCAAAACAACCCTTGCTTCAAAACCCTGAGAGACTTGCTGACCTGTAGATGCCACACTCACACAGACACCAGGCAAAGAACTTGGCACAAGAATCCCTAGTTCTTGCTTTCCTGGACCCCTGCCACCTACCTAAAATTGTGCCTTTCCTTGCTGAACAAAAATACCCTCAAAAAAGAAAAAAACAAAACAGGAAGCAACCAGTATCCTTCTTGGGCATGGATTTTACCAGGATTCTCAGTGGTACTGGGTCAACTCTAGACCTTCCTTATCTCCAAACTGGCATCCATGGAGGTTTCTAGAAACACGACGCCAGGAACTAGGAAGCAGCTACTGTGCTTATAAAGCACCACTCCCCAACCCCTTGAGACAGGGTTTTTCTGTGTAGCCCTGGCTGTCCTGGAACTCACTCTGTAGACCAGGCTGGCCTCGTACTTAGAAATCGACCTACCTCTGCCTCCCAAGTGCACCACCACTGCCTGGCGCTTATAAGGCTCTTAAATGAGGAACATAAATGGAGCACCTAGAACATCCCAGAGTTCTACCTTTTAGTCAACTTTACCCCATTTCCTTCAGTTCCCAACGTGTCTATTCAACCAAATACATACCAACCTAAGAAGAAAAGCAGAGAAAATCTGGATCCATCGGCAGAGGCATGTAATCCCAGCTACTCAGCACAGCAAGGCAAGAGGATAACCAGCTGAAGGTTCAAGGCTTGCTTAAGCGGCAGAGTAGTCTCAAAGCCAGACTAGGTAGCTCAGTTAGACCATGTCTCAAAAAGCAAAGTTATTCTATGAAAGGCTGGAGTAGAAGAACATAGGTTTGGTCTGTGGTATTTCCCACCTCCAATCCTCCGGGAGAAATACCTACACTGCCTATATACATACATTTTTTTTGGGGGGGGGAGACTACTCTTCAAATGATACAATGGCACAATCATTTATATAAAATGCACATTATACTGAAAATTATAAGTAATGCTGAGATTATTTAAGGCATAGGAGAGGGTGTGCGTATCTTTCCTGTAAACACTACTGAGAGTGATCTGGGAATAAGCTCCCCACGATCCTGAGAGGTGACTACATATGTACAGCAGATAACCCCACTCTGTGTAACATAGTGTGCCTTGTAGTCAAGTCTAGACTTTACTAAGTCCCATTTGAAATTATAGAAGATAAATCTGTTCAGACAATTTCCTGACAACCATTTTGTTAGTTTTTTAGGGACTGGGCCTTAAACTGAGCCAAAGTGGGCAAAAGCAGTGGCTAGCAGTTCACTGGATCTTATTCCAGCAGAGCAGTTCTTTTGAAGTTTTCCTGGAACAAAAGGCCAGGCATGTATGAAAGGTTTAGGGGTAAAGTTAAAAACAGACCCTTTCCAGGAATACACATTTCAGCAACACAAACACTGAACATACTGGACTTGACTTCTCACTTTACAATGGAGAAAAGTGCAGATTCATGGGTCTGCAAGGGCCAGACAGCCATGGAAGATCTTTTAGGCAGCTGTGCTGGAATGAAACTATGGGGAGGGAAGTCCTGTGCTCGGCTCACCTGTCAGAGCAGCACAGAAGTAGAACAGATTCTCCTGGGGCCTCGAAGTCACATCAGCCAATATTTGTGGAATGAATACATAGTGAAAATTAGCAGCTTAGTAGAGAAGAAGGACGACCTATCATGATTAGAAAGATTTGGTTCGAATCCTGTTTTTGGCCTTTGACTTGAGTCACGATCAAATTGCTCTCTTCCTCAGACCCAATGTACTGTCTTAAAGTTGGTATAATACTATCTATAAGAATCTATAAACATTCTTGGATATGTAAAGAACAACACCAAGTGGCACTAGGTTCTGCAGCATCAAACCATGTCAATGGACAGGCCCATTTGCTCAGTCCTGGATGAACCGGAGCAGAGCACTGCAAACCTGTACATTTTCATCTTGTCTATGAAGATTCACTGAACTTGGTATTGACCACATTCAGATCGTAACTCTCTACAGTGACAATCACTAGTAACCCAGTTTTGAAGATTTCACCTCCTCATCTGTTTAATTTGTTAATTATATTTATCTCTGCTCATTGCAGGTGTGGAGAGTTGGTACATCATGACCGTTTAACTAGCAGGGAGATGCCTTAAGAAGTCTGGGTGCTGGGTCACACTCTGTTAACGGTATGCTCACTTCTTGGATCCCTCTCTATTGAGGCACTGTGATTATAATCAACCAAGGCTGTAATACAGTGTCAGGGATTCCTCTTCACAAGTGGACACAGTAGCCCTAAACCTGGCTTCAACCTTTCTCTCTTTGCTCATTGTGCCTTGGGAATTGAAAAAAAAATATCTGGCTGGCAAGCAATATAGTGGGATTCTTGTTGGAAATTGGGGCCCTGAGGGCAAAGTCTGTATTGATACTTAGAATACTACCCTGTCTCAGTGTTTTGTATCATCAGCAGTAAGTGCAGTTTCCTTTGCAAGCAGAGCAATAATGGAGCAGAGATGTTTTCTTCTTGCTTTTACCAAATTCATGCTGTCCTGTAAGCTGAATGTGAAGCCTTGACCATAGTTGGTGATGGATCTCTCTCAGGAACATAGAAGGCTTTAGGAGGCATGGTAGCTAATCTAAGAATGAAGAGCATGAAGACCAGATGGCCTTTGAGGGGAAAGGTGTATTGTGAACATTATGGTGAACATTGCTCTGCTGGAAGCTGAGGGAAATTTTTACCAGTTGACTGGCACTCTTTTCTTTCCATAGCAAGCAGCACTCAGTCACTGCTGGGTAGAGGGACGGCAATAAAAAGAGGCTGGACGGCATCATCAGGGGCTCACAAGACTGAGCCAGCATTCATCTGGGTCAGGTGTGCCTGTGTCTCAAGCCGGCTGGCCTCTGTCGACTGAACGGCCTTAGGCTCCATCCCAGGTTATAAGATCACTCTGGGAAATACGGTTTTAACATCTACCTGGGAAACATAAAAAGCAAGGAGATCTCCTAATAAATCAGATGACAATTAAGGTTAAAAAGTCAATGTTTAGGAAACATGGCGGTTCGAAATTCAATCAACATCTCAAGGTAATTCAAAGCCGAGTGCCCAGAAGGCAGCGCTTTATTCACAGTCCAATCCATCCATCAAGGGGCATTTCCTCACACCCGGCCCTCACTTCCTAAGATGGTTTGGGACATTTGCCAACTGCAGCCAGTTTTTCTGGCTCACGCTCTGTCTTGATTGTACACTGGCCAGGGTTTACAAGCACAGCCAGAGTCAGCTTCTCTGCTGTCCCCCACTTCTTAGCTCTTTTATTTTTGCTGTCACATTTCTTTCTTTTTCTGGGGATAAATGGATTGTCTACATATACTTCCTTAATTTCTTTCTCTATAGGTACTTAAAATATACTAGAGCGTGCCCCTGAACACTTCCGGGTTCTACCTCAGATCAGAAAATGCACATAACGACGAATCTTCCCTCCCTGTATCCTTGGGAGTCCTAGGGTAGAATTCATCCAGTGATTATTACCAGAAACTTTTCCATGCTCTGGGGGCAGTTTTGTATAGGGGTGAAGACTGTTTCAGGGCTTGTGACTGGAGAAGCCTTGGAGACAGAGAGAGCCGCTCTGGGGGAAGCACTCACCCGAGCTTGGAGATCCTCATTCATTTTCCATGAATGGAATAGCTATTCGTCTTTTCATCTCACCATTCAGTCTCATGTAGAGCCCATCTGCCCCATTTTAACAGATGTGGAAACTGAGGTCTACACACATTTAAGTTGCATGAGAGCTGTGGAGCTGGTAGGCTGCAGACTGTGGCTTCATGATTGCTGTGTCTTGTCTGATTCTAATTTTGTCCCTCTTTGTTGTTTCCTTCCCAGGGATCATGAATCCCAGATTAACAACAGAAAGACGAGTACAAAAGCACTTGTTAGGCAGTCATAACCAAATACTAAGCTATTCCATGCTCTCCTCTAACCTACACAGCACGTCTATGATTATGATATAGTAATTATTCACGGATGAAGGAGCTGCTGTCCCAAGAAGCAAGTGACTTGCCCAGCTCATTTAGCTAGGGAATGACGGAGCTGGGTTCAAGTTGTACTCCTAACATGGGCTAGCTATACATATAACGAATTACTTCTCTGCTTGCACTGATGAAACTCAGTTCTGGACCTTTACTTGGACCACCATGCCAGGGCCTTGCACGTTGGATGGCCCACTCTCAGGCTTTAAATAGATCTGTGACTTGAAGTGATTTCTTAATCAAGTAAAGGCCCTAAGATTCCCCACATCTTGTCTTCTTGGACTACAACGGTTTTGTTTTTGTTTTTTGTTTTAATTTTTTTCAGAACTGGATTATTCCCCCCTGTGGCTGAATTATTGACACACTCGGGTTTATTTGCTTTGGAGCTTTCTGAATATCACAACTCCAGTATTCAAATGCGAGCCAAGCTTTGGCCTTTGTAGTGGGCTTGGGCTAATACTGCTGGAAAACAAGGGGACTCCAAAATCACAGTGGCTCCCACAAGGGTCCTCCGCACCTGCTTGCTTCGTGCTCCAGTACCTGTCCTGGATGCTGTGCAGAAGGAGGCTCTAGCCCTGGAGAGTTCCTGCGTCTGTGTCCTTAGGAGTGCATGCATGTGTGTTCACAAGTGCATTCCTTCTCTGAAGCCTAGGTCACTTCGAAAGAATAATTCTGCGCAGACAAGGAGGAGTATGATCTGCAAATTAACCCCACAAGGTAGAGGAAAGGGTCGCAGGACCAGCTTCCTTAGTGTAAACTTGCCTACTTCTGTTTCATCTCAGACAGGATACTTAACCCTTTAAACCTCAACTAGCCATTTTTAATTTCAGGAAGTTAAACTAGGTTTACATTTACCAACATATTTTCTGAGGAGCATTAGCATCCTTGACTAGCATGCCAGAGGATGGATTTTGGAAAATAAGAGTTTCGTAGGTCAGTCCGTTCGGAAAGTGATGTCCTCCCTAGAATAAATCACACCATTCATTCCTGTGAAATGTGACGTGTGGTTATCATAGTTTTTAAAAACGCGTTTGATAGTCAAACTGCTTCAAAGAGTACAGTTCATTCTACTTAGGGCGCTGGGCCTGAGTTAGTCTCAGGGCTTTTACACTCAAACTTCAAAAGCACAATGAATCATTTCAACAGTTTTAAAATGAGTGGGCTAATAACATGAGAAAATATGAAAATGTTGTCATAAATCAGTTTATCTTGTGTAAGAGAATTGATTGGCAAGAATTACACTTAAGTCCAAAGTCAAAGTGGTGAGCAGTATGTGATTTAACAAAGGGCCTCAGAGATGAGATGGGAAACGGTCCCAAGATAGACAGTCTTCATGGGGCCTTACTGGTAAATTTAATTTTCTTTTCTTTTCTTTTCTTTTCTTTTCTTTTCTTTTCTTTTCTTTTCTTTTCTTTTCTTTCCTTTCCTTTCCTTTCCTTTCCTTTCCTTTCCTTTCCTTTCCTTTCCTTTCCTTTCCTTTCCTTTTCTTCCTTCCTTCCTTCCTTCTCTCTCTCTCTCTCTCTCTTTCTTTTTTTTTTTTTTGAGCGCAGATTGAATCTTAAGGTGAGAGAAATGAAAGCACTGGGAGGATAGTTTCTGCCCTTGCATCTGAAGATTTCCAATCGTTATTTTTACGTGTTACAACCTTATGGTATTTTTAACAGGGCCACATAGAGAGGTGAGTAGACAGACACTGCTCGAATCAGATTTCAAAAAGTGACTTTGTGAGGGACATGGCTCACACAGATGAAGACAACAGTAATTTAAATTCTGAGGAGAGTCACTCAAATATTCTGACTCAGGCATCTTTACCATTTTCTTTTTCTTCATAGAGTACATTTGGCGTGTATGTGAGGTAAGTGAAGTTTGTAAACTGGATGGATTCCATGGAACTGGTCTGCTCTGAACTCACTCATGTTGTTCTTAAAACTGAAGAAGAGATTGGACGTTCTTTTATCTCTACAAATCAGATGCCCATCTTATGATATATCTCTCCTCTCCCTCTCCCTGTCCCTGTCCCCACCACCCCCCTCTCTCTGTGTGTATGTGTATCTTTCTGTCTGTCTGTCTGTATTGTTTAGCTTTTGCTTTCCCTAGATTTTGTGCATATGTTTAGCTAGTGTTCCTGCCCATGGTGCGCCCATGCGGGAACATCAGGTACCTGTGTCAACCTCCCATATCTGAAACAGAAAGCCGCACTGGACATTGATATAAACCCCCAAAATGCTTTATGTTTGAGAACAACACAGTATGCCAGAGTAGGACAAGAGTGACAGGAGTCATATGTGACATATTCTGAGCGAGTAATCCTAGAGTCCTTCCTCCACTTCCTTCCTGGTGCCTAGCAGTTCTGGAGCCTCCTTCACTGCCTTCTGCTTCCCACTTCGTTCCCTTATTCAGCAACTCAGCTTATTTCCAAAACTCAGAGGCTCTTACCTGGCTTAATTACTGTCTCCTAGGTGGTCTTCTTGCCTCCTAGCCCTTTGCTCTGAGCAGCACTTCTTCTTCAGGCAGAGCTATTTTGCCAAAGCAACGCCATTTAAAAATACCCATGGGGCAGAGTCAGTACATAGCGAATGGGGGAGGGTGCAGATAGGTAAAGGAAGCTCTTTGTAATCATTTGGTTTAACAAGTTTATATTTAGCATCAAAGCTATTTCAGTGCCCCTCTCCTACCTCCATGTGCCCCTCTCCCCTTAGGCCCTGGAAGGCAATAGCTTAGGTCACAAAAATCTCTGTGTATTTTCTTAGTTCATGCTTAACAATCGGTCTGAGTGCTAGCCTTTCTTGTTTTCCAGGACTCAGATATTATGCTGCAACGCTGTAAGCAAACATACCAGAGGCGGTGTCAATCACTGTACTTCCCATCTTTTGTCACAAGAACATGGGCTGAGATTGGATTGTCACGCTCATCTTCCCAAGTCCTTCTGACTTGATCTTTTGGTCAGCTCCTCTCTCTCTGTCTCCTTCCTTTCAGTGATGGCACAATAACTTACATCAGAGGGGATCATCACACTCTGGATTGAGTCCCTGAGATGATCTTCTGGAGTCACATACATACACACACACACATACATACATACATACATACATGTGTATCATTTTAAAACATACAAAATAGCTAGATAGTGAGAAGCAGGATTTCTTGACTCAACGACAGAATCTGACTTGGAGCATCAACTAGCCTATTTGATAGAAGTGAACATGATTTGGGATATTTCCAGGTGCAGCTAAGCCCGAGGCTATACAGATGTGCCTGCTGCAGTATCTCCTGAAGGGAAGCCATTTAGGCAGAACAGAGAGGCCAGCCATAAACAGAAGAGGCAGACCAAGCTGTGGTGGAGGTTGGTCTTTGTTGAAATTCATTTTTCCAAATAATTATAGGGTTGTAAATGGTTGGGTAAAACTTCCCTTGGGGACAGAGTTATTAAGTCACAGCTTCACAAAGTCCGTACTTGGTATTAGAGGGATAGATGGGGTTTCACATAGAATGTCAAGTCCAGGCCCCAGTCAGTTATTTAGCCATGCCTGCTTTTCTTGGGTCCATCTCTCTAGCAAGCTGCCAGCATCATAGATGCCAAAGGGGCCAACCTACCATCCATACTCTGTCTGAATAAAAGCGATTCTAAATGCTGAGATTTATAACTTCACGGGGAAGCGTTGGGAGGGGAAACAGTTTAAAAGAACATTTTGTGTAGAGTGAGGATTCTGCCAACCGTCTGCGGGTTGGACCGGGTACTACGTTCCTAAAGATTAAATGTAACTGAGGGTTTTTCTTCTTCTCTTTTAATACCAATGAAGTATAAATTCCCCCTCATGTCAGCATCTCAACTCTTCAGACATTTTGCAATTTTTTTCCCATTCAAGAGTATTTAACTGAGAGGAAATTTGGACAACTGTACCCGCACCGCACCCTTCCCCCACCCAAACCAAAAGAAACCAAAAGAATTTAGTGATACCGAGTTCAGCTTTCTTAATTTAATTTCTGCACTTTCTATTTTTTTTTTTTTAATGAGAGAAAGAATTTCAGTGGATCTGAGGAGAAAGCACATGTTTTTGTGATTATGAGATTCTGGTGGTTGGTATTTTGTGAAAATACCACAGAGCAGCACGGTGAGTTACAGTGCGTGTTGAGTGAAACCCCCCCCCCCCACCCCCAGCCCTCACTCCCTCCGTAAAGAAATGTCAGCAAGAAATGGAAGCACAGGAGTTATTTTTCTGTTCGCATAGAGCAGACCCACAATTCTACACTGTGAAAAGAAGCTAAGAGCGAGAAGCATCGTGACTTTGATACACGTTCTGTGCATGTCCTCCTAGCACTTACACTAGGACTTGATCACAGACAGGTCCCTAAGCTATGCAGATACATAACTATAGATAGATACATAACTGTAGGATGTTTTGGAACCACCTAAACAACCAAGGTACCGCATGACTGTTGGAATTGGCCCTAGACATAGCTGTCACCATACCATTAACTGGTCTCTTCTTGCTGATAACATCCAGCAATCGTCTTCCTGCACACACAGAAAGTGACGAGTTCCCCAGAAGCTCTAGGAAGGAACAGAGCTTCTACCACACCTTGACCTCAGCTCCTGGTGGGGTTCAGCGAAGGACACAGCAAAGCCCACTAGGATTGCGCTCTGGAAAAACTGAAATCGCTTTGTATTGCTTTAAGTTGCTAAGGTTTTGGACTTTGTCAAAGCAGAACTGGAAAATGAACACAAGTCTCATTTTTCTCTTTATGGCTGCACTATGGATGGGTTTGCAGATGAATTGGTCCATGAAATAGGAACTGGTGTTCGACACTCTTGCTATGACAGAGCAAATGCCAAGAGACTAAGTTTCCACCTTTCTCATGACCGTCCCGTGAGTGAGGCAAGCACAAGGAACTCTGTTTTCTTTGAGTGGAATGTGCGATTTCATTGCTTATTCTCCCTAACTGCATCAGTGTGCTGCTTTATCCTCATCGTCAGATACAGCTGTGGTCCAGCCTCTCCATGCATGTATGTGTTCAGAGCAGATTCTGCCGCATCCAGGTGAGTCTAATGGGGAAAGGAAGCTGGCTGTTTCAAAAGGATGCCATTCCAGTGCAGTCTGGTGTGTTTTATTTTCTCTGCCTAAATATATTACCCAAAGTGAAATGAAAGGGAACAAACATATTGACATCTAGGAGACAATCAATGTATGTGTGGTGGTAGCGGGACTGTATGTGTATTCTACCTTTATTTGGCTCTCAATGTAGATATTAATAGTTTCACTTTTAAGGCAAGAAAAAGGTGTACTGGAGAGGCACCCTGGCCACAGGTCATGAAATTGGTAGGGGTGGTGGTGTTGGAAGGTTAGTATACACACCAGCATTTTGAATTCTTGGGATTTTCTAGCTGTATGAGTTTGCCTTTGAAGTTGAAGAGTTTGTTTTTAAGCAACTGTTTCTTAAAGTGGTTGCCAGGAACAGAGGGTATTACAAAGATGAGCTCAGTCAGCTGGTCAGTGTCATCTGTTCTCAGCATCAACTCAAGGATCACTTGAGCCCCAAAGATCATAGCACCATCAGATCCTGACCCCTTTTGTGTCACTCACTTAGATTTGAGCTGGGTGAGCAGACACATCTCTTTGTGACAAAAATGTAAACAACATAAGGCCAAGTGCAAATAAGCAACCACATAAAAAGGAAAATGTTAGTCACCTCAGAGAAGCAGAAGGTGCTGGGCTAGCTAAGGACACTTGTGGGTGTGGTTTGGAAGGCAGGTAATACCACAGCCATTATACAGGAAGGAGACCAGAGCAGTGCCTAGAGTCCCAGATGAAGAGCTAATAGGACACAGAGGAGTTTTAACAGAACTCCCAGCAAGGGGATGAATTGAAAATGATTAGGAGACAAAGCAAGACCTGTGTGGGAAGACCACAAAGAGTCTTTTAAGACCCAGAATTTAGACTTGATGCAACAGGAATTGATATTTCCACACCTGGCATCAATTATTCATGTAACTACAGCTGGCTTCAGAGATGGTCTCTGAAAAACTACCATAGTTTTCTTTTTATACTTAAATAATTTATATATTTTAGTTAGGGTTATAGGCCAGAAACGGATACTGTAAGGCTTGGCTTCGTGTTTTCCAAAGAACAAAATGTGTACCTCAATTACAGATGTTCTGTTCAGGATCCACGAATCACAGCTGTGGCCTCAGGGAAGGGGAGCCCACCCGAATGGTGTGATTCAGGGGTCTTGATGCTTTTGTAGTGTAGTGGAGCTGACACACCAGTCTGGGGATGGCTCACATAAGAGAATCCAGTGCTTATAGTCCTAGCCCTTAGTGGAACCAACTCACAGAAACAGGACTCTCCTCTTGGAGGCAGACAGTTGGAAAGTGCCTCTTCTCTCATAAGTAATACCAAGTGGACTTAGAAAAATAACTGAAGAAAAGCCCAAAAGAAAAGCTGACCTGATGCTTGACCAAGTCCTCCGTGACACTGACAAAGTCTATGGACGTTGAAGAGCTTTTTAGGAGAATGCTTTTTTTGCCTTTTGTCTCTCACACTGACCCCAAGTGCAGCCCACGGAGTTGTAAGCTAACGGCAGCAGAGCAGAACCTTCTGAACTGGGAGCTAAGACTTTCTAACTTCACTTTAGAAATAGCCACAGGTGTGTCAGGAAGGGAACTAAATTAAGTGCTAGTCAGCCCTTTCTATTGTAGCCTAAAATTAACAGCCAGTGCCTTCCCTCTAAGTGCACATGATACAGGTGATGACAACACTGACCGATGGGACTAGTTATGGCTGGCTAGGTAATTCTCTCTCTCTTTCTCCCCTCCCCCTCTGTTTGTGTGTATATGTGTGTGTGTGTGTGTGTATGTGTGTGTGCACGCGCACATGTGTTCATGTGCGTGCGTGTGTGGGTCTGTACATGCATCTCTCTCTCTCTCTCTCTCTCTGTCTGTGTATGTGTGTGTGTACGTGTGTGTGTGTGTACATGTGCACCTTGCATATATTTAAATGAAATGGAGATAACATTTGTAACTGAAATTGACGGGATTACTCAATTTTGTCCCATTCTGTTATGAAAAAAAAAAAAAAGACTCATACTTAGTGACCCTTAGGAATACTTAGGAAATACTTAGGAAAGTATTTTGTCAACTGTCTCTAGTCCTGACTAATTTATCCCCTTTTGGGTTCCTGTCTTGGCACTATAAGTCTCATGATGACTTTAGCTTCACAGAAGAATTTGGAAATCAGTTGTGTTCATGTCCAGTTGCTGCTGCATTTATTTTTAAAATGTATTCTCTGTGTGGGTAGTGACAACATGCAGAAGGAATGGTTATCTCAGTCTAATATGAAGAGGCGTTTAGGAGAAAACTTGAAAGAGCAGACAAGTAAGGCAGTGATGGAAGAGAGGAAGAAGAGGAGTGGGTGGACGGAGGACCGGGGAGTAGGAGGAGAAGCAGACAGGCAAGGATGCAGAGCGATGGTTACCTTGGGTTGGGGACCAGTTTGCATACACTGTCACAATGCCTGTTGGGACAGTGGACTATAAGGAGTGTACCTTTTTAGGCTCTTCTGATTTTTGTTTACTAATAAGACTTTTAAATTTAATAGAATCAAACAATGAAAATGTCCAGTTTACCAGTTTTGAGACACAGCCCTAACCCTGTAAGGTCCTTAGTGAGTTTCTGTGTCTTCTTTTTAACCCACAATCCTCTCAGGAGCCTTTTTTTTTTTTTTTTTTTTTTTTACATTAGATGCCCTCAAGCCAAACGCTTCTGGGCAGAGAATTCATCTCTGTTGTTGCTGTTGGGACCTTGAGGAGAAAAACTGTACTTCGTACTAACAGGTGATAAGGTTAGATGGCAGACTAATACAAATGTGTAGGGTTAAGACAATGTCTCTCCAAAGATGAAAATGTGTCCTTCATGTAATTATTTCTACAAAACTATCCAAGACTACGCCTTACACATATTAGACAACTGTTGGTTTTAGATAGGACTGAAATACATTTGACATAAAAATAAAATAAAGATTTATGTCCAATAAGAGAAATGCTTTTGCCTTGTTGGTCTTTTCTGTAATACGAAATATGAGAAGGCAATAGGAATCTATCCTGATATATGGTAGACATTTAAAAGGAAACAGATCTTTTTCCTCTAACAATTTTGACTTTTATGTGTAGTCCCAGCCCCAGGGTTCCCTCAGGACTCACTCCCTTTTTCTCAGTGTTAGCCTCCTCTTCTTTGTAGGCATACTAGTATGTATTCCTCCACATGTACGGAGCCATTCCTTAACAATGCATATTTAGATACTAGTTTACATGCAGTGGAATGATGTGTGTTAGGACCCTCTCATTCTGCTCTGGATCCACTTTGTGATTTTTTTCAGGTTGTCACCTGCAGTGTCCATCCTCAAATGGATGAAAAACAGCACATCCAGCAACGTTCCTCTTATGTCCTGGGCTTTAGATCATCTTGGCTCCAATATTTCACATCAGAAATTTATATATATATGTGTGTGTGTGTGTGTGTGTGTGTGTGTGTGTGTGTGTGTATTTTTAAAGGAAAAACTCAGTGACTTTTGGCTAGTAGATTATTCTAGCTTCCACGGTCTGTTTCGTTGGCAAGATCTCCAGTGGGATAACTCAGAAGCTGAGTCACATTATTGACCTTGTCAAAAACTTAAGTACTAAAATGATGCCGGGAGATTTCACGAAACCTGGGTTGCTTTTCTGTGCAAGTCTGGCCAGGAGACACTGGGTTCTGATTCCACCATCTGCCAAGTGGGAAAGCAACAACGTTCTGTTCTGCATGCCTCAATGAATGCTGAAGATTGAACAAATGCAATGTTTTGAAAAGAATAACAACTTACTCAGACAGACATGTGGCAGAGGGAGACTTTCCTCCCAGAGGGAGAATCTCCAGATTATCCATCAACTGGGACAGTGACAATTCTGATTGAATCATCACCTACCTTTTACATCCCCTGTCCTCCAGACCAGAGTGGGAAACTATAGCCCAGGCCCCTATTGTACCTTGTCCCACTTCTGACCCATCATTACCCCTGGTGTCTTCTTGATATAGCTTATTCTGAATCCTTATGGAATAGTACAAACACCAATATGAACTAGCTTTCAACAATGTTTTATTTTCTTAAGGAATGCATCGGGCTTCTCTTTCTAGTCATTGGACATATGAACTCCCATTATTCTAAGCACTCTGTATGTGGGTCTTTATCCACCACTTCTGTGTGGTACCATACAGTACCATACCATGTCCTTGAGGATAGGCATGCTTCCTGGTACTTACTTCATCATGGCCTGTAGCCCTTCGCACCAGTTCAACAGCTTTTAGGCTCATTACTCTTCAATTGTATCCTCTCGTCATCCATGATACAGTTGCATATTCTACTTACGAAACCAGGTCACTTGAAAATCTATCCTTACTTAGATGCAAATTTTAATCGACCTGGGTACCTTCCTGCATCCTAGCCTGTATCCTTAACTGTGCTGTCCATCCACCTGATGCTGTTGTGAGATTCTTCCACTGTGCACTACTATCCTAGATTCAGGGTGTTACCTTTTGCTGAATGAATAATTATTTTGTATTCTGGAGTCCCATAGCTGTCATTGTTGTTGAATGAGTAAGTATAGCTTTCTCTTGGTCTATGCTATATAGTATATATTATATATCACTTGTACGAATGTGTGTGTATGCGTGTGTGTGTGTGTATATGTATGCATGCGTGTATATATGTATATATGTATAAATGGGCACTTCTCACTCTTGCTTTATATTTTCTTCTGTTTACCCTAATTGTTCTTGTCACTATACTATGTATTGAATGAATGAAGAGTTTACAATTATTTTTATTTTTCAATAGTTTTTTTTGAAACAAAGACATGTAGCCCACGATACTCTCAAACTCACTGTGTGGTCTAAGATGAGTGCAAACTCTTTCTCTTCCTATCTCCACCTCCAAGTACTGGGATTTCAGGAACATGCCTCCAAAACAGCTATGAAGTGATTTCAAATGTGTGAATATACGTTACACAGCAGAAGACAGCTCTGGAGGATTGGGATAAGGCTTTGAGCACATAAAACGATCAGTGAAAGATACATTTATCAGAACCCATGGAAACTGGGAGTGTCCCTCCATGTACCATACTATCATAGCTGGTTTCCATGGCAGCACAAATAAAAGGTTTCAGAAGTTTTCTGATAGTCATTCTCACGTTCAAAAATGGCTAGTGTTACTCTCTGTTTCTTTTTCTGTTCCAGGACCTTGCAGCTCTATTGCCTACTTGAAGAGTGGAATAACAGTAAGGAGGACTTTGAGTTAGGTTTCCAAGTTACCTATGCCTGGTGAAAATGATGGTGTAACTGCTCACACATTAACTTCAACATCTGGATGCAGTATACAGTCTACCAAGCCACAAACTTATAAGCACCTAATAAATAACTCTGAACTTTTCTCTTGCTGTCAGGCCATCAGTATGTCCACACAAACCCTCATCTAGCCACATCGTCTGTGGGCTCTGAGCTTCCAGCTCTACACACCATTTCTTAGACACTGTCTTCTTGGAACCCTCGGTTTCCCTATACAAGTGTTGTACTCTTTCATCTCTGATTTCTCATATCCTGTCTCTCTGTTCAATGTATCCTCTCTTCCATCTGCTTCTTTATCCACCACAATTTTCTTCTTTGGTTAATATTGAGCTCTGCGTTGTACCGGAAATCTCTGACTTAACGGTTTCTTCATTGCCTCACCAGAATCTCTACTTTCTTTAGTTGGTTCAAGTGCCATGAGTCTCCTAATTGCCTGGAACCAAAATATTGGAATATTTCTTGACTTTAGCTAGAAAGGTAAATGAGGACCTGAAGAGCTGGCCTAGATGTTAAGGGTCTTTGTTGCTTTTGCAGAGAAACTGGGTTCTGTTTTCAACACCTACAAGAGAGTTTGCAGCTATCTGTAACTCCAGTCTCAAGTGACCCAGTGCCCTCTTCTGGCTTCTATGGACACAAAATGTGCTGGTAGAATATATATATATATATATATATATATATATATATATATATATATATATGCAAAATGCTTATAAACATAAAATAATTGAATGAAATATTTAGAAAAGAAAAAAGAAAAACAAAGTCAATAATGCCCTTTGGTGATGTGTTTGTTTGAACACCAGTTTGCATAGTGATGTCTTTGTTATATTTGTCATCTGTGTGAGGGTTACGTGGCAGATGCCTTCCAAACACATAGGGAATACAGACCAATTGGTTGGGGCAGTGCATGGACTGTGCAAACTTAGCCAGGACAGATCTGGAAGGGGGGTTAAGAAAGATAAGAAATACAATAACTTTTACATGATTAAAAAGTAGTTTCCCACTATAACCACTTAATTAAATATGACCATCTAAATGTGGGGGGAAAGTCCTTAACAGATGACCACACAATCCTATATTACTTTATTTTCCATGATTCCAGAACTCTAGATCTAAACCTCAATGGAACAACCAATGCTAATTTCCCAATACTCTCCTACCAAATCTTCTTATAGATGGCTCCCTTTCAATGCCTTGCTTCCTGCCCACTTCCCAGACATCCTCACCATCTCCTTCCCTCAAATATCTCATTTATTCCTTCCAGACTACTGTATAGTGATTTCCACTTAATTCTTCCATCTTGGAGGCAAGCTCCTTAAGATACAGAATGTTCTAAAGCAGTAGTTTTCAACTTGTAGGGCACAACACTATTAGAGGGTGAAGGAGACTTTCAGAAGGATAACCAAAGACTACTGGAAAACAGATGCTTACATTACAATCCCTAACAGTACAAAATTACAGATATGAAATAGGAACGAGAATAATTTTATGGTCACCACAATCTGAGGAGCTGTATTAAAGGGTCACACCATTAGGCAGGTTGAGAACCACTGTTCTAAAGGAAGATGGAACATTCCATCCTGCAGGGAAACAATCATTCAGAAGCTCCAGAAAGTTCCTGAAACTTATCAGGTTCATTAGGCCCCTCCATCCCCAAGCTTGTATAAATAGTCAGGACTGCTGAGACACTCTTAGACCAGGAACAATTCCCAGAAGAGACAGAGATGAGTTTAGCTCTCTGAAAGTGGCTCAGACCGAAGTGAGCTGCCTAGAAACATGACACTTTCCAACTCTTTGCACCACAGTGTATTCCAGGTTTCTAGATTTATTAGCCACTACCAATACTGGGGTGGGCTTTGTTGATGCAGCTGTCTTTGAGTCGTTTCTACTCCTGAAAATAACCTCTCACCCATAATCTTTAATGTAACACCAATAAATCTTAACGATTGCATCACCAACATTAAATTTTGGTGATAGTCTTAGTTCAGTCTGTCCTTGGTCTCCTTGCTACAGTGAATAGATAAATTTGTTCACATATTCTCAGGAATACTGCCACACAACAGAATCCATCAAAATGAGAATGACTATGAAGAAATACGGCCCCTCCTCCTTCTCCTCTAGTGAGAGCACAGAGCTGGCTCACCTCACACGGATGAGTCTGTTTTGATAGTTTGTTTATTTGTGCCTTTCTTGTAGCTCAACGAGTTTGCTTTGCACCATGGTGAATTAAAGTCACCTTCTCTTTCTCTTGTAGAGGAGTCTCCTGACATATGAACTCTTGGTAGCAAAAAGTTCTCCCTAGAATGATACCAAGACCTGAAGTGCATTCTTGATACTAGATGTGTATGTCTTGTCTTTGTCATTGTCTCCGAGATTTTGTCCATCTGTATTAAGCACTAAGTCCCCCAGTGCTAAAGCACAGTCCTAGCATGCATTACATTGCTTGTTCATGCACACAACGGACAGATCCTTTGCTGGCTCTTCTTGCAGATTCTTCTCTTTTTCCTTTACTGTGACAGACCTGTCATTGGAAGGCACGCCATACTGACTTCTCCAGCCAGCATAGGCTCCACGTGGCTTTACTGCCATGCTATTATAACTTCTCTATATCCACACATGGGTCTGCATAGTTCCCTAATCCCACAGACCTATGCATAAAACTTCTAAAAGAGCAGGAGAGTGTTTGCCAATTGTGGGAAGATAAATGGCCCAGGGAAATCATGCTCTAAAAGCACAATTGCCTAATTTCCCTGCTGCAAAAGAGGTGCTATGTGTCTATGATTTTTTTCTTTTTTCTTTTCTTAAAATCATTCCTGGTAAGTTTCATTACAATATTTAATTTTATTAATTTGTGGCTTCAAATTGGGAGAGTCTTTGGGAAGAAAACGATATGCAATGGTTAAGTGATGGGTTAAGTGATAAAAAGGAATCAAAATGACTTTCATAAATATTGCTTCTACTTTGAGACATGGGGACAAGGAGATGACCTGGGACCATGTGATTTCCAATGAGACGCTTCTCTCCAGAGCTGCTCACAAAGAACACAGCCCAAAAGCTCTCCATTTTCCTTTCATTCTTCTCGATGTCTCCCTTTCCTCTTGCCTACTGTTAACCCCCAACCCCCACCACACACACTGAATTCTTCCAGCAATTAGATACATGTGATAAAAATACTTAACCTTAGAAGTCTGTGCTTTTAAAAGTGAAGCTAGGTGTTTAATCTACATCGTTAAGATTTTTAAATTTGGACTCTAAACATTCTCTTCCTGTTCCTAAATAATTAGTCATATTAGCACTCCAACCTTTTTGTTTCTAGGAGGGTGATTGTGGGCTTGAACCTGCCCCAGGAATAAGCTCATTTTTTTCAGTGGGAGTCAAGGGGCAGGAGTGTTACCTTCTGCAAAGGTGAGGCCAAATGCCCAATGAGGTGACCCACACAGATTAAATCATGGACCACTAGGGGCCTGTTACAAAACTCTATTGAAGAGATGATGCTGTGACCAGCATTTTAGCATGTGTTGGAAGAACCAAGTTGCCCATTGTTGAGGTTGTGCTCATATTCAGACTACATTGTAACAGAGTTGGTGCTTTTAGAATCCTGGACTCCAGCTTAGTCAGAACATTTATTACTGGAGACCCACGTGAGAACAAATATAACAGTGAGCTGGTGGTGTAGCGGGTGAAGCTTGGACAGGATGGGTACCACCCATCTGAGGTACAAGGTAGCTAGTACCTAACTGATCTTGCATCTCTTCCTGCAGGAGGACGTGCAGTTCAGCTTGGATTGAAGTAACACTGATTATACTCCACCCACTGTCCACTTATGACTATCTTTTCTTAGAATCTGAGTTTTCCCTCCCATCAGCTGCCTCCATCCTTTCATTCCCGTTTCACAGCCTTCACATGCTTCTTCTGAAAAGCTTTCATGACATCTCATCCACATGGCTAGCTCCTTCTTCTGAATAACTACTTGGAGTTGGGGGGGGGTGTTGTTGCTTTTGGCACGGGTATCCCTGTCATGTTGATGAGTGACAGCAGATTCTGCCTCCCCAAATACCCTGCAGCGCTGATAAGAAGAGCTGGCAAAGGGCAAGACAGAAGCCACCAGAAGTGGGGTGGGCCAGGCTCCAGGGGATCTGGTTACCTACACGGCAGGGTTCTGATATCTGAGAGGTGAACTCAGGATTAATTCTCAACCCCCTATTCATCATAAGGCAGGCGTCTGACATGTGGGCATGAAGGCTGGCTTCCTTGTCTAATAATGGCACTGAACTAAGAGGTACCATATGCAAATAGACTCCTGCTACTGGTTTTCCATTATTTGAGAAGAGCCTGGACCACAGGTTCGTTTGTGATATCTCATACATGGCAGAGTTTTAGGTTAAAATATGCAGATTTCTTCCAGGAAATCTGAAGAAGATGATCATGAGCCCTGCAGGAGACATTCCCCGCCACCTTTGGGGATTTGGCTTTGGAGGTCTGTGGCATCATCCTGACTATATGCATTGTCAAATCTGGACAGGTTTGCTCTTTTGGAAGCAAAATGTGTGGGGGGACAGTGATGTCTGGTGACAGGGAGCCTCAAATAATGCTGATAAGTATGAATCCGAGACTACCCCTTTCCATTATTTATACGCTTTTGGCATAAAACAAGCATTTTAGAAGATGGTGATTTAGCAGATGGTATGTGTCCAGAAAATAAGTCCAAAAAGCCACTGGCTCCTGAGAGAGAAGACAGGGAAGGAATGAAAGAAGAACTAGGAGGAGCCTGTACATGATTGTAAGGGAGCTGATGAGGCAACACAATCATTGGCAGGGCTAGGGTGTGGGGGATGAAGAATTTGCCAGGCAGCAAGGATGAAATGGCGTGTGCAATTGCTGCCTTTGCTAAATGAGGTCTCTAATTCCTTTCTCCATAATGGTAATGACTCACATTTATATGGTGCCTTTCATCAGCTTGGATCTCAGGGAGGGTGCAAGGCCCTCTGTCTACTAAGCGCCTAAATCTGGTCCTTGGTAGGTTATAGAATGACATCTACATAGCAGCCATATCTATTTTATAGAAAAATAGCTTATGTGAAATGGTACGTTCAGAGGCGGAAGAAGTGAATCCAGCACGGAGTAACAAAGGTACAGGAAGAGACACCATGGAAAACCTTCCTTTCTTTTTTCCACCATAAGTGTTAGTGTTATCCAACTCAACTGGAACCTCCAGTTGGATGCAGTTTCTGGAAGCTTTCAATGGATTCAGTAATATTTCCCTCACCTTACCTGCTTCTTATCTTTTCAAAGGACTTCATACTTTTTGAAAAATTCCATTTTAAGGGAGATTTTAAAGTTCTGACAGATTCTGACACTGGGTTCTAAGTATAGCCAAAGACATTTTTGCCTGATGTTTGGGGCTGCAGAATTAGAGAGGGCATGCAGGACACAGCAATGATAGGTCAAACAGTGAAAGGGAGGGACTATCCAACAAGATGAGCAGAGACATCAAGTTTAATTCACTGAGACACAGAAGCCATCAATGATTATGATCCATTAATGAATTGGGGGTGGGACTAGCCGGGTAAAATAGAGACTGACACAAAGTAGTGGCAAGAATTGTCAGAGAATGGAATTTTTATCACCTTGTGTTTAGAAGGGGACAATGAGGGGCCCTTCTTTTCAAGTTGAGGACTAAGTAAAAGAATACACTCTTTCCTTCATTGCTTTCTTCTGCAAATGTCACATAATCATTTGTCAGCTACACCTTAGCAAAGTGCATGTATGTCATTGGAGGATGGGTTAGATTCAGAAACACATGTGGACACTCAGGTAACAGGACCTGTGTTCTGGACTTGCCCTTGATCAGTGTGTGAGCTGAAGTTGCCCTTCAGTGCAGGAGACAAAGGCTAAGCTTCAAAGCAGATAGCTGTGTGAGCATAGTCAGGTCACTGGCCCCTCTGAGTCCTCTGTTTGGATTTGATTTGTCATTGAAAAACAATAATACAAGACAAACATATCTGAAAATCTGGAATCGCCAATGCTCTAAAAACTAAAACATTTTAGACATAGATATGACATAATTAGAAACACCCCATACTATAAATTTATTTGCCACCAAAAACATATTTAAAAGATCATATAAAATTATGATCAGGCTGAGTGTGTGTGCTACAAATGAAATATAAATGAATTTTGTGTTTAGACCCTGGTCTTATCCCCAAGATGTCTCATTATGTAAATGCAAATATTTGAAAATAAAGAAATCTGAAATTTAAAATAGTTCTGTCCTTCAAGTATTTTGGACAAACAACACTCAGTGTGCATCATTGGTTAGGTTTCCAGAAAGCAGATTAGGAAGGAATGGAAGAAATATAAGTTCAGGCACTCAGACCCACTACCCAGTCTTCTGGTCCTCTTCTCTGAATGATGAATGCTTACCCAAATAATACATAAAGTAGATGATACCAAAAAAGAGGAAGGCCACACTGTTGGCCAACAGATAGTTGATGAAGGAACTGAGCCTAACACCCAGTTCTTCTGCTGACGGTCTGCTTGTGAAGAAGTAACAAAATTCTAGGCCTTTAGGACGAGGCTTGGGACTGTGACCTTTGTGACTCATTGCTCCAAGGTATGCTAATCATACCTCCATAACGACATTCCTTCCTCCACCCACCTGCTTCCTGGGTTCAAAGAGTGTTCATTCAAAGAAAGTCACCCTGACCAATGCTGGAAACTGCCATGCAAATGTGCTATTGTTAGGGGCTCTTAGAAACTGAGAGTTAACCAGAACAATTACCAGGTATTCTCTGTGACTCTTGTGACTTTGCACTTCCTTGTGACTCTTAACTGGTATCTTTGGTATTTTTCCAACAACGCCCTCCCCACTTCCTTGAGTTGTGGTTTCTTCCTTTAAATACCCCCTTATACAGCTACTCGGGGCACCATGGTCTCCTCTACCCCTGTGTGGTGTATGACCATGGGCCCGAGAACGCTCTCGAATAAAAATCCTCTTGCAGTTGCAGCAAGACTGTTTCTTGTGTGATTTGGGGTGTCGCCTCTCCTGAGTCAGAACGTGGGGGAGTCCTCACGTTGTGGGTCTTTCACTTGCTTCCAGAACATTGACAGGATGGCTATTTCTTTCTCTCTCCTATGGCTGACGGAATATCACATGGGAATATAGACAGGAGGTGGAGAGGATTTTGAAGAAAGGAGTAGCAGCCATGTGAATGCACTGCTATAGTGCAGACACCCCAGGAGCACGCATTGTATCTAGAGATGAACCACCGCTGGGAAACCATCACAGTTCACTGAGTACCCAACACAAAAGTCTGACCATAAAAAAAAAATCAGAATGAAATGTGCTGAGGCAACTGATTTTTGTGCCTGGGCTTTCTCCCTCAGGTCTATGCACCTTAGATTCTTTAACTCCTTAGCACAACTCTGCTATTGTTTTCCTGTAGCTAAATGATACTTAAAAACATCAACCAAACAAACAAAGAAAACCCACGGAGCATCTGCATATGACTCGTTCAGTTTGGATAGATAGGTCAGTGCTATTCATGCTTTTAAAAAACCAGCATTTCTCATGTCCATATTTAATACAGTGCCCCAAGCCTGGCAGGCTTCATTGAGGCTCTTCAAGAAACCAGGTAACTTCAAAGAAGTCTTTTGAATAAGAAATGGCAAAACTATAGCTACTCGGGGCAGGCAGGATAAATGGACCATTCGGTGACCTGCAATCTATTCTCTTTCATTAAGAAGACAATGCACCTCCATGACAACTCGCAAATGACTAACAACATGACACAATCTTTAGTAGTCTCTAACTGAAATTCTTCGTTTGCATAAAAATAAGTCATTCTTTTTTACTTGACTGGTTTTTACAGTCACTATTTGTGGACTTCCCAGGAAGAGAGAGAGCAAGGGAGAGACCCTAAAGATAAACAGAGATAAAATATTATATCCACATCCTCACAGTGTGCAAAGAGACCCTTAAAACCAGGCTTTGGCCAGAGTGTACCACACCATTTGAGGACAATAGAAATGCAAGAAACGCTTAGGTTTTTCAGTTCCCATTAAAGGACTTCTGCACTCTTCAGAGTCTTAGCATTTATATACTATAAGGACAGGGACACAGGGATATGTTTGCCAAATTGTGAAACTGAATGGTAGGGAAAGACTTGTTTGGAGACGGAGGTAAACAAAGAAATTCTGCCAGTAACTGACAGGGAGGTAGATCTTTCTGGAAGCAAGGAACATAATTACTTAGACATCAGTGAGGAAGGATCCCAATGAGTGGGTGTTCTAAAAAAAATCACAGGGATATAGTTCTGTGTAAAGGAGACACAGAATACCTTCTCCCAAGCCACTTCCCTTAGTGCATGCGATGCTGTGACTGCAGTCAAGGGTTCTGTTGAGGGTCCTGACTGTGGCAGCTTGTTCAATGACCATGGGAAAGAACAGACATCAAGGTTTAGAGCTGTGGCTTCCCGACTGGTTAGACTTGAGGAGTCTCTGATCACCAGCTTCCATTCTCTCAGTGGTAAATCTCTCATCTAAGATTGGTGACTTCCACTGACAGGGTGTCACACACGGTCATTGTCATTCTCTTTTAGCCTTGGCACTCTTAAGATGCGGTTGGTATTCTATTCACGTTTAGAGCCTTCGGCTTGCAAACTGTACCAAATCCTCAGGACCCAATAACATCAGAAGAGTGTCTTCAACAAAAAATACAGTTGTAGCACATATGTCTGTCATTTAGAGAGTGACTGAGGCTGTCTCAGGCATTGGCTTTGTGGAACAGAAAGACAGGCAAATCATGTAAACAGTATATGAAATACATGGCAAATCCAAGTGTGCAAGTGGGCCTAATTGCACTCCCTCCTCCCCCGTGGTAAAACATGTACCCAGCACAATTGGCCTTCAGACTGCAAAGGCCACGACTTAAATAACTGGCAAGTCCAAGTCTAGAGAAAAATGTGGACTTACCTGGAGACATGGAGGACTCATAAGAACCTCTCTCCTTGCGATTCATCTTGAAGGCTTGGATGTCCTTCTCCCTGTATGTCCCAAAGCCTTCAAAGCTCCTCCTCTTACTCCCACCCATGTCACTGTCCCACTTGTCACTGGAAGGATTCATTTCACTGAACACATCCAGACCCTCCGATCTTGTGCTGTCTCCACCATTGCCAGAGTACCTTTTAGCACAGGACTCCACAGGCTCACTGCTCAAGTCACCTTTGTCCTTAGCCTGTGTCCAGTGCTGGGCGTCAGAAAGTGACAGCGTAGACAGGGTGTCCACCTCAAAGTTGTTCTTGGAAACCTTGTGGCTGGCCTCCCCGTGCTGGTGCTTCTGTCTCTCCTTGTGTTTGCTCTTCTCGCTCATCAGCGGAAGCTCTTTGTCGGAACCGCTGAGCCGTTCACTCAGGAGGTGGCTGGAGAAGCCTGTGGCTTTGCCTGCAAAGAGACCACTCAGGTTGTCGTGGGTCCCTAGGATTCGGTCTTCCTTGTGCTTACGCTTATGTTTGTGTTTCCGCTTGTGGAGCCTACTGCTGGACAGAGTGGCCCCGCCCACCTTGGGAGGGTTCAGGGATGGCTGTATGTCACCAAGGCCCATGCCTACGGTTCCCTGCAAGTGGACGCCATGCTTGGCTTTATGTTTCGTTGCCCCGGACATCTTTACATGAGAACTTGCGTGGAACTGGGGTGGTGGCACCGTCGGCCTCATGAAAGGGGACGCGGCTCCAAGTGTGTGTGACACGTACAGAGGAGCTGGGTACTGGCCATAGTAACCAAGGTTCATCATAGGCATTGATGTGTAAGGCATTCCATAGGGTGCATAGTAACTTCCACTGGGGATAGGGTAGCTGAACCCCTGTAAAAAAGGCACCTTTGTCATGGTGTCATTGGTTTTTGCAGGCCTACCACGCTTCTTCTTTGACTTCAGGTCTGAAGTCCTACGAAGATAGAGCAATGGATCGTACTGGATATATGGCACCGGGTAATAGTGATCAAAGTTAATCCTAAAGATGCTGGGATACGGATTCTCATGGTAGAAAGTATAGCCCCGGTGAGAGATCCTGAACACTTGAAACTTGGTGATGAGCTCTTCTAGCTCTGCCAGAAACTGGAGATCATCGCGGTTTTGCAGGCTCTTCCGTTTCCTCTTGTGCTTTGGCTTCTTGAGGCTTTCGTGGGCCAGAAAAGTGTCCACAATGAGATGCTTCTGCCGGTGGCCGTGCCGGTTCTTTGTGCTGGTGTCGGATGGAATGGCCTCTGGGTTGTCAAGGGAACAGAAGTCGAAAGAGTACCTCCGCCGGGATTCTGAACTCTTCTCTGCTTGGTCGGAGGTGCTGTTGTTGTCTGTCCCGATGCCACTGTCGCTCGGGATAGTCTCCTCGCTGTGGGACTCACTCACAGGGGACAACGTTATCTCCTTCAGTGAGCCAATCTCGCAAAGGTGTGATGGGGAGTTGGCCATCAGCCGGGGTGGGGACAGCTTCCAGGTCCCTCCGTGGATTCCCTTCTGGGTTTTGGTTGGAAGAGCACTGATGGGCTGGAGGTTCGGCATAGTTTTCAACTCTGAAAAATTGGTTTCAGTGCTGGCGGGGCTCAGGTTGCCATTGGACCCACCTAACTGTGTTGAGAGTGGGTGCATAGCTGCTGGTGAAGAAGCCACGGGTGACTGGAAGCTGGAAGGCACGGCTGGAACGTCCGGCTGGCTAGAGACAGGCCTGGGGTGCTTGATGGCTGATTTGGGTTCCTCGGATGGGGGTGGCAGCTCTGTCCTTGGCTTCCTGCCCCTCTTCTTGCCTATGTAGATGGTTCCTCTCTTGCTGACGTTAATCTGCTTTCCCAGTTTACTTTCAATAGATGCTGCCCCAGGACTAGTCTCTGGGGGAGCTTTGGCCTTTAGGGCCACGCTGCTGGAACAGGACAAGATCTGATTTAAGATATTTTTTCTCTTGAGTGTCTTCATCTTGTTGATCGTTTTGATGGTCTTCTTATCCAACACACCAAGCTTGCCAACCTTTTTGTGAAACTTCATCTCGCTCATGGGTTTGTCCTCTCCGGGCACTAACTGGGCCAATTTAGCCAGATTGCGCCGTCTCTTCCTTTTCTTGGTGCCAGGAAACTCTCTGCTGATTGGGCTGACGGGGCTAGTGGAAGTGCCTTCGTGAATCGTCTCCACAGTGAGCAGAGGTTGCTTCTTTGGTCGTCCCCGCTTCTTTTTGACCGGTGTGATCACAGTAAGACTGTCCGTGTTGGTGTACAGAGGGCTGGATGGGGTAATGGGGTAAGCAGACGGTGGCTCAACCATCAGTTTTTCGGCGGTAGCTAAGACTGCCTCTCGAAGCATAGCCGGAGGTTTGGCCTTGCTACACCTCCTTTTTGCAGCAAACTTGGGGTGCTGGATCTCAGGCAGCTTTCCTGATGGAGCATGCTCTGGGCGTGTGGGTGACGTCATGACCATGGGCGGTTTCCTCTGCTTGGACACACCTCCGGGGACAATCTTTTCAGCGTTCCCACCTGTTTCCAGGCCAACTGAGGGGGGTTCATTCTCTATCATCTTACCCAACTTCGGGACTCGAGGGTCTTTCTTACTTCCCTCTGAGTTGGAAAGTATTCTATTAACAACCTCACTGCTCATGGTAATCCCTGAAGCCAGTGCTTTCTCCGGAACGATTTTTTCCACCACAGCTTTAATAGACTGCCTCTTTTTCCTCTTATGGTTGGTTGGATCCAGAGAAGGTGTCTTTATGGGGATAGTAATCCGGACATGACTGGAATCATTTTCCGGGTTACTGACGGAACTGATGCTCTGCCGGGCTGGCGATGCCTCTTGAGCCTTGTCTGCAGGGTAGGCTTCCCTTTTCCCTTCTGTGGTTTCAAATGCTTTCTGGGCACTCTTGACCCAATCCAGATCTGAGTTTGGTAGGGTTTGGCTTATCATATCTTTTTTACTGAACTTCTTCTTGCTACTGAGAGTGGGTGGCTCTGGGAGTTCCTTTGTACTTCCTCCTTCTTGATCTCCCAATGGCTGGAGTCCATTGCATTCAGCCGAGCTGCTAGGGGTCGCTGGGGAGTTGTGGCTGCTGGGGGATGGTACCACACTTCCCAAGAGCAGGTCTTTGCTACTGCTGGACAACTGACTCCAGGCCCCTCCTGTACTGCCTTTTTTACTCTGGGCCTTTGCAAAGGAAGCCACGGGTTCAAGAGCTGGGACCTTGCTGGTGCTTGCAGTGTCTCGGCCAGCCTCTGGACTGATGAAGCAATTCTGAGTAGCTGGTCCACTGTCAGAGTTGGAGGGCCATTCCATGTGGCTCTGACTGCTGCTTTTTTGCTGGTGCTTTGGTTTTAAGGTGTCACTGGTGAAGCCCTGGGAGTGACCTGGGTCATACTGAAGTGTTGAGTGTTTCTGGGGCCTCTCGTATGCCTGAGAGTAGAGAAAGTGGAAAGGGAGAGAAAGAGAAACAAAGATGAACATTTTGGAACTTCTTAAAGTTTGTATAACAGCTTATTTTTTTTAATTTGAAATAAGGGGTTATGTTCATATTTTCCTGAATTTCAGAACATGAGAGAGAGAGAGAGAGAGAGAGAGAGAGAGAGAGAGAGAGAGGAGCTTTTCTCAATTTATGGTAATAAAGATATATGACACTGAATTTGGACATTAGCAAGAATGTTTTAATTGCTGTCCCTCCCCTCTCTAAAGAAGGTGATTTATTGCAGTCTGAGAAGAACTGTACAAAGAGAAGAGAGGAGGTGGCAACCCCAAGGCCTCTGAGCTCAATGAGTAGAATCTTATGATGAAGAAGCTGACACATAAGCAGTGGAGAATCCGGCTCCATGCAGCAAAGCCAGCAAGAGCCTCTTACTTATTCCAGTTCCTCCTCAGCGGTCTCCCGTTCTCCTCCTGTGATTCCCCATTTAGAGCCGGGGGTAGACTGCACATTACAGAGCTCAGTATGTTTGTATGCAAGCACCGCTGAGTTCTTTGGGTGAAAACGGCCCAAGTCCAAGGCATGCAAAAGCCAACATGAGAAACATGCAGGAACCATCCCCATTTTGTCTCTGGGCATGCTGCTGTGGTTGAGGGCTAGCAGGCTAGGATCCATAAGCCCACGTTAAACAGTTACTTCTCTTTAAGGAAAGTCTCCAAAGGAAGGTTGAGTTTATTGAACAAATGCACTAAGAACAAATTGTGATCCTTCAAAATAACCTTTCCTGTCCCAGGGCATCTGTGCTTCTCCTACACAAGGGAGGGAACGTCTCCAACAATTTCCCTAGGACTTCTTCCTAAGAATAGCAAGACACACCAGAGTCTACAAAACCACAAAGGGATGGAAGGCTAACCATCACTGGACACCACTTTTAGTTAGACACGCTCTCAGTATTTCAGACAGTGGAGAGCCACACAACTGCAGGTTCGTTCGAAGCTTAATTTGCAACCATAGTGGTACACTTATAGGAAAGATTAGTTTCGGATTTGTTACAGAGGGGAAATATTTGTAAATCAAAGAAAACTTCTATAACATTCACCCTAAGAAAAACGTGGTGGTTGGTATAGAAAAGTTGGCAGTTTTCCCTGTACTATCTATCAGTCCAATATCTACACATGATCTACAGTCTATCAGTTTCTGACCTATCATCTTATCTACCTTCTATTTTTTTGCTCCATCTGTCTGTCTTTGGGGGCTATAGAACTAATGTCCTGCTAGAACCCATTCGTAGTGTTTCTCTGAAGAATCCAGACATGCATGGCAGAAGCTTCAGAGGTAAAATTCAATGTCTCAATTAAACAGCTTTTGCATCCTATTAGCTATTGGACTCCGAGGAACATTTTGTCACTATGGCTTTGTGAAATCATTTTTATGTTTGTATGAGCACACTCCATATTTTTTCAAGTGTGATAGTCTTCCTGAGTCAAACCAATACACATTCCAAGTGGGGAAAAAGTGTCACCTTGAAATTTGTAGTATTAATACAATTAGCATCAATATATAGAGAATTACCTTGTCACTTGATGCTGTCTACTAGGGGTTATTGCTATGCACATAAACTATATCCCAGTTTCTATAAAATGTATGATTTGAAAACGGAGAATAAAATATTAAATGTCACTTAGTCATCTATTAGGAGCCAGGGGTTTGCTACTTCTCCATGTCAAGAAGCCAATGTTTCCTACTCCTCTGGGATGCTGTGTAACTTATCCTATGACATTTCTGAGACTAAGGTAAAAGAAGCTATGAATATTACTGTCTTCAGCCTCAGGCACAACATTAGTGGTGATTCTGTTTACTCCACACTCCTGGCTCTTCTGTGCCCCAGTGCTGGCCATTAGAGTCCATCTATGAATGGGGCTTTGTGATGAAGTTATGGCTGGAAACTTGGTCCCTGACTCTTACCACCTGTTCTCTGCTCTAACAGAGTTCACAATTAACATCTCTTTCATGCTATATGATCTTCGTCCTAGTGATGCCCCTCAACCTTGGAGAAATAGCCTGATTTTAGGCTTTCAAGAAAACACGCATTCACGTTTGTTGCACCAGCTGTAGCTAATTTTTGTGTGTTTGATTTTGTATGGTAATTGAATTACATGCCCACTTCTTTTTCTAGCTTATTACATATCAACAAGGTACCTATCAGGGTGCCTTGGCACACAGCAGGCCCTCAATAAACATTTACCAAATGAATGAAGGAATGTGCGTTTTATTACGGATATTTCATTTTGTCAATGATGAGATTAATGTGCTAAGCACTGAAATATATTGCTTGCAAACACAGTGCTTCAAACACAATGATACCTGATTCCCTACACTCTCTCTTCTGCATGTTCCATTGGCTTCCATAACAACATCTACCATAGTCCTTACAGTACCACGTGGTATTTAATACATATAGACTTCTGTCTCTTTCTCTAATACTGTAAGAATTTTTAGATAAAAGCAAGCAGACAAACAAACAAACATATTACCTATCTTTTTATGTATCTTATAATTCCCAGAGCTTACTAAAGAAATTAAGTACACAAAGCCATTTAGGGCTGTTTGTTAAATTAATAAATAACTAAAAGAGCGACTGGAGAGATGGCTGGATGGTGGAGAGTTCTTACAGCTCTCATAGAGAGCCTGAGTTTAGTTCCCAGCACCCAGATCAGACAGCTTACAAGTGCCTGCTACTCCAGCTCCAGGGGCACTGCCACCTTCTTCTGGCCTTCACCTGCACAGGTCGGATACACACAGAGATTCATACACTTAAATAAAAATAAGTATGAAACCAAAAGAAAAAACTAACAATTATCTGAAGCTCCTGGTAAAATGGCAAAATATACAGTTACACACAAAAGACAATGTATCATTCATCTTTCATTTGATAATGGCTCAAAATGAAACTGGAGTGCTGAAAAATGCTAGGTGTTGACCAAACCATAAAAACACCTCTTTCCCTCAATTTAAGGCCTATATTCCTTCTATGTTATCCCTGGCCCTTAATGTAATTTATACTGTTAGTTCTTTCCTATCTCTTGTCATTTGCTTCCAGTTAGCTCTACTGTGAGAGAGGGTTTGTACCTATTAAGAAGGTGAGTTTCAGTCTGATGAGAATGTTTGAGACTGTACTGTTGTAGCCAGGGACAGGTGAGGCTCATGTGCTGTTCTGGTCTTCCTCTAGGTCACGGGCCTGACTCATTGTTCTTACAAATTTCATAGGCCATGTTACCCATCATGGCCAGATGGACAAAGAGAAGTGAGATATAGTATCAAGAGTGGGGATGGGGGTGGTATTTAACCTTGTCACTCCCTGGAGCTGCAGAGAAGGGGCAAAGAGGGAAGAAGGACCAAGAATGAGCACTTTCTAAACTGTCTAAGAATGAGTCTCCTACAGTTCTTCTGATAGGTATGTGTTACCATTTGGGAAATTCCAGTTCCCCATTGGTCAGCCATGATATATGTACACAATAGCTCCAGTATGTCCTTCACCAAGACTGAGTGAGCTCTTAGTTTACCCATACAGAGATGGGCAAGCACACCACACAAAGAAAAACGAAAATGACTGTTCCCTCCCCATCCTTTATATAAGTCACATACCTTTAAATTCTGCACAAGTTGTGCTTCTTTTTAAAAAGAAGTTTATTGGGATTTTTAATGAAACATTTGAAATCTCCTAAGCAATGGAAAAAAATTAATACCTGAACCTTATTTCATGCTTATCTAAGGCTAAGCTGTTTCTTTTTTCCAGAAACAAATATGGTGAATGGAATCAGAGGAAAAATATATATGTATGTATATGTATATATACAACTCATCAGAAGGAAATAAACAAGCTCTCATAGGCATAAACTACTCTTTGGGGTCATCTTTATCCATGCTTCTTTCTATGTCACCTTTAATGTAAATTTACTGTCTGTGAGATATGTTGGTTTACAAGCACAGGGAAATAGGAAGCCACTAGGGAATCTTTATCTCTGAATTTGGTACTTGGTGCTTCTCCAGATGTGGTGTTGGATCACTGTATCAGGAGCACTTAAGGTACCAGTTATGGGTCCAGATTCCTTGGCCCTCTGCAGACCCACTAACTCATAGTCTCTCTGGGTAGGAGGAAGTGATACTTAGATTAACAGGCTCCCTGGATAATGTTGATGTACAAATTTATATCCTGCTGATCTAATGATTTAACACAGGCTCATCTGCGGTTACTATGACATTCACAGCACTTTGGTGGTAAATATGCAGAGCAAACCACCACAGGCCTGTTAGGATATGCAATTTGGCAACACTGAACATTCCTGTTTTGCTCCATGAACTCTGCAATTTACGTGGTAAGAAACCCCAACGCTGTTTCCCATTTCAGGGAAGGATGTGAGTAAGAGTTACAGAAGGGTCACTTTCACAAGAGGAGGGGAGCAGTACCTTCCCAGAAGGGAGAGCACACAGGTATTCATGAACTCCCAGCCTGGAGTTTTTATCCATGCTAATCATCAGAGCTCTGGGGAGTCCTGGCATTCCATTTCTGGAGCTAGAAGCAAGTGCTTAAACATGAGGGAGAGCAGAGTGTGGGAGACAAGGAACTGAACCACAAACTCTCTGCTTAAACTAAAAGTGTCTAATGTTAGCTCTATGCTAGAAATCGCACAGGAAGCCTTGTTAGAAACAACATACCTGGGGTCTACCCAGAGCAATTATGTCAACATTCTGCTGGTGAGCCCAAATAACTAGTACTTCCTTCAAAGCTTTCAGGCAATGCAAGTAAGCAGACAGAATTCGGAACCCTGGATCATATTTAAGACAGGGCTTGGCTTAGCCACCAGGGAGACTGTAATACTGCCAGGAGATTCCTATTCCAGTGGTTTTCAAATGTGTTTCACCAAATCCTAGAATCTTCTAAAAACATTTTTGAATTGTAGCCAGTGGATTTGACAGGACACACATGCACACACACACACACACACACACACACACACACACACAAACACCAGCCACTTCCTCAAGGAAAAGTCATTTAGCCTTGCAATCACGAAAGATACCAACCTGGCATAGAACCTGCTACAAGCACCTCTAATGAGCCAAGTACCTTCCTGAAACCACTCATGATAGATCCAGACAAACGTTGCAGAGTTCCTCGTTTGAATCATGGGTTCAGGGTCTGTGGTTCCACCGGACACAAGATATGTAACAAACTCTTCTTTTAATGTGTGCATATTTTTTGTATTTTGCAGAGAATCTCCTACCTGTCTACAGTATTTTTATCGTTTCTAATCCTCACTCTATCCCTTCCAACTCCTCCTATGTGCCCCCACTCCTTTCCAAATTCCCAGCCTCTTTATACACACACACACACACACACACACACACAAATACACACACACACAAATACAAACAAACACACACACACACACACAAATACACACACACACAAATACAAACACACACACACACACACACTCTTAAACAAGCACAGAGGTAGAGGCAAAAATGCCCACAATCAGGAAAATAAAACTAGACTAAAATATCCATTCTGAAAATGTTCAAGTATTTAAAGAAACAGATGCACGGACATTGATGACCAGATGGGAAGCCCCAGTATAGAGATCAGAGGAATACTGAAATAGGCACGTGTGAACTCTGCCTCTGAACAAAAGCTACAATGAAAACCTTCACTGTGGGAGTCAAAACATCTTCCACAGCGTGGGAATGGCACAGGAGAAATCATCTAAACTGAGAGATGGGGAGAGGAAGAAGAAACAGCACTAGCAATCCGGGGGTACCATACACTCAGACTATCCACAGGAGGTCCAGGGAGTAATGCATGCAGATCCAGATCACTCAGAAGACCAACAAATCAGAGGCAGACCGAACACAACAGCATCCATATCTACACACATCGTAAAGAAACTGGTGAAAACCAAAGATGAGTTAAAAAAATGTAAAGCCAGAGAAATAAGATAGGAATCTTGTAACAAAGTAGAGAGAAACCAAAAAAAAAAAAAATGTCGGGCTTTTCCTCAATGCAAACTAAGATCTACTTCGCCTATCAGCCAACTCTGCTTCCCCGTAACTGCAAACAAACTTTCATTGAAATAGTTGGGGCTATGTAATTAGGAGGAATGGCCAGGGAGGTCATACTTATGTTTTCAAATTCATTTGTTGTCAAGGAAATGATAAAACCACAAGATGATGCCCACTTGCTTACTTGGGTAGCTCAGATAAAAAGGACAAACAGCAAATGTAGGCAGGATGCAAAACAATTGACACTTCCATCCATTGCTTGAGGGAAGAGTGTTAAAGGGCAAAAACACTGGAAGATGCTCTGGCAATTTCTTTCAAAGCTAAATGTACCTCATGACTCAACAATTCCACTCCAATTATTTACCTGGGAGACCAAAACAAGCGTTGTGTGTGTGTGTGTATGTGTATTTATAGACTTTTATAAAAACACCGGAGCAGGTTATTCAGATTTCTTAGTGCCCAGAACAGCGCACAAATACAAACTAAACCCATATATGAAAGGAACCAAGCATAGATATAGTCCACAAATAGGATGACTCTCTACACCTCCTTTGCTCTCTCGTCTCTCTCTGTTTCTGTCTCTGTCTCTCTCTGTCTTGCGCTCTCTCTCTCTCTCTCTCTCTCACACACACACACACACTCTCTCTCTCTCTCTCTGAGATGTGTTTCTTTCCAGAGGTTTCCTACTGTAGCCTGGAACTCACTGTTGCCCCCTTCACCAGGTTCTCTTTCTTCTCAATATGCAAGGGCACCTAATGAGTTCATCCCTGAACAATAAAACAATACAGCCTGACTGGAGGAGACAGACAGGTGCTTGTGGCTTCTGCAGACCTTTGGGTTCCCTTCCCTCATCCTGTGCATCCTCTCTGACCTGGGCTAATAGGTGGCAAGGTAAAGGCAGCCTCCCCTGCAGCCTCTGGTTCACCTCTCTGAAGGTAACCGTGTCAGCTTGATGAGAACCTGGCTCACAAATCAAAGTTAGCGCCGCCCCGCCTTCTCGGTAAATCATGTGTGATCCATCTGGGTAATGACGCCTCCAGTGTAATTCCCGATTAAGAGGCTTTATCTGGAGAGATAAGCAGCTGTTTCCCCTGTCACTAATTGCTGTCTGCTGTGATTTTAAAACATCTGCACCATTGTGCTCTTGATTTTCATATTCTAATCACTCTGAAACTTGAAAAAGGTACATCGTTGGTTGTTTCTATGGGTTAATTAGTACACAGGCTCATTGTAGAGACAATTTAGAGGCAGCAGAACCTCAATCAGGAAGTTTGTTTTAAAAATTAATAACATCAGTTTGAGACTGGAGGGACAGTCGCATTCAGAGACCTATCAAGACATCCTCAAGAGGGATGGGAGCCAGTCTTTGTTGCCCTCTACAGAGGAGAGATGCCAATGGGAACACAGAAGTTGGAATAGCAACAGAAAGACTGAGGGAACCCTGGATTGTGGCTCCTTAGCATAGCACCCCACTCAATGTGTTCCCAGTCACCGACATTCAAAATAGCACTGGCCCTTTTCCCAATCTGAGTTTGCTGACAGCAGTTCAGACCATGTATGTTTTAAGATCCATTCGCTGTCTTCTCCTCTGTTCTACCTCAGTGGGAGAGGACACAGAGGAAGAGAGGAGAGGGGGGATAGTACTCCAGTACTTCTCAACTTGAACTGCTTGGGATTCTTGGATTCACCTTAGGACACCTTTAAATCTTAGACTCACTCTGTAACTCTAACATGGGGCTAAGATTCTACATTTCTATCAAGCTCCCAGATGGAATGCAAGGACCAGTGTTTGTGATATGCTATTTTTCTTCCAAGCATTTGACTAGAGGTAACACCCATGAGAGTTGTGGAATAAAAGGGAGGCTTCAGAATGTGGCGTGGGCAGGGAATGGATGTGTCAGTCTCTAAGATGTACCATGAACTCAAAATGGTCTCCATCTTGGTCTCCCACCCAGAAATTCAGTGGTGTCTTTTGTCATGGGTGAGTTGGAGGATTGGAAGTTAGTGTGTGTCCTAGTATCTGGCTCATGGCAGGCATTGTAACAAACCTTCTACCTGCAATCCTACTCAACATCATCCTCCATACTACACACTGGAGACAGGAGGAAGCTCACAACACCATGAATAATATACTTTTACCTTTTTGCTAGAGCTGGCTTTTCTTTTTAAAAAAAAGACAGACTTATTTATTTTATTTTATGTGTATGATTGTTTTGCCTGTGTGCATGCATGTGCACTATGTGTGTGGCTGATCCCATGGAGGTCAGGAGAGGATATCTGATCCCCTGAACTAGGGTTGAGATGGCTGTGAGCCACCATGTGGGTGCTGGAAAGCTAGCCTGGCTCCTCTGCAAAAGCCGCACCAACCCATCTCTCCAGCCCCAGACAGTGCCCCTTTCCCTTGAGCTGAAGGCTCTCTGCCTTTGGAAGGTTCTGCTAAGGAGAAGCAACGAGCATTCCACTCATGGTGGCCAGGGGCTCACCACGAGGTCTTAGACAGTCAAGAAGAAAAGTGCCCTGTGGAGGGAGACCCATCTCCTGACATTTTTAACAATTTTAGGCCCCAGTGAATTTGGATATATTTTATTCCATTGTTAGATAAACAAAATTGAGTTTTTAATTATGTGGCCTAAATAAAATCTTGGCAGAGGAGAGATGGGGGAAGGGAGAGCTAATACTGAAGACGGCTGGCAAAGTCATAAGGAAGCCTACTACTTTATAAGCTTCATAGGTCTATTCCTAGTAAAGATTTCAATCACAGATATCCCATAATAATTCTCCCAGAAGCCAGAGAGTGGCAAGGCAAAAGTCCAGTGTCAGGTGTAGTATAACCCTGGAGAATGTCAGCATTATCCCACAGACACACCCATGACACATAACAGGATATTGCCATTGCTCTTGGCTGTGTAACAGAACTTGATGGGGAGACTCTACTGCTGAAGACTCAACAACAACAAAAAAAGCTCACAGGATATAGAGAAATCAAATTGTTGCTGACAGGAAGCATCCACCCTGCTGGCTAGAAAGTGCAGTGTAGGTAGCTGGGGGCAAGGTGGGGGAAGCCATGTGTCTATCTATGAATCATGTGAGCAACAGTAATGACCAGCATGGCAAGATATGCCCTTGGGTATAACTCAACAAATGTTGAGGGTAACTGACTACTTTCTGCTTGGATTTAAGTCTTTTTCTCAGGAAGACACACATGTCCTCTTCTCTAAATCTGACCAAGAGCCCACTGATGAAAAGCTCACAGGCCCCAAGGGAAAGCCTATTATGATTATTCTGCTAAACAGAACTAGTATCAACATGTTTCCTAAGGTCATATCTCTACACTCATTGGCAAGGAACTGTACTCGTGAGCTCATAGAACCTGTAGTTGTCAATGTAAGACCTGTCCAAGATCAAGCCAGTCCAATGGCAGCACATTGGTATACACAGAAAATCATTGGGGAGTAAACAGCCAATGTTTGGTCAGACTTAAGGCCCTCTCCATAAAATAGATCCCATATCCAACACTGCTTGGGTGATCGAGAACCAGAGACTAGGTAGCCCAGAGATCAAGAACTATTACTGGCTTTTAAAAAAGGATAACAATGCAGAGACTTCTAATGCTATTCTGCTGTACTCATACCTCAGTGCCTTAATCAGCCGTCAGCAGAGAAGCTGCCTCCTGGAGTAGAAGGGAATACATATGGAGACACACAACTGGACCATATGCAGAGAACTTATAAGAGCTGGAAGCGATGAAGGAGACTTATAATAAAACAAGATTCTCTAAATCAACACAAGCAAAGCTGCTATTAACTTGCAGAGACTAAGGTGGCACACATGGGTCTGGGTCTGCACGAGGTCCTCTGCATAGATATTACAGCTCTCAGTTTAACATTTTTATGGGACTCCTGAGTGTGTGAATGAGCAGATCTCTGATTCTTGTGCCTTGGGGGCTCTCTTCCTTTTGTTGATATGCCTTGTCCAACTTCTTCATGATGTTTTCTTGTCTTACTGTATTTCCTTTCATTATGCCTTGTCATTATCTCTCAGAAGTCTGCTCTTTTTAAATGAGAGACAGAAAGAGAGTAGGTCTGAATGGGAAGGGAGGTGGGGAGGAACTGAGAGGAATAGAAGAAGGAGAAACTGGAATTATGATATATCAAGTAAGAAAAGAATCTATTGTTCAATAAAAGGCAGGAGTGAGGATAAAGCAGTCACTGTTCTATCATGGACAGGGGAGGTGTTCATGAACTCCTGCTCCTAATTGAAAAGCTGGGGACAGTGTTTAGCTTACTGGTAAGGAAAAGTCTGTTTCCTTTAAGGATATAGCTCTGATAGGCTGAACACATTCCAGTGGGTGGCTCTACACCCAGGAATGAATGGGCAGCTATGATTACACTCCATGAGATTTAGACATCCAAAAGATCAGAAAAGTGGGTGAGATGGTGTGGGAGAAAGGAGGAGTTAGAAAAGGGGTATTGATCTGATCAAAACAGACTGTATTAAATCCTCAAAGTATTACACAAGTATTATAAATATTAAAGTGGAATCAAAATCAAAAGAAGGAAAAGCATAAAGAGAGGGGGGAGGGGAGGGAGAAATGAGTTGGAGCCTCTGCAGAAACACTAGAGCAGAGCTCAGAATGTTCAGAACAATGGGTCAATGGCAGGAGGGTGACTTCTGGGGTAGCTGCTGGGCAGGTGAGCAGCACATCCCAGTTCAAATGTCGCCTGACTCTCCCTCTGCTGTGCAGAATCAGGAAAGTTGACTGACATTTATGCACTCCCCTTTGCTTTACTGTAAAGCAGAGATGATAGGATCCTTGCCTCCCGAGTTCCATTGCTGATGCTGAATCAATCAAAACAAACAAACAAACAAACAAACAAACAACAACAACAAAAAAACACTCCACCAGTGTGTGGTACACAATCAGGGTTATCACAAGGCTTAGCATGCAGTGGAGGGTCCTGGGAACACTTTCCAAGTCAATCATGAGATAGCTGAGTCTCAGTCCCCACCTCTGCCTCTCACTATCTGTACAAACTGGAACTTCTCTCTTCTCTGCTTCAAAAATGGGAAAGATGGGGCTGGTGAGATGGCTCAGTGGGTAAGAGCACCCGACTGCTCTTCCAAAGGTCCGGAGTTCAAATCCCAGCAACCACATGGTGGCTTACAACCATCCGTAACGAGATCTGACACCCTCTTCTGGAGTGTCTGAAGACAGCTACAGTGTACTTACATATAATCAATAAATTAAATCTTTAAAAAAAAAAATGGGAAAGATAATAGAGTCTCTTACTAGTTCAGGTTGCACTGGGATAAATGAGACAATAATGACACAAATGTTAACATAGAATAATAGATGATAAGTCTTCAATAACCCAATTATCACTATTATACTTTTAAAAAACCTAATAGTTACTGGTAATCAGACATGCAGCTTTCTAGTAGCAGGGATAAGGAGTCATTGGCCTTTTCCTGTCGCTCTCAGGTCCCTTTAGAAGAGAGTTGAAGCTTAAATTTCTTGCTTGGGAAGGCTTCTGGCAAACTTTAGTTTGACCTCAGCTAGTTGGAAGGAGACAGGGCTGTGCCTCACTGGCTGTGAGTTTTTAGCATCTTTCTGGGCATGACCTAGTTCCTCTTATCCACACCAGGTGCCCTCCTGGGCTGTTCATCAATGGCGGGAAGCTGTGAAATGGACGTGTGTTCTCCTAGTTTTAACTTCCTTAGTTTTGCTTAACAGAAACTTTAGACTTTCTCTGAATTAAAACGTGGGAAACGACACACTGTCCCGGAGTTCTTGTAGATTATAATAGAGTTGCAACAGTTCACACAGTCATGGGGATGAGGTCTCTTATGAGTCTTTAGTAATGAGTGACTTGTCTACCTATGGGCAGTTGGCGTCATGGACTGATCACTAGAGGTTTGGATGGGATGGGATGGGATGGGATGAGAGAAATCAGGCCCTTGCCTGACAGGCCTGACAGTTCTTGTAAAAATCATCTGTTAAGACATTGGGAGTTAGCTGCGACATGGACAAATGAAACTGTACAAATCACTTAGACTTATACTGGTGATCTGGTCCAGGACTTAGTCTGCAGCACCAGCCCACGCCGGCTGGCTTACCACTCGTCCAAGTCCAATCAGCACTGCTCTGACAAAAGGACAAGGTGTACACACCACTGGAGCAGTTAACCTGCAGGCACACACTCTACTCATGTGTTCTGTCCACTGGGCTTTTCCCACTGGGGCCTTTCCCACTTAGAAACCACTCAGAATAAGACCAATCCTATACTTGTGCCCGGGGAGAAGGCTGCGCTGGTGGGGTTTGTTTGTTTGCTTTGCTTTGCTTTTCCAGAATTTGCCTCTGCCCTTTCATCAAGAGCTTGACCTTATCACTTTGCCTACTGTCTATGCAGGCTTCTTCCCAGTCTCTGCCTCAGACAACAGAGCTCAGGAAACAGGCACCCTAGGGATGCCCACACAGAGGGCTGGCTTTCAGAAGTTCCCAGCATCCATCAAAGAGGGAAGCCTAGGGAGCCAGGGCAGCCTTTTCTAGACCACTGTCACACTACAAAGGACAGGTCATGCCAGATCTAGAAACATAGTATCCCAGCACTTCCTTATAAGGAGGCATTAATTAGTTAGAAAAACTCAGAAGAGATATCAAGTCTTTTCCTCCCAGTCTTTGTTGACTATAAACCAGTGCATTATACTTCCCAAGTTAAAGACCTATGGCAGCTATAGATAAATCCTCTACAGACTCTGAATTCTAACCCGTTTCTTAGAGTTAGCTCATCCCCATGCTAATTCCTCCAAGCAGCTGCCCACTTCCTAGGTAAAGATTTCAATTTGGTTTGCTCTTTATTTGGATAATCTGTTTTAGGTTGTCATTCAGGCCTTCTCTAATTTGTGATGTCATGTGGGGTAGTGTACTTAACATCTCTCTCCCTCATACTGAAGTGATCGCTCTGGGCATGCCTACTTCCCAAAGCTGCCCTGAAGACCGAATGGATGGGAACCATTTTGAGAACTGTGAACTACGATAGATATGCAGGTGACTGCTGTTTGTTATCGCTTGGTCAAGAACTCTCCCAATGACTTGGGAAAGCTGAAAACACTCGATGTTGTCCTTGTAAAAACCAGTGTGAGATGCAGAGGTAAATTAGGCAAGGTTATGGTATATTCCTTAGATTTTTATGATTTCCATAGGCTTTTGTAGAATCCTGGAACCTTACCACCTCTTATCCTGGCTTCAGCTGAAGGGGAAACAGGAACAGAAAGGCAGAGAAGAGAAAACAAACAACAGCCCTCCATACTCTGGCCATAAACTTCTAGTCCCCAAAGCAGGTTTTATTTAGTGTGCTATAAAAACAGGTATTTCTTCCATCCTAAAGGCAGCAGTCTGCCTACTTAGCCTCAGGGTATTGTTTTTGTTTTTGTTTTGGGGGGTGTTGTTTGTTTTTTTTTTTAGAGGTGAGGTGGCTGGTAGAGACCTAAGCTGCTGTCTGTTCTGTTTACCTTTCCTCCCCTCCTTCCCCATTTCCTGCCCCCGAATCCCTGTATTTATATTGGGAAATCAAAGTGATCCCCAAGTATTTTATTACATGTGAATTTAATGGGGTGGGAGCGTAGGGTTTTGGTGCTGGAACTAAAACTTGTCTCTCAGCTTTGTGAGTAATGTCTCACAGGTCCTCGGCAGCTTGGGCTCTACAGTTAAAAAGATGAAGGCTTAGTGGGATTGTAGCCACTGTCCTACCAACTCAAACTGGTGAATTTTTTTTTTTTTTAAAGCTGAGGAACTTCACACAAGCTGATGAGGGAAGAGGAGTTAGTTTGGCACACTGTGTGAGGTTTCCTACTTTGGGCATACTTCCCTTTGAACTATTGTCTAGGTCTTCGGTCTATGTCTGAAAGCTAACTGTTCTTCCTAATCACCCGGGAACATGTCTGATGCCACACCAAACATTATTTACTAAGTAGACTCCGATATAAATCGGTTCTCTCCGTGGTGGGTGACCGATGTATTTTGGGAATTGGTTTCTCCTTAAATAATCAGAGTTGGCACTGAGACACCTTTACAGGTAGTGTATATACTTGTAGTGTATTTCCCAGTTTCTTCTGAATGAAGGCATGTCCTCTTAAGAAGGAATTACACTCCTGGGGCACAGAAGCAACTTAGAACACAGTGGATACTGCAGGAAAGCACAGGGCGAGTGGGGGGACCCTTGTTTCTAGTGCAGGCACTGCTCCTCTGGGTCTTAGTTTCCCTGTAAACAAAATATCTGGATAATGAGGGGCGTCAAGGCGCGTTGCCCCTTGCTCACTGCAAACTCCAGAACGCAAGAATTCTTACCTTAGGATGAATGCGAGGGGAGGAGCTTCCGAATTAAAACCCCCAATACAGAGAAGGTTATTTTTCTCCATAGCCATTTTTTATTAGGTTTCTGCAAGCCAGTTTTTATATAAAAAGCCCTAGGCCATGAGTGACATTTGATTCAAGGATCCCACAGCCTGTTTATCAATAGAAAGGACAGAGCAATAGGAGCCTGGGGAACCAGATGGACAGAGGTGCCTAGCCCCCTTCCTGGTATCATTTATGAACTAGCTGCCAGCTGCCCTCTAGCACAACCTGAAAGAAGTCCCAAGAGTCTCACATATACAACTGGGGCAATCCAGATGTTTTCCTGTTGTGTCTGTCTGAAACCAAATAAAGACCAGGCTTCAGGGATTTCCTGAAAAGCATAAAAGTTGGTGAGAGAAGTAAAAAAAATTAGACTGAAGGGTAGATCTCTCTGGTAGCCATGAAATATCTACAAATATACCCCAGTTCCTTAACCCTCAACAATCCCCCACCCCGGGCTACCATCTTTTATTTCTTTTTTTTTTTTTTTTTTTTTTTCGAGACAGGGTTTCTCTGTGTAGCCCTGGCTGTCCTGGCACTCACTTTGTAGACCAGGCTGGCCTCGAACTCAGAAATCCGCCTGCCTCTGCCTCCCAAGTGCTGGGATTAAAGGCGTGCGCCACCACGCCCGGCTCATCTTTTATTTCTTTAAGAGCACGGGTCTCCTTGTATCTTTTAGGTTGCATGGTGTCTTCCAGGTAACATTAGGGTGCCAGGCAGAACATTCTAATCACTCACTGGATGTTTTGTCTGTAAGCATAACAACTTTTAAAGTTGTGGCTACTCAAGGTGAAAAACTCAATCATGTCCATTGACCAAAATGTATCAAGGTAGCCATTTAGTGTTGAATACTGGGCATGCCAGAGTCAATGGGATGTCACCTGGCTGATGCTACTCAGTTCTCCCCTTGTATAGAGTGGCCATAACTTCTTGCTGACTCATAGTCTGGGCATTGGAGATAGTTATCTTAAAGAACAAGACAAGATCAGGACATGCTTAGCCAAGTAAATTGCCACACCACCAGCCCTAGCAGCACCAGTAGCAGCACCAACAATCAACAGTATCAGGAGCGCTGCCTATGAAGCAGGGCATAATACAAGTTTGGTGGTGGTGGTGTGGATATTGACACACTAAACTCTTGGACATTAGTTTTATAGATAGAAATGTCCTTTGTCTTGAAAGTCCTCAGCTATGTTACTCAGATTAGTGCTACACATAAGACTTGATACCTAGAGTGTGAGTCTGATCTTCAACCACTTACTTCTTTCTCTCTGTTTCTTTACATGTAAGACCACATAATTGGACAAGATCACAAGCAATGCCAGAAATCTGCAATATCCTGACAGCATTATGCCTTGCGATGATGACCTAGCCAACATGGCAGCTGTCCAATGGGACTTAGGGAAGTGACTCTTTTGAAGGCTGGGCTAATTCATGGTTTGAAGGTGAACTTGTGGAACTTCTGAGATAACTGTCTCTCCCAGAGGTCCCCAGTGCTCTTCTTATCTCTTGGAGGACACAGCAGCCTCCATAAGTGCCTATTGTAATGAGTCTGCTTCCTCAACGCTTTATAACCAATAGCATCCTATGTTAGCACATGTGCCATGTAATTAGATTTCCTCGCCATGGTTTCTGTGCCCCTTCAGCTTGAAAGAAGGCAGACACTTCACTCAGAGAGGAGAGCTTCCCAAATGCTGTGTGCCTGCTCGCTAGGGTTCATTTCAGCTAGGCAAGGAAAACACTGTCATTAAAATGGAGCCTTTGTCCTCTCAACAGCTGCTCCAGAGAACTGGAGCAAAGAGATTTTTAACTGGGCCACACAAAGCCCAGATTCTAACCCTACTGACTTGGAGGGGGAGGGGGAGGTGATAATTACACTAGCTCTTTATAAAGATAATTTGCAAGAGCAACACTTTACATTCCAACAATGGCTGCAGCTCACTTGGTAACATTTGACAGAACAGGAAACATGTCCCTTCCTAGGACCTCAGTGAGGATCACCCACACAGCTCAAGTACTTTTCACTAGGAGAAGCCCTGACTCTGTAATTCTGCAGGTTGAATTCTGAGATTCTCTTTTCCTGCACTTAGGGATTGGGGGCAAGTCATTTACTGAAGTCTTCATTTACTCGTGTATAAACTTAGACTGAGAAGGGCTTAAGTAGGAATATATGGAGGAAAGGATGGGAAACTGAGAGCCACATTATATATTACATGCATACCCCTCTTGTTCTATTCATCAGCGAGTACATGGAGAAGAGAGACCATGGTGAGTCTCTTTTATTTGTTCTTACATGGGAATATCATGAAAAGGGTGTTTCGATCCATCTAGTCCTGGTAAGTCTTTTGTGGCCACTCTTTTATTCATGAATAGCATTTAAATTTTTCAGTCTGGCCAATCAGTCCTTGTAATCTGACGTCTGTAAACATATGTGTCATAGTAACTTTGCAGTATCACCAAGGACCTTCAATGTCTGTGACACTAGTTGTCCAGTTCCCGGTCTACCTAGGAGTTTTTTTTTTTGGGGGGGGAGGGGGTGTTACTCTTACTTCTTTGTTTCCATATCATTTTGTCATGTCTGATGCTACCTTTTTAAAAAGTGTCAAGCAATCATTGATTACTCCTTTCCCTGGGCTCCTGCAGGGTTAAGCACAGCCAGAATCACAGGCGAGTTACTTACTGCCATTTCACCTATTGGACTTCAGATCTTTGGAGACAATCCCCCACCAATGGAAGAACACTTTCTAGTGTTCCGAATGTAGCATAATGATTGAAAGCCTAGAGTGACATGTCAGAAGCCTTAATGTTATCATTAGCATTTTTCTCCTCTGGATATAGACCTTTTCGTTGGCCTTAGTCTTGAAGAGCTCCATGGTTCCCATTCCTGTTCCAGTGGAGACAATCAACCAGCTGATGCCTCCAGGAACCCACCCAGGCAGAGAGAGCAGTGGTCTGCCCCCTATTCTGACTTCTGGCCTAAGCTCAAGGAATTTGGCTCTCAACACACCAAGTTCCTAGACTCTTAGTACAAAAGTTCCACTATTTCATTCCTCGGGGAAGGTTTATAAAGTTTGCCTAAAAGCAGGAAGGTTCTTCACTAATGAACTTCCAGTAGACTTTAAAGAAGACTTCATTTATCAATCAAGGGTTGGCAATGGAAGAATGAAACAATTAGCTCAGAAACTGAAGGGTTTTAAAGTGGATGTAGCCTGATGATCTACTCCTATGGGAAAAGAAAGTATAAACCGGAGAATCTACCCAGCTAATCAACGGAGAGCAGAAATAAAGCCCTGGCATCAGACTTGCCTGTTCACTTTAACTTCCACCACACATCACCTGGTAATTATCACTAAGATTTTACTAGACGAGAAACCAAAGTAGGGAATGAAGACCTTTTGCTAGATACATAGGTCATTGGCAAAGTGCTTAGGTGACTATCCTGATGCTGGGAAATTGTTTCCCATCCATCATTACATTCTTAAGATTTAAGTTCTGGGGCACCAGGGTAGAAAGCTCATTTGTTGATTTCCAGTTAAGTGGATGCTGTCTTTGAGGGCTTTAACACAATCCACCGGGGCCAGACTGGCCCCTGTTTTCAGAGGCTCAGAACCACAGTGGACAGTCACTAATGGCTGATATGATAATATACATACACAGAGACACTCTTAGACCATTTAGCCCTGTGCCCTGTCTTGATCTGTATTAGTTTGCTGGTACCAATGCTCACAACATTCTTGTTCTGTAAGTCTTGGTTAAATTCCATTCAATCTGAAAGGTCCAACTCAAGCCCACCTTCTTTTGAACCATTGGCCTCTTCACTTATTCAATGAGTGTTCTAGAACAAGAATTAAACACTAAAGTGCATTCTCCAGTACAGGGATGGTGCTATAGGCAGAGTATTTCTTCCCCAGTAAACATATTAGAAGTGTAATGTCCAGTGTGGTGCTTTGGGAGAAATAGTCTAATCCATGCTGACGACATTAGTGAGTTGTCACTACTTTATGAAAGGTTAAGGAAGTGATTTTGTTTTCACTGTTTCTTCCACCATCTCTGGAGGATATTCTGTTTAAAGGGACACTGTGAGAACAGACAGGCAAAACCTTAATCTCTGGCACTTTGATTCTGAGATTCTTAGACTATGGGACATACATTTCTGTTTATTAGAAATTACTCAGCCTTGGGTATTCAGTTATGGCAACACTAAATGTAATAATGTAAGCAGTGAACAAATCAACATCCATCCCTTATATCAGGACACTGACATGATATTGACTAGAAAGCAGATAAGAATAAGAGGAAAAACCCAAAAGTCTATTTATGCATTAGTTACCCCTGTGTGTATGTTTATACACACATATACATATCTAGCTACACAAATCAAATGCATGATATTCATATATACTATTATTATATGTATACAGATTAACATTAATCAAATTGTATTAATTATAAAGAAAGTAATCAAATAATATATAGGGATAAGTTTAATGGATGGAAAAATTTGATTTAGAAAGGCTGGTCAAAGATAATCATTCTTATGTTATAATATTTAAGCACATACTCAATTTAGATTAACTCTCACTTCTCCAAGTACCATGCAGCTGAGTATTCAGAATGCTGTGATAAAGTCCTGAATTCCCATAGTGTGTCAGACATTTGTCTAATATAAACTTACTGGGCATTATGTATTAGATCCTGAGAGATAGATGTTGGGTTCACCATTGTAAATGAAATGAACATAGTTCTGCCTTAACAGAACCATGGGCTGGTGCAGGGCCAAGCATCATTTAATAAATGTCAGGCATGGAAAGGGTCACTGGAACAAGCATGCGGGTTATACTCCTTCTTCCTTGCCAGAAGAATCACTTGTGCTGCTGATGTATGTCATGGGCTATGGGGAATAGTCTTACACAAGTGGACCGCAGTGATACTTGTATTCAGCATTCCTGGGGCCACTTATGAGGCACAGCTGATAATTAGAACATAAATTCTATCACTATCGGGCTATATTACGTATCAGCCAAATGTCTTTATATGTATCTTTTTATTTGTTTATTTTTTCATTCTAACTATTCTATGGATTAGGCAGAGCTATAACATGCCTGGAATCAAAACTAATCAGGGCTGGAAATCTTCCAGCTCTAACCCTCACCTGACTCTTTATCTCTGGCACTTCAGAGCAAGGCCTGCCATTTCTGTTTTACCTATAGGATAATGAGGGGGATGCACATAACTGCCAAAGTCAGCAATCACTTCCATTTTTGGTAGTCCCATGGCTTGCTATGGTCAAGTGAGACAAATCTGTGTTCCCCATCTTCTAGTAAATGTGTGCAGATGAACGACATTATGCAAGAATTCATGTCAATTTGGTCATTGCTGGACAGATTTCCATAGAATACTGCTAGCCAGTGGAAGCAGAGTTCCAGGACACGCAGCTGAATGCAGGCCTGTCTTCCTCTGGCTCTCTCCTAGTGACCCTAACTTTGTAAGGACATGTCCCTTGGAACTATAACTAGAAAATAAAGCTGGACCCAAATATAAATCCTGATTATGGGGATTATGATTTTGAAGTAGATTGTGGTGTGTGTGTGTGGTTGTGTGTGTGTGTGTTCGCGTGTGCATTTAATCAAATTCTCTGACAACTGTTTATTGAGAAGGAGTATAAATGGCTCAGCAGCACCAAGAACAATTTTGACTTTTGAAAACCTAATCTTCCTTCCTAAGTCTGTCAGAGTATAAACAGAAGGCAGATTCTGCGGGCTGACCATTGTGACTGAGTCCATGTAAATGTAAGGGCATGTGAACATGCAAGGAAGTTCAGGTGAGACAACTCTACTGCTTCAGGTGCTGGTAGGTTCCAGGGTGTGTTTTTTTTTTTTTTTTTTTTTTCCTACTTCTGTCTCCAAATTTGGAGGCCATAGGAGAATCCTGAAAGCAGAATACTCCCTTTGAGCTAGAGTTATCTAGGATTTCCCTGTGCACTGGCTGTGGGTTCAGAGCTGGAGAACACAGAGCCCTACAGCATCTCACAGGCTTTGTTGTGATAGGCAGACTCAGAGGATGGTAGTCCTGAGGCAGGTGGAAGAGTAACCCCATCCTTGTGAGGATGAGGGAATGCCAGGAGATGACTGAATCCCCTCTGCCCTAAACCCACTCCTGGATATAAGCAGATTGAAGACAAGCTACTCATTAACTGGATCAGAGAATCAGAAACTCAAGCCTTTAAAAGTCATATGGCCTGGACTATAACCTTTGGTTGCAATGAAATCTCATTGGAACCAAAACCAAAGAAAATAAAAGATGATCTATTGGGGAGTTGGAAATACTCTCTAATATCTTGTACCAGACCATTTAACCCAGGGAGCAACTCTAACATGCAAAAACCAAACAGGAATTCTAATTACTTTTTTGTTTTAGAAATAAGGAAGCTGAGGCCCAGTGAGCAAAGGATGGCACAGTGCAACCTTCTTCCAGATTCTGGTCTGGTCTCCTTTCTCTGAGTGTATTGAAAACAACCAATGAATGTTCAGGGCAAAACTCCAGATGTCCTCTGGAAAATGGGGCCACCTCCAAACCAGAAATCTGTCTTTCTGTCTATTTCTTTGTCTGATTGCATTCCCAAGAATCATACAATATGGCAAGGTGAAGTTAAGGAATAGCCAAGATGGCTGGTAGCCATGAGTGAAGGAAGTCTATGAATCAGAAAGCCAGTTCAGTTAGTAAGTTGGTGTCACCAAGCCTGGAGTGGGCTATATAACCTGGAAGAGATTTCAGATTTCATCACTCTCGCCTTCCAAGACCCCATGTGAAACTGATAAGGGAAGAGTCTATCAGTCCCACCTTATACTTGAAACTAACGATTCATCTCAGGATGCAGAAATTAAGAGTTAGTCACAGATATCCTGATGTACTTTAAGTCCCATTCAACTTTGTTTTTTATGGGTACCCAGAAACATACTCTCTAAGTTAGGTGGTCTCTCAACACTGTGTTTTGTACTTTCCATTAGAACAGGGTTAAGTTGTGAGTAGTCTGGGGTTCTGTCTGGCGCAAGATTTCATACTGACTTGGACAGCAGTATTATCTATCCTATGTTCAGGATACACAAGTGCTTGAGAAGAACTGAGTAAATATTTGTAGAATAAAAGAAAGAACATTTGCAGCATTAAGCAGTGATGGGGTTCACAGAACTTTTTTTCGCCGAATCACCTTTCTTCACTGAATCACCTTTCTTATTAGTAGGGATGCAGTTAGCTTCCAAAGTGGAAAACAAAAAGAAAAATGAAGGGAAGACTCGGATTTTTGGACTAAGACATGTATCAATCGGAAGGGAAGGGTGATTTGGAAGGGAAAAGAGTGTTAAGGAGACTCTGTCTTGGGATCTTCTAATCGTAGATTTGGATCATAATTGCTATTTACTAGCAAGGGAATAAGGCAAATATGTATGTGACCTGTGAAGGAATAGTAACTGGCCCTGACTCAGGACATCTAAGGTCAGTCCCCAAAATTCCTATGACACTTCTTTCCTAAGATGTGCCTCAGAACATATTTTTGGTAATAACTAGGAAAAAGATTACCTTATGATGTTGTGGAAACTGAGTCCTACGCTTAAGCACTAGCTCTTCTGCTGGGGTCCTTCATTGTAAAATGTGAAAGCCAGGTTATGAGGATCTTGTAGGCTCTTCCTGGATCTTCTGAAGAAAGTTTCAGTTCATTCCCAGTCTTCCCTAATCTATCAGGGCCAAGGACACGAATCCCTGTCTCCAGCTATCATTTCCCCACTATCCTTAATGACATAGAACCTCAGATTAAATGCGTCTCCTATTTTAATCTGCAAGGGAACCACCACCAAAAAGTGAGTAGAATGTACAACATATTCACGACTTGTCAATTGTAATGATCACATGAAGTTAGGGATTTTGATCCAACCGAGAAAACAACAACAACAACAACAACAAAACTGAATAGAAATGAACTAAAAAACAACAAAAAAAAAAACCCAAAAAATCCAAGCCGAAGCCTTGATACTGAGCTTGCCAAGCCAAATGTGTTGATTTATTTTTCCAATTGTCCTCATGTAGTCTGTGCTGCCTAAAACTAGGATAGTTCATGAGTGAAGAAACTCACTTCATTCACTGAGCTCTGCTCTAAGCCATGTGTTCATAACTGATACAAATGGCCATACCCATGTCCATGTTTTTGATTCATGGCTATTCTCCTCCCAGGAAACCTGTTACACTGAGATATTGAAAATGATCTGTGGAAGCATATACAAGCAGCAAAAGGAGATTATGCTCCAGGAATGTAAAGAAAAGGTATGTCCCATGCCTAAGTTATAGGAGAAATAACAGTGATTTCAGTATTTCCGATATGTCCAGACACTGAACCTAGGATCTGTAACTTATCTCAGGATACAAGTAAAATTTAGGTTTGAACACCTAAGACATTGTTCTTTTTTTTTTTTTTTTTCTTTTCACCAGAATGGCATACACTGCCCATGTTATAAAAGACTAAGAAAAGATGATAGAAACAAGAAATGAACCAGCAAAGCCAAGCCTCTCTAGGAACTAATATTGGGGTGGTGTCAACAGGACCTTCACACACCAGCTACAGTCAGTGTAAATTATTGAAAGATATATGAGGCATCGTACTAGAAAGACTGACAGACACATAATTCTGAGTCCCAAGACAGAGACCCACCCTACTCACTGTTTTATAGACTCTGGGAGCTCTAATGGATCAAGTAAAGGCTGCCTGTGTGGTAATGGGTTCTTTCACAGAAAAGCCTTCTCTTTTCCCAAGCCTTGTTTTCTGCGTAACACTTCTGTAGTCCTACTCTTCATTGGAATTGACCTTGTACCCTTCACATCATCTGTCCACAGCATCCTCATGCTTTGTAAGGTGGTTAACACATGACTCTAGTTCTGCGATACTCTTGCAGGAAGAAGTTTTGCTCTAAGGCTGGTAGAGAATGGCATACTAAAGAAGACTCCATTCCTATTATATGATGAAGCTGTATCACCAGTCACAATCTTACATCAGGACTATCTTGGTCAAGAGCAAATTCAGCTTCAGTCTTGGTTAAGACGTATCCTGTGGATTTTCATTCTTAGACAGCTGCCCTTGATCTTCACTACTTTGTGTGTGTTTGTTTGTGTGTGTGTGTGTGTGTGTGTGTGTGTGTGTGTGAAGGAATATTTTTGATGACTTGCTACAATGAAGGACCAAATAGGGACAAATCAAAGTGGGATCAGAGCAGTATACACACTCTGATAAGCATCCCCTTTGAATCGTTTGGTTCCTTGGCTTCATAACTCTTGGTTGTTCTGGGCTAAATGCCAATGTCTGAGGAGGGGGCTTCTTATATTATGGTTGCTGACAGGTAAATGAAATGCCAGGACACTAGAGCATGGAACAACCATCTGTCTCCTTATATTCTTGGTTATCCTTGATGGAAAAGGGGTAGTGACTAGGAAAGGCAGGGGGACAGGAAGGGAGTAGAATGGAAAATCACAAAACCTGCCCAGGAGCCTGTCCAGAGGTGGTAAAATCCTCTGAACACAGAAAACGCCAGCAAGGAATGTGCACACAGATGTGCTCACTGAGGATCAAGGGATACAGGGAGTGTCTAAAAGGAAGGCAATATTTGTTGATTTGTTCAAATGTAGGGATAAGGTTACATGGGGGTGGTGAGAAGAATGGGCACCTGTTTACTGTTTGGGTGGGGTGTTCTGTAGATATCTGTTAGGTTCATTTGATTTGTGCTGTCATTGGTTCTAGGTTTTCTCTGTTTAGTTTATTTCTAGGTGATCTGTCTATTAGTGAGGACAGGGTATTGAAATCATCCACCAACACTACGTTTGGGTCAATATATTTTATAAAACTGGGTGGTTCTGTGTTTTATGTGTATATGTTTAGGGCTATAAGATGATATTGGCAGATTTTTCTTTTGATGAGTATGAAGTATCCTCCTTTATTTCTTCTGATGACATTTGACTTAAAAATCTGTTGTTGGTGGTGTTTTTTTTAAATCACATATTGGAAGATTTTTTTTTCCTTAGTTCCATTTGCTATGAATAGTATTTTTTTGTATCCTTTTAAACCAAGGTGATGTCTGTGTTTAATGGTACAGTGACTTTTTGGTTTTTTTGGAAGCAGCATAAAACTGGAAACAGTTTTCTAATCCAATGTGGGTGTAGATAATATTCAGAGATATTAGTAAAAGCTATGTATGAATTACATTCATTTTGTTGATATTGTACATTTTTTTCTTGGATCCTCTTTGATTGCAAATCCTGGCATTGTTTATTTGCTCCCTGGGACCTATTGAGTGTGTTGGTCCTTCGATTCAGATTGAAGTATTTCCTTCTAGTATCTTCTATGTAGAGATGTATTCATGGTTCTGTATTTATTTTTTTGTAGTCATAAATTCCTTTTAAGTTTTTATTTATCATTAATGTCACTAGATAGTTTTGCAGGGTAAGAAGCTGCGGTTCTGCTCTTTTGGTATTTGGAGTACATTGTTCCAGACTCTTTTAGCTTTAAAGGTTTCTGGAAAATCACCATGTGATATTCTAATAAATCAGCCTATTAAATGACTTGGCATTTCTGCCTGTAGCGTTCAATATTCTTTGTTTAATTTGTGTTTTTAATATTTTCAATAAAATATGTCATGAAGAATTTTTTTCTTGGTCTTATTTACCTGACGGTTTACAGGTCTATTTTGTCTAGGTAGGTATTTTCTTTGTATGATTGTACTGAACATTCATTATTCTATGGTTTAGCTATGGATTTCCTCTCCTCTGTCCCTTTAATTTGGAGATTACAGCTTTTATTGTGCCACTAAGCTCATCTATGCTTCATTCATTTTATTTTTAATTTCTCATTGATATTTACTGAATGATCCAATTCCTCTATTTGGTCTTGCAGTACTGACTCTGAATTTTCAATATGATCAATTTCATTGTTGGAACTTTCCACTGAGGTTTTCAATTGGTTTACTGTGTTTTACATTTCCAACATCATATAGTTTGGGTTTCATTAAAAAAAATTCAGACTCTACTTTCATATTTTGACATGATTTGCTTATTACTTTCATCTCATTTCTTCTTTTTCTTCTTTGACTTATTTGATAATAGTTAGAATCATTTTTTTAAATCTTTTGTCTGTAAGTTCTCCTATGTCATTTTCAATAGGAGCTATTACTATAGGATCTATATTTTTGAGAGGTGACATGGTTATTTGTGTGTGTGTGTGTGTGTGTGTGTGTGTGTGTGTGTGTATGTTTGTAGTTGTAGTTGTTCTGGTTGCTATCTATGCATTGCGATTTATGCATCTACAGTTAATTGGTTTGTTGAACCTGCCAACCTGCCTGCCTGCCTTCCTTCCTTCCTCCCTCCCTCCCTCCTTCCCTCCCTCTCTTCCTTCTTTCCTATCTTCCTCTCAACAGAGGTACTTGACTAGGTTCAAGACTAGGCTAGTTCACCAAAGGATTGGGATCTCAACTTCCTCTATTTGATGGACTTTGAAGATACACCTTCTATACATGTCTTCATTTTCTCTGTTAGTTTGCTGCCTGCAACAGTTTTAAGAAGCCTAGAGTAATTTCCCCTGGCAATGTGAATTGGTGCATCCATACCAAACCTAGTATGTGGGAAACTATGTTTCCTGCTTGTAATTCCCCCCTTCTTCAATTTAGCAAAAATAATGGATAGCTTGGTATGAATTTATACTTGATACATTTTGATAAGGGTAAGAAGAAACACAAAATATGTCTAAAATACTGTGTCAGTTGCTATTGACCATCAATCATATATGATCTAGAATCATCTATGAGATAAACTTCAGGACATGTTTGAAAGAGAGATTTTGGATTAGTTTAATTGATTTGTGAGGTTCCACACCAAATGTAGGGAGCACCATCTCATGAGCTGGTCTCAGACTGCTAAGACAGGAGCATGTGAGTGGAGCACTAACATTTTTCTCTCTCGGCTTCTTGACAGTTGATGCACTGTGACCAGCTGCTTCACATTCTTGCCTCCATGACGTCTCTGTCATCATGGACAAGTGTAAGTCAGAATAAACCCTTCCTTCCTTGTCATGTTATTTTGTTATTGCACCGTGCTCCATAGACCTTATAGTTTAATGTGAAGAAAAGCTATAAGTTGGGCTATAAAGAGAAGGAAAGGGGAGATAGAGTTGTGACTAGTAAGCATGTGTTCGATAGGCAGCATGGACACTGTGTCAGAGTTCCCAAGAAGGAGGTTGATGAATACACTCTATTTAACTGCTACATTGTTTTATTTTGAACCTTCTCTGTGCCAGACACTGCCTATAGTCGATGCCTGGAAGCTCCTCATGAAGAAGAGACATTCTATTAACTCTTATGATGGGTATGAGAATTGTGTTTGTAAAGCTCAAAGGTCTTCATTGTTTCATACATTTTTCCAGCAAAAGGGTAGACCTTATATTTGTTTTCTTATCTCTTCTGTTTCATCATCTCAGTCATCCTTTCAAAGTTCCCTTGGACTCTCCGACTCTGCTACAGGGATTCTGAGTTATTGTACAAATTGAAGGAGTTCTTCCTCATTGGCTGCTAAGTGAGGGCAATCCACATTTTCAATATTGGCAGTAGTAATTTATCTCTATTTTTTGCTTGGCATTTTGAGCCAACCAGAGGAAGACAAATGCCCTTGTTTGGAATACCAGTTATCCATATATGTGATAGGCAGTTTTCTGAAGAAAAAAAATAGAGAAAGATACTCTTGGTATAACAGAAACCCATTTTTCATATGGGAGAGATTAGCATTGGAGTTTTTAGTGTGAGAAGAGCTTAATGGATATAGGAATTATTATTCAGTGTGTGTGTGTGTGTGTGTGTAATAATGGAGATGGAATTGAGTCTTGATATTATGATATATGTATACAATAATGATGTATAATAACCATAGCTAATAGCTATGTTCCATGCAAATGATTTCTCTAGATGGATTAGTCAACTTGATAATTTAAAAGTTTTAAAAATATTTGAAAATGGGGAGAAAAATTTTTAATGTATATGTAATATTCATTCAAAATTTCTGTACCTTACATAGTTTAATAATAAAAAGTTTATTAGAAAATGCATAGGTACCATGTATAATGTGTGTGACTTGAGGCAAGCATGACTGAAAGTGCTCCCGGACATGTGCCCTGACTCATTACACAGTTAATATCTGAAAACTCATTATCAGGAATCCTAATGCAATTCAATTACAAATGTATTCACATAACAGTGTTTACATACCAAACAGTATCAGCAAGTTCACACTGCATTATGTACAGCGGATGCAAAGTGCAATATGGTTACAGTTGATGTGGGAAATAATATAAAAATATACTATATATGTTATGGAGGCTAATGATGGGAAATAGGAAGGGAAGAGAAAGGAAGAGAAGGGAAGGGGAGGGAAGGGAACGGAAGAGGAGAGGAGAGGAGAGGAGAGGAGGGGAGGGGAGCGGAGGGGAGGGGAGGGGAGGGGAGGGGAGGGAAGGGAAGGAGAGAAGGGAAGGAGAGAAGGGAAGAGAAGGAGAAGGGAAGGGAAGGGAAGAGAAGAGAAGAGAAGAGAAGAGAAGAGAAGAGAAGAGAAGAGAAGAGAAGAGAAGAGAAGAGAAGAGAAGAGAAGAGAAGAGAAGAGAAGAGAGAAGGAGAGAACTCTAGAGCATTGTGTCTCAATAGACCTTCCCAAAAAGATAAGACTGGGTATTAGCACTATTTAATATGGCAGGGGTACATATATCTAATTGTCAGATACTAGGAATGTGGTCAGTAATAATGAAAGTATATAACTTTTAACTTTCTTTAACTTTAATTAATTCTATCTTAAAGAAGATGTGCTAAAATATAAATCTGTTAAGAGATGAATAAAAGAAGGATGCTGCTATTTTTAATAATACAAACTCCTAGAAATGATTGACCAAGTCATGATGACTACAGGGCAGATGTTTCTAGTATCATACCTTTCTTTATAGCTTGTAACATAATTATGTGCAAAGAATATAGTGCTTGTCTGTCATAGCAGGATGTGTAGAATGAAAAGGATGGTCTATATCATTCAACAAGATGCTTAGAGGCCCAGTGAATGGCTTACATAGTATAAACAAGTCATTGTGTCACCTAACATGCTATGTTCTTTGCATCATATCCCTATATTAAGCATCAGCCAAATGGAAGAGAATACCTCCAGTTGGTAATGAGGTGAAGTGCCACCTATCAGTGAGTATAAATAACTCATGTATAGGAAAAGATGACCTTCCATAAGTAATCAAGAAGGCTGAATTACTTAGGTGAGTCTGTCTGCTGTCAAAATCTGCATCTCAAAAATATCTCTTTTGTTTTTTGTTTTTTGTTTTTTCAACACCATTGTGCCTGCTGATGAAATGACCTGGAAACCCAGTCTCATCTGATATTAGACAGAAGAGCACATAAAAGCCAGCATTGCTTGGGTCTACAAAGCTGGAAATGAATCTCATGTTGGACATACCAAGTCAGAAAAGAGGACTCTCTCAAAATAAGAGCAGCTGTTTGCCTAAAAAGAATGAGAACAGACTTCAAATAACATGGTCAACTCAAGAGCTGCCAAACCAGACAGTTTCTATTTTGTTTTGTATATTAAAGCCCTTGCTCAGTTTTGTGTTTTTTTTTTTGGGGGGGGAGCTAAATGGATTCACAAGTTATATTTAAAAAGTGGGGGCAGAAAGAGGACTCTTGTTTGCTTTTAGTGCTATTTTCCAGTGTCTTAAAAACTCTAGACTAAGTACTAGAAGTCTTGGGCTCTAATAAATCTAAACCTTCCCAGTAGGAACCCAGTGCCTCTGGCAGTCTCTTTAGTGCTCTCCAGACCCATTTCAGAGCTGGGGCAGCAAGTCTTCTCAAATGAAACCTTAGTTCTTTTATACAGGGATTCCCCAACTTCATTGTTCTCAGAATCAATTGGCTGATGAGTCTTCAAATGGAGTTCCAGGACCCAGACTAGTCTGAACAGAGAGAGAACTTTCTTGATGTGGGCTGGGTACCCATTAGGGTTGGGAGGTCTGGCACCTGAAGCAGCTACTCGAATTGCATTGGCAGACAGGAAGCAGCCAGTTACAATCTCTTTGGGAGAGAATTACTTCTCTGTAGTCCAACCCCCTCCCCGCCCCCAACTTTGGTATCTGTATGAATTTCAATAAACATGATTATCATTTAGATATCAACTTTCTATCATTTTTTTCTAGGGAGGATTTCTAATAGCTCTACAATAAAGTACTGCTGTATTGGTAGATATTAATAAAGGCAAAGGGGTAGGAAGACAACACATGGATTATTGTTGTTATAACTATAAAAAGATGAAAAGGCACAATAAAGACTACATCTATTGTACTATGTTTTACTGTCACTCAGGAGTCCCTGGAGGGTATCAGAGTTACACCCAGTACCCCTGAGAGAGAGAGAGAGAGAGAGAGAGAGAGAGAGAGAGAGAGAGAGAGAGAGAGAGATGGGTATTTTCTAAACTTCTAACATAGTATTTCCATGTGGGCATCCCCTTAATATTGAGGGTATGTGACAGCAGTTGAAAAACAGATGCAAAGCCAAACAGGGGACCATCTGAAAGAATGCAGCATCTCCTGTTATTTGATCACTATATTCCCTGAGCATTTAATCCCCTCAAATATTTTGCAATCACTTCCTTTAATTACAGAGAAAACACACCAGAGTGACATGGGTGTGCTGGAGCATCCCCTTCTGTTTCCTTCTTTCTGTTTAATCAAGAATTTGAATCACCTTTCAGATTCCTAATCCTATAATCCTAAAAGGAATTTACTCTGCTCCAAACTCAGGCTTGGCAAGTAGAACCTGGAGGCCTCTGACTAAGACTGCCAGAGAGAGGGGAGAAGAAACCTGGAAGCAGACTTCCTGCCTTGCTCCCCGAGACTTGGGAAATGAGGGCCCCTTGCCTAGACTCTGAGACAATATTCAGAAGATATACCTGGGAACCTCAAACAGCTTTGCCTGGGGTACTTCTCAAAATCCTCTGTGGGAGCAGAAAGCCACATTAAATTGAAAATTGGAAGCAGCAAATCCTTTTTTTTCCTCCAAGTCATATTCAAGCCTATTGAGACTTGAGAGTCATGTGGCCATTCATGCACACACTTAATATACACTCCGTCTATTACTGTACTCCTTCTGGGGAACCCATTAGTAGTTGATGGAATAACCCCGTTTGAAGATACTAATCCACAGGTACATAAGATGTGTCAGTGTTGTGTTTAGGAAGGTGCTAGATTACACCCTTATGGAATCCAGAAAGAAGAGGGTAAGGACAAAGAAATGGTTATCACTGTAGTTCTAGCCACACTGAACACTGGGATAGGATGTCCTGAGTGTGCCTGGGTACCAATCTTTAGAGGTTCAGAAACAGCATCTAGAGTGTCCACCATTTTGCGATGTCCCACTCTTCCGATATTTTGGCCTACTGCCTCTTTAAACCATTGTCAAATAGTGGACATTTTCACACCCTAAACCACACCCACACTCCATACCCTAAGTACACCAATGTCCCTTTTCTGGCTAAAGGTCTATAGTTCTGCTTCAATGAATATGGTCACCATAACAAAGTCTTAAAGTCCAAATGTAGGGTTAAATAATGTCCCCTGAATATACCTAAAGACATTATTTTCTTTTATCTGCAAAGATGGCCTCTTTTTTTTCCAGTGCAGTTATTCTTGCTTATGCCTCACCAGCCACATGACTGCCTGTCCTTCTGTCTTCACCTCCTCTCTGAGAGCAAGAGCAACATTTCCAGGTTTATTTTGTTTTGTTTTTGATTTTAAATCTGCTCTCAGGGATGCACTTGCTCTGCTTCTCACACAGCTCAATTAATGCTGCAAACTGGGAAGAGATGATGATGGCCCCTGCTTGATTCAGGAATCTCCCCAGTGAAGTGAGCCCATGTGGTCCAGACCACATGCTGAGAGGGACACTGGACGAAAAGGGATTTGCAGTGTGCCTTCTCATCAGCCCTGGGTCGCTAAATAGGGCAGATTCCTTTCCCCAGAGCCTCCATATGCTCCACTCATATGGATCAATAGAAGCAACATATTGTCTTCACAGAGCTTTAGATCCTTGCCCAGATTGTTTTTCCCCCTAAACGTGGGATGCCCTGAAGCTTCAGCTGCTGCAAAGAATAGGAAAACAGCCACAGTGTTTCGCCACCAGAGTTGGTCCTGCCTCAATAATTTGTGTTCGTAGTGACTCCCAAAGACCCCCTCCTAGAACCTGAAAGCAGAAGAATGGAGCAACACTAGTGCTCAAACACAACCCTAACTTCCAAAGTGCTCTTTTGTAACAAGGCATCAGACCTAAAGTTAGGAGCGCACAGCTGCCCAGGCAGGGTCCGAGCATGGTCCCAACAGGAAGGAATCAACATGCTTGGGCTGGCAGCTGGGTAAACATTTCTGATAAAGCCTCACAGTTGTGATAGAGCCTCGTGTACGCATAGTACAGTTGGACGTGGAGGGAGCTGTTTAAATGTCTGTAAGGAGATTACTTAGTAATCTCAGGACAGACAGAAAACTGGAGCAGATGGAAAGAAAGACAAACAAGGATAGGAGGGGAGGCAGAAGTATAAGCCAGGAAGGAGGATGGGGATTTTGAGCCTGGTGAAGAGTGAGGAGAAAGGTACAGCCCTCTTCTAAACTGTCAAGGGCAGACACAGGGAAGGTTGGTTGGTGATCTTCAAACCAGGGAGAGCAACTAGCACAGGGGTTTCAGCTAAAAATAAAATGTTTTCTGAAAACCCAAAATGGTTCAGACGCAGACACGCTCCTGGGACTATTAGAGTCTTTTGCAAGATCCAAAATTATAACCATGATCCAATCTCAAGTCACAGCCTGTGCACTTAGAAGTGACTCCATCTCCCCTATGCATTCTACCTGCCTCTGTCCACCTGTGAAGGCCAGTCAGTGAACAGAAAACACCAGCAGTTGAAGATGGTCAAAGACTACACATGTGCATAAGCAGTCCTGAGGAGACTGAGTCTCCCTCTTCAACACGATTCCCAATGGAGAAAGAACGTAATTTAAATGTACAGAGAGGTATGGGGAGAGAGAGAGAGAGAGAGAGAGAGAGAGAGAGAGAGAGAGACAGAAAATACATTGTTACTGTACTATTATGGTATTATGGCAAATTCTCTTTATAAACTCTTCCAAATTGTTTCCTAATAGTAATAGCTTATAAAGTAAGTGTGCTATTTTCCTTATTGGGTGAAAATAGATAAAACTGAACATTTTAGTTTCCCTGAAAAGAAGTATCTTAGTTCCACTAAACATGGGGTTATTCAGTTCACAGAGCTCTGTGACTATTTCTTCTTAGCTACCTGGCCACTCAGATGATAGCAGAGACATTTAAAGAGACTCCATCTCTCATCACTGTTGTCTTCCTGCAGGGAGCCACAACTGGGTTGTGGAATGAGCACTGATCTATGAGTTCACCTACCTGCCCCAAGCACTTGGTGTGGCACCTTGGCCAGCATTTCATGCCATTGCCAAAGCTACTGCCAGATCCTTGAGGTTATGGCCATGTGATGCAACTATAATTACCCCACAGAGAAGAATGAACGCCTTCGGATTCCCAGGAAGAGTAGACCCAAACTCACGATACACATTGATCCTACGTTTCCTTAACTCTAAATCAGTTGCAAAGACTTTGATGCCCAGCATTTGATGTGGGACGACATGGTTTCTTGGTTACCCTTTTAACAAGGAGTTGAAATTAAATGGACATCTGTTTCCTATTACTAAAATTCATTTAGATTTTGGTGGTGGTCCTTTGCTGATGACTGGTCATGTTTATACTATATTTGCCTTACTCATTTTTACACACAAGTTAAGAGAACAAAACAGCCTATTATTTATTTATTTATTTATTTATTTATTTATTTATTTTATTTAGCAGATATTTTAAAATGACTAGCAGTAACGAAGAGCTCTTTTCTTTAAATCTACAGTCTTTGTATTATTGGGGTGCTCATAATTAATCATCTCTATTATTTCCCTGCTCCCTTATACAGTGATGCTTTCATTTCCAGCTCACCCAGGAGATCTTTAGGTGTAAAAAATAGTTGTCATGATAATCTAGCGACTCCAGAATCACTGCCTCCTCAGGGCCTCACTACTTGTAAGGCACAGAGAAAAGGATCCGTGAACATCACCAGGAGCACAAGTCTAGACACACACTGTTTCCTGGGAGGCAAGCTACAAGTCTCTACTGGGAAGAATATGTAAAATAAGTTTATATTTACACTAGCGTCCTGTCCTACAGGTCTGGCTAAATGAAAGGCTTTTTGCCAAGATCCAAAATGGCAAGAAAAGGCAGCTCCTGCTCTTGGAGAGGGGCAGTCGCTTGCTCGACTTGGTGAGGTGGGAAGCTAGGCGGATGCTGGGTGGAAATCTGAAGAGTAGACAGGGTTCTTATGTTTTTAATTTTAGCCTGAAACATGCCTTTGTTTTCTGAAATCATTTGCTTAAACTTTCTTCTTAATTGCGTGGTAAGTGGCTGAAGATTCGATGGTGGCAGTGTCACAGTGATTTGTGCCCCACTGTCCTTGTTCCATCTTAGAATAAGGAATGGACAACTGGGCACATGCTATATATGATACTTCCGTAAAATGCTGCAATCATGTGAAATAGTATGAAATGAATTTTCATCTCAGTCTACTCAAACCATATCAGTATGCTTATCCATGTACATCGCACATGCCTTAAAAAAAATAATTTGAGAAACAAAATTTGTACTTTCTGGTATGCTGATGTCCCGGCCTTTATCACATACCTCTTCTGTCTCCTACCCCTTTTGTGCATATTCATTCATTAAATTAAAATCATAGTTTACGAGGGCCACAAGCCTCTTCCAGTCAGAAAAGCACCGGGGTAGCTAGGGCGCAGGGTCGGCTGACACTCGCCAGCTACCCACAACACCCGCCACAGGATCTTAAGACTTCTGGTGAGTGGAACACAGCTTCTGCTCCATCCAATTGCGCGGGACCTGAGACTGCATTAGTTAGGGAAGCAGAAACCGGCCTGAGTAGGGCCACAGGCCTCATCCGGCCGGATCAGCACCGGGGTAGCTAGAGCGCAGGGTCGGCTGACACCCGCCAGCTACCCACGACCCCCGCCACAGGATTTTGAGACTGCTGGTGAGTGGAACACAGCTTCTGCTCCACTCCAATCACTCGGGACCTGAGACTGCTTTGGTTGGGGAGGCAGAAATCCGGCCTGAAGCATCAATTTGAAAAGTATAAACACGAAACAGAAAATACTCGTTCCTCCAGGAAGCCAACATTAGGACTTTAGTGGCTAAAGAACACTGACCTATCAGTCATCAGGCTGAGGCCTTTCTAGTTGGCAAGCAGCCTCATGCCAATCAGAAAGAAAGGCAGGTGAAAGCTAGGAACCATATGGCATGCACTGGACTCTCACCTCCCCCTGTGACAATGTGAAATTGTGAGGTCTATAAATCTCTTCATGTTCCAGGTTCTCTGTTTCCCGAGTGAAGCATACTTGTACCCTACCCCAAGTGTTATGATGAGAATTTGGGAAGAATCTCTTACTTTAAATGCTTAGAGATACAAGAACTGTTTTATATTTTGGATTATATCACAATTTGGAGTATGTATATGCATATATGTGTATGTATATATATATCATACACACACATTTTATATTTGTATAAATATATATATATATATATATATATATATATATAATATGATAATATGTGAAAGACACACAGAGAGAACAGAGCTAAAATGAGACACAGGCATAGATATATAAAGAGAGGGAGGGAGAGAAAGAAGGAGAGAGAGAAAGAGAGAGGGAGAGAGAGAGAGAGAGACAGAGAGACACACACACAGAGAAATATATTGGGGTTGAGGCTGAGGCTCAGGTCTAAACCTCAAATCCATTTGTACTTTTTAGTTACACTTTACATGCATAGATATATAAGTGTATATTATAAATTCAGTGGTTTTGAGTTTCTCACTTGTGGTAGCCTATTGGTATTAAAAATATCCCCAGATTCTGGAGGAGTTTAAATTTTGGATTTTTGGGTCAATGGTACTCAACTTCTGTAGAAAATTTGTGTAACATAGTGCTAAGACTTTAATAACCATTTGGCTCTCTCTCTCTCTCTCTCTCTCTCTCTCTCTCACTCTCTCTCTCTTTCTCTCTCTCTCAAAATTGGGGTGAACACATCTGTTTTAACTATCCACATCCTTCATTTAGATTGCATTATTTTAGGTGGTGGGGAAGACCTGAGCATGGAGAAATGAGAGGAAGCTGATCCAGGATGGGGACAGCAGTGTCTTTTGATCACTTTGAGAGAGCAGTAGTTGCTAAAGTAGACAGCATAGTTGTAGATGGCAGACTTCAAAGTAGAAATCCCAGTGAAGACTGCTAACAAATACATGCCATTAGCCAGCCGAATTAGCATGCTATGCCAACCCTTGAGGACCTTGTTAAAGCTGTCCATAAGAAGACACCAGAAGAGTCTGTTGGACACAACCACAACAGACCAGAGGCAGAGAGAGCAGGAACCAAAGCTTGGGTGAGAAAACAATAAGTATTTAGCTTGTAGATAAGATTTAAGCAAGTTTAATAATTATTTCCAAACATTGGAATTATGTGTATCACAGAGACAAATTATACAACAGGTATTACAATAGGTACAAATTTCAACGAGATGCATTTGAACCTAATAAAGAATAATTTCCAAACAATAAAACCTGTTCAACAACTATATATGTTGCCTGGCCCAGTAGGAAGCAGTCACTGGAAACATTCAACCATGGATGAGATAAAGTAATAGATAGATTTAATTGATTTTTTTAAATTGATCACAGAATCTCATCATATATACTATTTACTAGGACAAACATTCTACAAAGTAACAGAGGTATATTGGGGATTTAAATGTTCTAAAGCCATGCATAAGCTATTATTAATTCTTTTTTAGTGAATAGAAAAGCTGGGCATCAATGTCAGAGTCTCACACATGCCAAGAGAGAGCCACACCAGTTGGCCTCCAAGGAATCATTACTTCAAAGCTGATTGTCCTTGTCCACAGCATTTGAGAGCCTCACACAGCCAGACAAGAGCTCCAGAACAGAGCCACACCCTTCATCCCCCAAGGAAGCATTATTCCAATGTAGATTGTCATGGTCTCGACAATTTGAAGGCTCTATTAAACTCTTGGAGAAGGGATTTTGCTTCTTGCCCTCAATCCCCATGTAAACCTAGACCTGGGATTCATCAAATGCCAAAGCTGTGTAATCTTAAGCACATCCACTGATGAAGTGGGCAGTCCTTCATGCAGTAGAGCTTTCGCTCTTAGACAGCCAGGGGGTATTAGCTCAGATTTTTTTTTTTAGCACTTGTAAAAACAAACAAAAAGTAGAAAATACTTGTTCTATGTAAACCCCTTTCCCCCATGTATGCCTAAAACCTGTCAAAATGTTTGACTGTGGAAGGATTATTGGGGATTCGCGCTTGATGAGACATTTCAGCACGATTTCTCCCATTTCTTCTCACATGAGGCACTCCCCATCGCCTCAGTACCGAGTCTGAGTTCCTCACTTTGTAGGTGGATTTGATTAATATATCTGTCGATCATGTGCAAATTCCTTTGAGATAATGAAAAGTAATGTTCCAGCACTTAGAAAACGATGTCTTTTACCATTCTGATCTCAAGATGTTTATGACAAAATTTCTGTAAAAGTCATCTGGCAAAAAAAGTAGAGAAGAAAAGGTCCCCTTCATCCCCCAGCCCTTTTATTCTCTCTAGGCTGGGAATAGAACTCAGGTCCTTATGCACACTGGACAAGTCCTAAGATACACTACCAGCCAAAGGTACCTAGTTTATAAAGAAACCAAAATTGTTTGACCTAAAGCTGAAATAAATGCTTTTCTTGTTCAAGTTACTATGGTCATGGTGTTTCGTTGCCACAATAGTGGGAACATGTTGAAAAGATCCTAGGGTGCAAAAAAGCACAACAGCATATCGACCCAAAGTCCAAATGTGGTCTTTTCTTGTTGTTTCACATGAAGACCTAGCACGACTGGAATAAGAACAAAACAAGCAGCAAATCCTTCAGGGGTGAGGATGCCAATGAGGGACGCCATTGGTTAAAGAGCTCAGTTAGAAGGAATAAGTTTAGGAAATGCATTGAAAAGAGCTAACTGTAACTAGTATCACAGGGTTATGTACAAGTCTGAAATAAGTCTCTGAGAATTCCATACAATGCAGTTGGGACATATTTGGCCCCCTCAACTCCTTCCCTGTGCACACTGTCAAGGTCCCTGTTCCGTACTTCCCCATCTTGAGATGACTTCTCTTTCGCTTTAATTCTTTCCCCATTGAGTCCAGTTGGTGGGACCCAGCCAGTCTTAGAATTGCAGACCCAATGGCCAGCCTACCAATTGAATCACCAAGAAATGACAAGAGGAGCCTGGCAGTGGTGGTACACTCCTTTAATCTCAGCACTCCAGAGGCAGAGGCAGGTGGATTTCTGAGTCCGAGGCCAGCCTGGTCTACAGAGTGAGTTCCAGGACAGGCAGGGCTACACAGAGAAACCCTGTCTTAAAAAAAAACAGAAAGAAAGAAAGAAAGAAAGAAAGAAAGAAAGAAAGAAAGAAAGAAAGAAAGTGGTAAAAGGTAAGTTATTATAATCTAGTATTTGTTTTCCTTTCTGCAGTGTTTGCTTCTATCAAAACATCATGCTATATAGTTTGTGAATAATTTTTTCAGAAAAATAAACATGCTAATTGAATAAAAATTTTCATTGTTGGTTGGGGAAATTATATTCTGTTATTATAGAAAGAGATATATTGCAATGAATGGGCTTTTTCAGAAGTATTTCTGCTGGTTAGTTGATTTTCAACACTGCAATGGGCCACCCAGATGACAAGAAGTTCCTTATGTATAAGTTAACCATAAACTTTGTCTTACATGATTAAACTTATGATGATGTTTGACCTATGTGCGTCAACACAGATCCTGGCTAAGGCAATCTGTTTATTATCAATAGTTTAGCAATCCTTTAAGAATCCTGGGTGAGGATGCCCTGAATCTGGCTCTCAACATCATGGCTTTTAAGTGGCAAATCTGTACAGTTTCTGTAATGGAGATCCTGTCACTGTCCAGGAATCCTGCTGGGCTCTCTAGCGAAAAGGAGTGATTTTTTTCATTTCTAAAACAGTGTTTTTTATCGCTCCTAAGATCATACAGCACATGTCTGCAGCTGAAATATATTTTACTAGTAAATGAAGGTACCTGAATTTAGAAATCCAAGTCCTTTGTCTGTTGTTTAAAGGACAAGTTTGGTAGAGATGAGAAATTAGCTCCCAAGCTAGCTGTTTAAAGGTTAGAGGAAAAATGCACATCTTAATTCAAAATATGGAGCCTCCTCTTTTGAGCCTTTGCTTAGTTTGGAAAGTGATGGAGAGCATCTTAAACACCAGGGTAGAGCTGTCGCTGTCCTGGAAAATTCATGCAAGAATTTGAAAAGTCTTAGAATTAAAGCATTTACTTTTGCTTTGAAAGGCTCAAAGAGAAGAGATGAGTGGGTTATGACTTACTCTAACAGGGGGTGGGAGAAATTTCCCAGAAGATACTCAACTTTCAAGTCAATTAAGACTTGCAGGTATCAGCTGGGTGGTGGTGGCCAATGCCTTTAATCCTAGCACTCAGGAGGCAGAGGCAGGCAGATTTCTGAGTTCCAGGCCAGCCTGTTCTACAAAGTGAGTTCCAGGACAGCCAGGGCTATACAGAGAAACCCTGTCTCTAAAAAAAACAAAAACAAAACAAAACAAAACAAGACTTGCAGGTATTAATTTGATGTTCATCTCCTGAAATAACAAAGTGGAAGACAGCAGTTTCCACTTGCTGTAGAGTGGCCATGGCCAGCCATGCTGATTCAGAGCTGCCCCTTAGAAATCTGGGAAGAATGAGTGGCTTCCATTTTGGATAAATCTAAGCGTTCTTCCCAGTTTCCTGGGATACAAACTTCAAGCTAAAGCAATAAGTTGGCTAGTGTTGGTTCTCAACTTTTTGTAGACCTCTTTGTCTCTTTTTCTTGTTCTTCCAATTTACTATCAATCATTCTCCACGCTCCCAAATCCTGGGTGGGCTGTCAGAGGGATCAGTGTTATTAGTCTTCAATGGCCTCGCCATTGAGAGTCACTGCTCATAGCAACTCACTCTGAGGATAAACATAATAGAGAGAGGCATGAAGCCTTGATGACAAGGTAAGTCTGTGGGAAACGAGCAGATTCCTTGTTGTAGCTTTAATAAAAGGACAAGGCTCCTTCCTCTATCTGCTGTATAACTTTTTTTACTTTGTACCAAATTGGAAGCCCATTCCTCTGGTGCCAGTCCAATTAATAAGGCTGGAAGTAAGAGAAGTCTTTAGCTAAAGGATACAGTAAACAATATGAGCTTTGAAGTGCTACTTCGAGGATTCCTGTCAAAGGGTTCCTTCAAGCTCTGACCTGAGCAACACTCCTGAGCCTGCTGCACAAGTGGCCTAGAGTAGCTGCTAAGGAAACAGTAAAAGAGAGGCAGAGCTAATTGACTTAGGAGAAGAAAAAAAAAACCTGATTGGAATTTATTAGTTCTGTTTCTAGCCAATTGAAGTGCATGGCTTCAAGCTCATCTTCTGTGAGCATCGCTAAGGAGCTCTGTGTAGAATGTGAGCACATTCTTCAACAGAGAGAAGACGCACACTCTGGAAGGCACCCCATTTGCAAGCACATGGGATGCTTTGCCTTGTAAGGTCCATATTGGAGCTAAGAAAATGACCTTATTTCTTTGCTATTCCACATCTTTCCTAGCTTGGCTACACTGCTTCACATCCCTGTCTTTACTCTTCTTTCAAGGCCTTTCATTTGGAACCCTAGTTCTTGCCACTTGTAACTAGATATCCTTGCACCTCCTCTTATCATGTCTCTGGCTACCTCTCTTCAGCTTCTGGCTTCCTGATGCTCTTTACCTATTCTGATACATACATACACACACACACACACACACACACACACACACACACATATATATATATATATATATATATATTATACATATAGCCAGCTATTTAATATATCGTGTGCCTTTCCATGTAGCTAGCAGTCTCTGACTATCACCCACCCACTCTGAATGTTCACCCTAGAAAAACTGTCTGAGCTACTCCTAGATCTGGTATTCTTCTCCTGAACATCTGCACTGCCCCTGGCCTAACCCTCTGCAAACCCCAGGGTGTTTTGCTGCTATTTTGATTGTAGGTGAGGACAGGGAAAGCCCTCCATTCATTATCAGAACTGCTTTCTCTGCCCTAAGGTAAGAAAGACTCACAAGGGGAATTCCCAGGTAAACTTGTTCTTGTTTAGAGTAGCCAGAGATAGCTATAGACACCTGGCAGGCTGGGTTAATGTGCCAACCAGGAGCCTGGGATTTCCCCAGCTGAGAACAGTAGCCCAGTTGATAAAGGGAAGGTAATTCCTGGGTGTGAGTGACTTGTAGCTTCCAGGTGAATGGTGTTCACCTCTCTTTAGTCATCAACACTTTCTAAGGACCCATGTGGAAATAAGCAGAGGGAGAAAAAGCAATAAAAAACAAAACAAAAGTTTCTCTCTATAACTGACCATCAGTTCTACCAATTATGCTATGCTGTTGTCTAATCCTTGCAATAATAGAAGGAGTTAATGCCACCCTTTTCGATGATTAATGTTGACTGTTCACATAATCTAGAATCACTTAGGGCACACTCCCAACACCATGCTGGGAAATTTCTTGAATGAGTCCATTGAGTTATGGAGACTCATCCTAAAGTGACCATGGACTGGGGTTCTGCACTAAATGAGAGGTGGGGGTAGTAGGGGGGAGAGGGAAGAGAGGAGAGGGGAGAGAGGGAGGGAGAGAGGAATGTGGGCATTCATTTCTCTCTGCTTCCTGACTGTGACTGTATTATTGGGAACAGCTCACTATGGCTTCTGACTCCATGCCATCAGCACCATGATGAACTGTGCTCTCAAACTGAGAGCCAATTAAACTCTACTTCCCTTGAGTTGTTTTTGTCAGGTACTTTTGTCAAGGAAGGAGAGAAGTAACAGGCATGGCATGTTTCAAATGAGAAAAGAAAAAGCAAGACCCTTCCTACAAGTATAAAGAGGAATAGTGAAACTGTCAAGGCCACATTTTTTCCAACCTCCATGTCCAAGTTCTTCCTAAATACCTCATGGTTTAACACTATCCACTCATCTATCAAGTATTCTTAGAGAATAATATAAGCCAGGGTCTCTGTCTCTGCTAAATTAGCTATGAGAAGACCCAGTACCATGAAAACTCACTGTAGAGATATTCATGGTGCGGTGCCATTGTTTGAATGTCCATCACAGAACTGTAGACTTGGACAGTTAGTCCACAATTAATGTGACTGTTTTGGAACGCTTTATTGAACCTTTTGTATGTATGGCTAAGCTGAAGGAAGTGGAGATTCTGGATTCTGGATGTTAAGTTCTGACATGAATACTGTGCAGCCTAGTCTACTGACATGTGAGGAGACCCCACCACATGCTCTTGTCACAAGTGCTGCCTTGGCCATGTGTGGCCCAGTAAGCTGAACTCTACCTTCTCAACCTGTGAGCCCAAATAAATACTCCCATTCTTTGAGTTGCATCAACTCAGGCATTAGTTACAGTGAGGAGATAAGTCAGAAATGCTGGGAGCTCTTTGAAGGCTTCAAAACGTTGTCTCTACAGGGATTTCACGTTATCATTGGAGTAAGGCACCAAGTAGAATAAAATAAATATGTCAACACTTTTATAAGAAGTGATGGCCAAGCCAAAGAAACCAACGGAATGAGTTTGGTTTTTTGTTGTTGTTTTCTTTCTTGGTAGTGGGGGGCTAAAAAGGAAAGGAATTACCTGAAAGACAGTTCTGTGGATGCTAAACACCTCATTTTTATTTTAAATTAAAATCATTCTTCACATAAAACTACATCATCTAACTGACAAAAACTATTCACAATAAAGGAAAGACTTTGATCTGAGCAGGGTATGACATATTTTGTAGAATAATGCTATGTTTGTTCTTAAAAACCTTTTGTTTATAATCTTCTTCATAGTCATAGGCAGGGTAGCAAAGAAAAGGAAAAGAAGGAAATACTAGAAACTCATATACAATTCAAGAATATACACTGCTTTGGTATAAAAAGCATATGGCACCTTGTTTACAGATATGAACTGGCCATAGGTCTATTCTTTACTCTCATGATCCTGAACTCTTTTATTCTGAATTAATAATATAGTTTGGGATTTAGTAATTATTGTTTATATTCTACATATATCTTAAAACTGCCTGACTATATTTTACATTAAAATCAGCAAAGCAGAGACAAAGCATACTTTGTAACATATTGTGAGAAGTAGAAAAGAACTGCTCCGAAATACAACATTCCCACAAGGTAGAGCCAAAGGAAGCAGAATTTATGGAATCTCCTAGAAGGTAAGTGGCCTAGTTTTCTACATAATGGACACACATGAAGGAGGTTTACCAGTTAGCCCAGTTTTTCCTTATCTGCATAAGATCCAAGGATGCTGCAGACAGAATTCCCAGTCAAAACCTCTGCTTGTCTTGCACTCAGCTTGCCAAATGGCGTTGATGTCGTCTATAGATGCTTTGCTTGTCAAGGCCTAAGGTTAGAGTTCTGCAGGCAGTTTTAGCTCCATAATATCCCACAAACATCAAGACAATGCCACTCCACTTGAGGAGTTTGATTTCAATAATTATGTTTTGACCAAAAGGCAGCAGTCAAAAACATATTAAAATAGGAAATTCTTAGTGCTGTGGTGTATTGATGTTCTTAAGATGTCCTGAAGAATACTGTCACTACAATGTGTAAAGAAATATTCTGTGGTGGGCAGACTATTTTACAACATTTCTCTTTATTCAGATTCATTCATTTGCCAAGAATTCTGAGAATATTGTTTTTATATGATATTTTTGTTTAATCCAACTTTGCCAAACCCATTTGATTATATGATCATCTTTCAAGACAACATCTATAAAATTTTAGAGAATATGGTTCAGAAAATACTGGGCAGGGTTATTTTTGCATTTTCTGATAAGGAAGGTGAGATTTGAGGTTGCAAAGGAAAGGCCCATCCAGTCAGAATCTCGAAGGTTAGCATGGCCTGACTGTCACTCAAACTGCTGTGCTCATTCAAAGGTATGTGTGCCCTAATGAGAACAAGGCAGAGACAACATTCCAAATGGTGTTTGCAGTGGTTGTTCCTTGGCAGTATTATAATTCTACTTTTTGTTTTTCAAATTTTCTCCCATCAACCTGTATTGCCCTAGGTATCTGGAAGTTATGAAAGACAGATGTATGAATAGATGAATAGATAATAGATGATAGATAGATAAACAGGTAGATAGATAGATGATAGGCAGATAGATAATAGATAGGCAGTAGACAGATAGACAGTGCATAGATGATGGATGGATGGATAGTCATGGTATCCTTCTTAAATACTAAACTCATGATTTACTGAGAGACCTCACTCCCCATGGTATCTATTTGGTAAAAACCTCTTCACTGTGCCAAGACAATCAGGTGTAGTGAACTGGAAGACCTGGACTTGTGGGTTAGAGTCTCTTTATTGACACATTTCCATTTATGCCTTTTTGGCTTGCTTGTGGATCACTCAGAGTTCCGACCTTTTAATTCCTAAGTGAGTTTTTAAAAGGCTAGGTCCCAGAACTGAGTGTGTAGACAAGGGTCCTGATGCCACTAGAAGGATCTTCAGTGGCCTTGGATGATGAATGTGGCTGTGGAAAGGGTGGCAGAGAGAGGGGAGCCACACAGTACATAAAGACTTAGGCAAATGCCAAGTTGGTGAAATTTTGAATTTACATGTGTTGAGGGAGTACTCTCTTCTAGGAAAATTGAGGCTCAGATAGATTATCCAACTTGACAGTGTCCTAAAAGCTAGGAAATACAGAACCTGGGATGCTTTCCTGCCCTATAGGTTGTACTTGAAAGTGCCCAGTGCCCAGTGCCCAGCTGCCAATTAGTGCCAGTGAGGTCAGTTTGTTCTGGGAGAAAACTTTCTAAATAAATTGGAAATCTGTCTCTCTCCACTAGTTTCCACTAGTTTTGGATTTTCCTTCATAGAATATTTGATTTAGCAATCATTTTAAATTTGTTGTATGTATTAAGAGTAAAGTAGAGAGGGAGGCTAGGACATTATACTCAACTCCCTGTTGTCTTAGGACAGAGAATAAAGTAAAGAAGGAGAAGGAGGTGAGGGGCTGAAGGTCTGAACCTCGGTTCTTTATCACTAGAGGTTTTGAGAAAAGTTCCTTGTTCTGCCTTTGTCTCTGCTTTGTCTTCTGTAGTACAGAGCTTATTGTCCTTATTGTCCTGCCTCTTTCACATTCCTGGTCCTCGCCCAGCCTGAGAAAACTTTGCAAGTTACAAGATAAAGGCAGCCTGGTTTTATTTTTATGCATCTTCTAAACATGTTTAGCTTCTGACTCTCTCTCATGGACCACAAATGCAGGAAACGAAACATTCTTGCAAAGCAGCCCTGCTAGAGTTTTCCTAGAGACTCTCACATAGAGGGATGAGCCACGCTAGACTGAAGAGTCTGTGGGAAAGCGACCACTAAGATTGTCACCCAGGATGACCTAATTTTAAAGACAGGGAAAGGCAGATAGGTCAGCAGTGTGGCTACTGTGTGACCAAGCTTTAGAGGGCCTCCACCCACACTCCACTGAGATTCCATTTGATGGATTGATATAAACTTGGTGGGGAACATGCAGCCATTCACAGTACTCTTCTGAGGTCACTGTTGAAAACATCAGCATCCCCACAGACAATGGGATCACTAGCTAGTTCCCCATTTATACTAAGGAGAAGGCTAGATGTAACACCTTGCTCTCTTCCATTGGCAAGGGAGTCACTGATGCTGGGTATACATGCCACGACTTGAAGACCTAGTCTTCATACTTTAATACTTCATAATTTAATATTTCATTTTGCTTTTTTTTGGGTCTATCTTGTCCTCAAGGGTATGGATGGTGCAAGTTCTGTCTCATGTTTGAAAACCAGAAATAATATATGCCAATTGCCAAAAAAAAAAGGTGGCGTATTAAACTACATGCATTGGCTGAAACAGTTCGTGCAGGCATGCCCATCCTTTTGACTCTACAATAATGGCCCTATCCTCTCTTATGTTCATACTTGAAAACCAGAAAATTGAGTTTAAAAGGAATGTAGAAAAATCATGTTTTAAGTAGGTTAATTATTTTTGGGTTGGAGCCACATTCAGTTCTATCTTGGGTCACATGCAGTCCTCTGAACACATTAGGCATACCTTAACTGGGGAACTGTACCTGTAGCCAGCTGTGCACATACTCATGCATGAGAATGCACTTATACACTCACACTTCTGGAGTGAATGGAAAGGTGTCTGAAGCACACAGCAGGAGCCTTGCCATCCTGATCTACCCTGGTTTTATATGGTTTCATCTTGGGCTTGCAAGCCAGGAATTCTTAGCAGCACCTAAGAGTAGGAGGGCCTGGAAATCCATGAGACTTAGTTGACAGGGACCCCTGACTGCCTTTGAACTGAGAGAACCCCCTCCCCCCCCCCTCCCCATGAGGCCAAGCAAAGTGGCATTTATCACAAGCACGAAGAGGGGAAAGCAGGTGAAAAGATAAACAGACTGCTTGTCACCAGGCAGTGGGAACAGAAATGGTCCCCATTCTCCCTGTCCTGCCTTCAGATGACAGTTGAGCACCAGAGGATTTCCATCAGCCTTTAGGTCTTCTCTGCACTCCCAACAGCTAGATGCAGCTTCCCTCCAGCTGTCAGGCCACAGCACTCCTTTAATGGCCACAATTAGTGCCTTCCTCAACTGGGAGTGCAAATGGTGAATCTGAACCCACTCCTCAAAGAAGCTGCAGCCAAGTGAAAATAGAAAATAGCCAATAGAAAACAAGTGCTCCCACAATCTCCAATTTTATTCCCTATGCAAAGGGGCATAGAAGGAGTGAATCTCCTCTCCTATGATTTCTTCCAATATTTGAAATGATTTGGAAATTCTTCCAAGTTATTCTAAAATGGAGACAATGAAAACCCCTGTACCCCCATTTGCTGGTATTCAAAGCTTAAGGAACTCTTGGTCAGTTCTCCATTCCAGAGCTGTGTGTTTGCTATTGCTTCTCAATGGTGATCTGCCCAGCACTCCAACGTGCCAAGAAGCCTTACTGTTAATCAGAAATGTGTATTTATTAAACGGAGGGCTTTTCTGAACATTAATATAGTGACCAAGTCCTAGCAAACCCACTGTGCTATTACACTGAAGTCCTAGGCACTATATAAAGAGAGGCAACACTGGGTCCAGGATGCTCCAGATTCCATCTCAAAAATAATCTCTCCCAGCTGTGCCTGAGTCCGCACAGAGAAAAGCACATTCAAAGCTCGAAACCTTTGGGTGCAAAAGATTGTCTACAAATGCACATTTAAAGTAAACAGAACCCATCAGGCCCAAGCAGGCGACCAGTGCCTGATTGTCCTAAACACATCACACTGGAATCTGCAATTGGCAAGGTAATTGGCGTTATTACAGCTGATGGGGAATTTCTGATGCCGCCCCAGCTCTCTTTTGAAATAATACTCAGCCATTTAATTTGTCCAGCTCTCGTTCAGCTGATTGCTCTTTTCTGCTGGAGTTATCAAGAATGAAGGCCATTGCCTCTCGAAACATCGGCAGGCTGAGACTCACAGGGGTTTCTTCCTGCACTACCCTCCCCTTTCTTTTTACCTAGCCCTGCCTCAGGCTCCTGTTCACAGATGTCATGATACCAATAACGCAATAAGTTCAAAGTGGAGGAATCCAGCTGATTTAATTGAAAGCTGTGTACCTTGGGTCCCAAGCTCAGAGGTAATTGAAGCTCTGCTCGAAATCATGGCAAAAGGAAAGAATAAGCTCTGGAGAATTATTAGCTAAAAATATGTCCAGCAACAGAGGGCATCTACAGTATAATCCTCAAGCCAGATGGCATTACAGAAATATCAGAATTTGTCCACATACTTTTTTATGTGGGGGAAATCTGTTTTAAACTTCGCTATACAAACAGCCCCTCTTTGAAGAATGGGTCTACAAATAACTCTGGAACATCTTATTGTTTCAATGGAAGCACACAGGTTTTTGTTCACTGTCCCTATTTTGGAATTTCTGTTCTTCCCCAGATTAGGGACAGGCGAGCCAAATTCAGACAGCTGTGTTTTCTCACAATGCCAACCAGGCTGGCAGACACAGACCTCTCTTTGTAGTCTGTGAGCTACTTGCCCTGTTGGTACATGATGGAAGGATGGATGGAGTGGTAGAAACAAGAGCCGTGTGGGCAGCATGGTCTCTTTGGCAGGTACCACTGCAGCTATAGCGCCCATTAAATCCAGAACCCAAGTGTTCTGGAAACACCTCTTGTCTTATTCTGATATATAAGAAACTGATTAAGGGTAACAAAAATCATCACACAAACTCCCACAAGTTCTTGCACCTTAGTGCTCTTCCTCGTTGAAAATTCTAGTCAGTGAACCATGGTATTAATCATTCTTCTGCAGGGCAGGGGTCAAAGAGAATTTATGGAAATAAGTTTAGGAATGCCATTAAAATAAGCCAATGCTCTGCTGGTTGGAAGGCTCCTCATTCATTTAAGATAAATTTTAATATCTTGTAGAGATTTTTCTTCAGTGAGTAATAGCTATAATGCTATAATGCTAATTTTTTGAAAGTGTCTTACATTAGGAGGAAGGAGCACATAGCACTCACATGCACTTGGGGACGCCCTCCCAGGCCAAGTAGCCTTGCCAATCTTAGCTGATATCAGTCAAGCTGTCATACCCCATCCTCTTCTGTGGTCACAGCATCTGCCATTGCTCACTTCAGATGGCAAGTGGCTCTAGGGGCCAAGTGAAAAGGGCTCAGGGGTCACTGCTATTCTTTATTTGTTTTGAGACTATGTGGTTTTGTTTGGGGAGTGGGGTGGAATGCCATACTGGGATCACATGACCTTGGGAACTGCAATTTGTACTCTAACTGTGACATCAGGTATCTGTGACCAATTTTAATTATGTAGAGTTATGAGTAACAAGGATTGCAGTGCATATTTGTGGAGTACGTACGCCATGCTTAACACATTGGACCTTACTCAAAGTAGCCTAGGACAGGTATCCTTCACTGACAAGATCACAGGTCTCATAAAAGTAAGTTAGAACTTTTTTTTTTCTTTTTATGAAGCCATACCACTAGACACAGACAGACATGTGGCTTAAACATACTAGTATGGGTCCAGAACTGGCCTTCTTAACTGCTACTCTACAAAGCAATGGAAAATGTTCTCCTTACTCTTCACACTGGAACTGCAAGGTGAAGGAACACTGTGTGTGTTAGTAAATAAGCACCGGCTTTTACTACTTAGATGTTCACATGTCTCCGTACTGCTTCTGTGCCCTTTGACCTGTGTACCACTGGCTTGAACAGGATGGAAGAAAGGGTCCCATTAGAGGCTCTGGTCCTTAACATGTAGAAAGCTAAGAGATATGAAGGATCTTAGTAAGTGGAAATTAAACAGGAGAGAAGACGGGTGCCATTGTTAGGAAATAGAAGAACTGTGCTGGAGACAGATTGCAGAATGAATGCTGTCTCCAGCCACCAGCAAGAAGATGGCCAAAAGAAGGGATAAACAAGCTACCGCACAAGACTTATCTCCTAGGGGGTCTTCTAAGGCTTTCAAATGTGCCTTTGCTTGGTAGATGATAGGGGAAGGAGATGGAGGGATAAGAAGGTAGGGGTGGAACAAAAAGAGGAGTAGAACTAACTTTAGAGGCAAAATCGTTCCTTGGCCGGAGAAATAACCTTTCCTCGTGAGGTTTAGAGCAATCCTGCTGATGCACTTATGAAGAAACTTCTCAAAGCACTAATGGGGAATTAGCATTTACTCCATGACAGCCTTTCTTAAACCTGCACAATGGAGGAAAGCCATGCATTCTAGTAAACATTCATACAGAAAGGAGGGTGTGTGACTTAGCTACAGTGAGCACAGATGTTTGTGATGTAGAGGCCCCAAGTAAGAAGCACTGAGAAAGAACTTCTAGAAAGTTCCCATGTAGGTTCTTTTTATTATAAGGAAAAGAGAAAGACTAGATCACAAAAACTAAAACACAAGGTCAAGGGAAAGAATCCCAGGATAATTAGATGCAGGAGTCTCAGGGGTTTACAGGACTGATCTTACCTTTTCTCCTTGTTGCTAAGACTTGATGTTTTTGTTTGGAGGAAGAGAAAACTACAGTTAAAAGCACAGAGAGTATTATTCACAGTCAGTCTTCACTGTTAATCTCTCACTTTCTTGCATTTCTGTTCTGAATGTTTGAACTTGATGGTGCATTTGGAGGCCCTACACTTGGGTAGCCTAGCAGAGATAGCCTACATTGATTCCATTGATAAAGTGAAAAGCTCGCTCTCTGAATGCCTAACCCTTTCCTCTTTCATTTCCTACCTGTTGTTTATCAATTTTCCTGAGTGTGAAAGGCTCCACATTTGGTGTAAGTTGGCTCCACCTGCACATGTCTCTCGGGTGGTCAAAACATCTTGGAAGTCAGAAACAAAATATCTACTGAAGTCTAAAGAGATTTAGTATCCCCAGAGAGCATAGTAAGCCTGGAGAATATCCCCCCTTGAAATGCCAGGCTCTCTGGAAAACACCTGGAGAAGTTTTCTCTCCAGGACCAAATGCCAATACTGAAAAAACAAAATCTAGCAGTACAAAAAAAATATAAGCCTATTACATGAAATTCATGATTTTCCATATGAAAAATAGTTATGTTCATGAGAATTTTATTACAGCATATATTTGCATATGAGCAAATACATTTTGTAAGAATGGTCTGTTATGATCACAGGTATCCATATCTGCTAAGAAAATAATTAAAATTTTGGCTGCCTTTGGAATTACAGGGAGAGAGAGCCTTGTTTCGTCTAGCTACTCTAGAGGCGACAAGAAAGACACCTTTCCAGGTGGTGCTATTTCCTCTAGAGGGGTAGCATTATTCATAAAACAAAGATGTAGCTATAGGCTCACAGAATAAAAAGACACCATCCAAATGGTCTCTTTTCATTGAAAGTAGGAAATGATGACAGTAAAAATCAGAACATAGCTTTCCAGTGGTTTGTAGGCAAGCTCTAGATTTATCCTCCAGCCACTATTCTGCCATGAATACTGTGAAATATTAGAAAGTATATATTGCTAAGAAAACCCTCACATTCTTGGGTACCATAAAAATATCAGATTGCTGTAAATGTCTCTAAACTCTTAACTGCTAACTGTTAATTATGTGGACCAATAGCATACACTGTGCTGGTTACTCTAGTGTGATCCCCATGCTTTGAAAAAAAAAAAAAAAAAACAACCAAACAAACAAGCAAACCTCTGAGTCTCCTGAGATCATGACATAACAGCTGAGCTCATGTACAACCAGCCAGATGAAAGGCCTGGAGAATAAAAGCCAAGTGTTTCCAAAGCAACCACCTCAGCCAGGAGGACTCATAGATGCACCTTGCTGCAGCAGGCTGGGGAATAAGGCAGACTACCACACCTATGCATTCCCTCCTCCTTGGGGCAATGTCATAAAGATAGACCCTTTGGATACACTTAGATCCAGAAAGAACAAAAACAAAAACAAAACAAAACAAAGCAAAGCAAACAGCAACAAAACCCTACAGAAATAGCAAGAAGACCATAAACTCAAACACTATCATTGGCTAGTCTACAATCTTGGGCAAATTTCAATTGTTGTATGGAAACAATGAGTGATAAATGTGGGAATGGGCTGCACAGAATCCATGCTTAGCCCAACTCCCTCTGCCTGGGATATGACAGAGTAAGAGATCACCTAATGAGATTGCTATGGGAGGTCGACTTTGGGGGGCAAATTAAGTCCATGGCGTGTTTCTGGCACAAGAATCTATTTGGATGGGAGATTGTTCACACCTCCTTTCTTCCAATCTTCTTTTCTACTGAAGTCTTTGCCCAGAAAAGGTGGATCCTGACTTGCTGCCTAAAGAGCTTCTGGCATTTCATGTGTCTAGACCAGTCTAGAAGAATGCAAGCACAACTATTATAGTTCATCCTGGACTTTTGTGTTTTCTACACGTTCCTCTCAGAATTTCCCTGTGTCAAGGTATCTCTCAGTTTTAAAGTGTGAGGTAGGAGGAGAGCGAACTAGCAGCTAGCAAAACCAGAACTTTTGTAAGTACTGTCTGGTTTTGAGATGATCCTGCCCCCCTTCCCCCTGCTCACAAGGAGAAGAAGCCAAGATGTCGTCTCATGGCTGTTTATTTCCTTCCTCTACTTATTCTCTGCACTCTTTTCTATATGAGGTAGCTGATAAGGAAAAAAAAAAAAGAAAAAGAAAAAAAGAAAAAGAAAAAGAAGAAAGACTTTGGGAGTTTAGGAAGGAAATGAGAAGGGGAGAAACTCTTTGCCAAACTGAAAGAAGTCAACATGCTTTGCAGCAATCTTTCTATTGCTTTAAGATGTAGAAAAGTCTTTTCTTTGGAATCTAACTCAGGAAACTCAGTATAATTTATGGAAATGTAGATGGTGCTGCATGAGTGAATCTTACCCATGGTTAGACTTGAATAATCTTTGCCATGGAAATCATGACTTCGTGTTATGTGTCATTTTGACATAGCCTTGGGCTACTGAAAAGGGAGTCTCAAGTAAGAGATTCCCCGGATCAGACTGTACTGTGGACATGTCTTGGGGGGAGGGTGGGGAGGTATTGCATTGGTGGTTAACATTTATAAGGGGACAGCCCACTGTGGGCTGCTCCAGTCCTTGCGCAGGTGATTATGAGGTGTACCAGAATCAACCTAAGCACCAGCTGGTGAGGCAGCCAACAAGTTACACCCTCTGTGTGGTTTCTCTGGCACTTCTTTGGCAAAGGTAATACCAGGTGGTATAGCCAGCCTGTATGCAGGGTTCTTTTTTCTTTTTTTTCTTCCTTCCTTTCTTTCTTTTTTTTTCTTTTTTTTTGTTTTTCGAGACAGGGTTTCTCTGTATAGCCCTGGCTTTCCTGGAACTTACTTTGTAGACCAGGCTAGCCTCGAACTCAGAAATCAGCCTGCTCTGCCTCCCGAGTGCTGGGATTAAAGGCGTGCGCTACCATGCCCGGCTGTATGCAGGTTTCTGTTTGAGTTTTCACCCTGATTTCCCTCAGTTATGGACCTGTTGATGGCCTGTGAACTGAAATAAACCATGTTGTCCCCTAAGTTGCATTTAGCCAAAATGTTTTATCAGAACAACAGAAAGGAAACTAGAAAGTCTAAATTAAAGTTGATAGCATACATGGTTAAGAATACTGATATTGGAGCCAAATCTGAGCTCAAATACAGCCTTTGACATTTATAAGCCCTGTGCTCTTCATACCTGTGTCTCCACCTGTTTGTTTATGAATGGGGATAAAATAATTACTGATTACACAAATCACTGTAATGATTAAATATATGAAGTATATGAAAAGTTCACAGAATTCCTACCTACCTATAGTACATTTGGAATAAGTAAGTGTACTGACTGGTTTTGTGTGTCAACTTGACACAAGCTGGAGTTATCACAGAGAAAGGAGCCTCCCTTGAGGAAATGCCTCCATGAGATCCAGCTGTAAGGCATTTTCACTGTTAGTGATCAAGAGTGGGAGGGCCCATTGTGGGTGGTGCCATCCCTGGGCTGGTAATCCTGGGTTCTATAAGAAAGCAAGCTGAGCAAGCCAGGGGAAACAATCCAGTAAGCAGTACTCTCCATGGCCTCTGCATCAGCAACTGCCTCCAGGTTCCTGCCCTGTGTGTGAGTTCCAGTCCTGACTTCCTTTGATGATGAACAGCAGTGTGGAAGTGTAAGCTGAATAAACCCTTTCCCCTCTATCTTGCTTCTTGGTCATGATGTTTTGTGCAGGAATACAAACCCTGACTAAGACAGTAAGTAAGTCATCAGTATATAGATATTCAAGCACTGGCAGTGTGAACACATACTAACACATTTTGCCTTAGGTCAATGGCAGCTGAATGCTCTGGAAATACCAGAGCCACATGTTAATGTTTATATCTGTTGATACTGAGTTTATGTGCAGCTGGCTTTCATTCTGAGTCAAGTCAGATAACAGTTATTTTGTTCTGACTATAACAAATCAACTATGAAATAGTGTAGCTAACTGCAGAAACATCTAAATATGAGCTAGATATTAGAAAATTCTAAGGAACCAGCAATAGTTTTGATAGGCATGACAATGGCTTATGATTGTTTTTAAGGCTCATATTAGTTTGAGAAGCTTAACTGGGTATTTATTTTAAAAATAAAATGAAATGATGATTGGGGTTTGATTGAAAATAACCCTTAAAATTAAAGCCAAAGTAAATGGGAATATAGCAGAAATAAGACTGGTGAACAGTGTTGATTACTGAAGCGACCCCAGTGGTGTGTGGTAGTCAATTTATCGCAGCTCTGGAGAGTGACCACCAGTGACTTTGTCAATGGATGATCAATTGCTAATAGTTTACAATTGATGAAAGGACTATATAAACCCTGGAAATCATCAATGATACCAATAGGGCTTCCTTGTAGCATATCAGTGAGTGTGTGTGTATGTGTGTTTATGGGGGGGGCGTAAGGATCTGAGACATACAGAAAAACAGTGTAGTGAGGTAGTGTGAAGAACAGATAGATTTCTGCTACCTAATCACCATCTCACTCACTAGGAATCCTAGTAGGGTCTTTGTCTGATACTCACTTTGGTGTACAAAAGCACCCCCCCCAAACAGTTCTAGGTTTTAGAATTTTCTACCGAAAATATTCTTTATGATGTATCATTTTAATGGATATAGTATATAATATATCCATAATGTAACCTACATATATAATATATTGTATTTGAAAACTTTAAAATAGTTAAAATTTAAAGTCCAACTAATTTTTTAGATTTCTAAGACCAGAAAATTGGCTTTAACTCACTCAATCCCTAAGTAATGTTTTTAAATGTGGCACCTTTAGCAGCAGGTGCAGAAGCAAACTTCCATGTCTTCAGAACCCAGTCCAAGCATTGCCACTCTGGCTTAGTGTTCCTAAGGACCTCACCTGCCTGGAATAAAGATCGCACCTCATAATTCTTCTCTGTGTTCCTGACCCAAGTGAGTGACACCTCACCCTGGAAATCTTTCACATTTGCTCCATAGAGGTAGCCTCTCTTCTTTGTCTGCATCTTCAAATGATTTATTCTGCACTTCTACAGTGGAAGAAACACAGCCATCATTCCCATGGGCTTCTTTCTGGAGCACTAGCTCATTTAATCCTCACAACAATGAGATATAATCTAAGACTTTTTTTTTTTTAAATAAGAAAAAATAAGATCAAAGTTGTTAGATATCTTTCCCAAAGACAATTTTTTTTTTTTTGTAGACTATTGAAAGATCTAGAACTGTTTCAGGAAGTGTAAGGATGCTTTTTGTATCTTGATGAGAGACCCACACAAAGACCTTACAGGGACACGCCCTGAGTAAGAAGGCAATTCGACAACAGCAATTGTCATGTTCTCTACACTAAAATGGTTTCCTGCATGTCTCTGTTCCTGTGTGTCCCTGACCATAACAGCAGTTAACATTTTAGAAATCACCACAGTTCATACAGTGCCCTTACCCTTGTCTCCTCCTTATGCTGCTATACCATTTTCCTTAAAGGAAGGAGCTTCCTTTGCAATGATGGAGAGTTTACAAAAGTTGAGAACCAAGACCCACAGGCTTTCCTTTGAGAGCTGAGCTGGTTTTCAAGTTTTTTTCCCCTCAATGCTGTGGCTTGAGTTGACTAGCTGGTGCCTCATCTGGTCCCCTCACTACAATTACTTCTCTTCTATATTCCACCTGCGCCCTCACAAGCATGTGCACAAGATTGTGGACATTTGTCTACAAAGTCTATCAATTGCCACATCTTGGTGGGGACTCGTAAACAACATAGAAATGACACCAATAATTGGACACGATTTGTGTCCAAGATGAGAAGACTTGGTCCTAGTATCTGCTTTAGATTGCTCCTTGGAGATCTCAGCCTACAAGGGATGAAATGACTAGGGAGGATGGACTGGGAAATTGAGGAAGGAACCACCACCAAGTGCAGGAATAACCAGTGGCTAGATGCCTTTCCTGTGGCACACTTGCAAAGAAAAAGCTTAACAATATCAATGTAATTTGTGACCATTGAAATCCCAATAGATATGCATGGCTATGGAGAACAAAGGGTAAAAGACTACCCCCAGCCTTCATCCTCTGTTTCTGTGGTAGAAAAATGGAGACTTGCTTTGCTTTTCTTTACATTACAAATTCCTACTTGTAGCTTTTGCATTATGGGGCAAGAGAGGGAGAGAGGGAGGGAGAGGAGGAGAGAAAGGGAAGAAGGGAAGGGGAGAGTAAGGGAGGGGAAGGGAGAGGAGAAAGATGAAAGTAAGGTTTGTATTTGTTGGGCTTTCACTAGAGAAAGCCATCTCCTGTTTCTCTCAGGCATGCAGAGCCCTGCTGTCTGTCACAAAGGTGAATGTGTGTCCTCATTTCTGATTACTGAAGACTATAGAGGGACGACCTCTCTATAGCCACCATCTCTGGCTCTCAGGTCTGTTCTTGACTTTCACTAGTGGCTCCTGGAATTATCAATTCTCCTCCTCCAGGTCTCCCTGGCCCTTCTCCATCCTTTTCTATTCTGCGTAGCATTGGGGCTATTTTATTTCATGATCTGAATCCTCAGATGCCTTGGCAATAACAGGGTTATTGCCAAGATGATAGAAGCCAGGAAAGAGAGGTGAGGTAAAGGCTTAAAAGAGAGAAACATTTCAAATATATGGAACTCTGTTAGAAACTTGATTTTTCCACATTCAGAAGTTCAGTGGCACCAGCTGGGGTGTTCTTTGCTGCAAAGACACAGCACTATGGGGTTATAAAAGCAGGAGCAATTAGGGATGATAGAAAGTTTCATATGACGCGGAACCTGGGCCTGAGCACCTCATCCATCATTCTTCAATGTGTCTTTGTGTCGCTCCTGCGCCTAGGCTGGAAGCTATGGGAAAAGGTAAGGCATATATGCCTAAGTGGGTACCATGGGGAAAATGTCTCTTTTTGAGAAAGGGTTTCTATGTGGTTTTTGCGAGCCTGGATCTTGCTATGTCAATAAGGATGGCCTCCAACTTACAGAGATCCACCTGCCTCTGCCACCCAAGAGCTGGGATTAAAGGGTGATCAACTGTACCTGGCTCCCAGAAAGCTCTTGCCTGACTCCTTTTGTCATCAAACAGCCCTGGAGCTAGAGATGTGACTGTTCCCCAACCACGGGCAGCAAAGCTCAACTGTCTGCCTGCCTTTGTGGCCACCAGACTTCGATGACTACAAGGTATTTGGACATGAGTATTATAGAATCATAAACATACAGGAGGGGGGGTTAGAACCACAGCCCAATTTCACTCTATTTCCTTTAATAAAGCTCTGTGTTAACCCAACACTCTAAAAGTCCTGCCTAAAATGGCTTTTGTTTTTCATAATAGCACATTAAGAAAGTCAGAGTAGAAAGCAGTCAATCAGAGAACCCTGGAGGGAGCCCACACCAGTACCTGAAGCACAGCAGCAGAGGACCCAGTGAAGCTTTTGCCTTGGTGTCACGTTTATTCACCCACAGCCTCACTATGGACACACAGCTTCTCAAACCACATAAAACCAGTACAGGGACTCACCTGTGTCTGAAATGCTTTGAGGTCGCTGGCTGTAGGGTCACTGGCTGTGAGGAGCTGAAAAGAACAAAGGAGTTTTCCTTAGTATAGCTTCTCAAAGTTTACCCACAGCATCCCCAACACACAGCATCCCCAACACACAGCATCCCCAACACACAGCATCCCCAACACACAGCATCCCCAACACACAGCATCCCCAAGACAATCCACCTGAATCACTGTAGCCCAGATCAGGGCTCCAGACACACAATCACCAAACAGGAGGAAGCCAGACTTTCCTAGATTCCCTCTATGTGTCCACAACCTCACGGACCTCTTCCCATCCTCTCTCCCCCTTCTCCTATCTCCCTTCCATGTCCTTCCATGTACTCCACAGGGCTTAAATTAGGGACCAGACTACAGCTGAGGGGCATTGGCTCCCTGAAATCGTGATGTATAATGTTAGTGAGTCCACATTTCTTTAGGGAGAGGTTCCCTGGCTTGCTTCCTATTTTCAAAGTATTCCATGTTGTGCTAAATTCGGCATCATTGTTTCATATACAGTTAAAGGCCCTTATCTTCAACATAGCTTTTTCTCATTCTCTCTCTTATATTTGTTTCTTTCTTAAAATCTAGCCAGTAAAATTGACTCTTAATTCTTCCCACCAACCTAATTTGGTTTCCATTTATTGTAGGTCGCCTGTAATTTTATATTCTAGTTAAGTGTTCATAGCTTATGCTGCAAATGATCACACACAGAATTAGAGGATAAGATTCACTTACATGCTTGTACATGCCCACCCTCATACACACATACCTCTGTTTAATCAATATTGTAGGGTAAAGGTAAGGCTTTCAGTATGCTTTCATATGTAGGCAGAGTTAACACCAGTAAACACTTAAGGATAACATATGGCAATTAATGGAATCGTCACATTCCAGCTGTTGATGAACAGAGTTGGGGAAGGGGTGTGAGAGCAAGCCAAAGGGGAAAGCTCCTATTGGTCAAGGAGTATGCTGGCCACTGTAGGCCTGGACAGTGTTCCTACAAGATACAGAAGAGTCTATGTTTACTCTCACAATATCTTGTTTGGTTCAGGAAATAATAGGAGAAGCACTTCTAGGCTTCAGGGTCTGGCATTTAGGAAAACTCAAGTGGATTATCTAGCTACCTTGTTGACTCTAAGCAATGTTTGAGCTGGGACAACACATTCTCCTCAGCCTTGGGGTTGCCCTGCCTGTGGGACAGATTTCGCATCCTAGGAAGAAGCCAGCCTGGCTTCACTAGTAATAAAACAATCAAGCAGTTACCTACGAGGCAACCTGCCCAGGCATAGAGCTCACGCACAATGCAAGACTCGACCCTTGCCTTCTGAGAGCACCCTGTGCAGAAAATGTTCACACAAATGTACTTCAGCAGATGGACCAGAATCTAGGTCTCAGACTTTGAAGAAAAGGGAAGAAAGATCAGGGTGGGGTTGGTAAAACAGAATTTGAAAAGAGCCTTTGAAATAGAAAAGGGGGGAGGAAAAGGTGCTTCAAGCAGTTTGAAGAACAAAGTCAGGGTAAGGGGCTTGCTAATCTCAATATCCTGTACCATGATGCCAACAGGGCAACCTCAGCCTTCCTCTAGTCACAGAGAGGAGATTATAACACAGCAAGAATCGCTCTCATCCCAGTACACTGATTACTGTTGCATATACTGTTTTTAATGTATTTTTATTCATTTTGAAAGTTAGCATCCCAAAATAATAGGTTTTACTACCACATTTTCAAATAGATGTGTTATTATGCTTTGTTTTAATTTATCCTTCTTTCTTATCCCCATCAATCCTGAGACAGAAAGTATCTCCATTCTACCCATGAGAAATCTGATTGAAATTAAACAATATTTTCCATGCATTACTGGGAATGGCATGTATTTTTGGTTGAAGTTATATATCCCCAAAGAACAGGCTTTATCTTCTATAGAGAGTAGAGGTGGCACAAGGAAAAGGCTGAGTATTAGAACATTAGTCAAAAGAGTCCCCTGGAGTAACATAATGCTTATGTCCTGATCAATGACCCTTAACTAGCCCTCTCTTCAAGGCCCTCTAATTTCTTGGTAATGATCATCTACTCTTCAAGACTTACCAATACAATACCAACATAAGCCTTTAACTTAGCTGGAAAAGGGGAAGATGTAGCAAGGACTTCATACAAGCATAAAACCACTAATATGCATCAGCACATAAGACTCAGCTCATAAAAGTTCCAGGCTCTTCAACTGCAGCCACCCACCCATCTGGCTCACTAGGCTGGCAGGGACGAGGGACTAAAATATCCATTTCCTAGTTCTGCAGTCCTGACAGTGAGGATAAATTACAAGTGTATTCAAAGAATCTTCAAATGTGTAGCATTTCTTCATATCCATGGCAGGGACTGAGAACTGAGCAAAGTCATTTGTAGAGGAATCCAGCAGGCTTGATTATGGTTTGCTATGTCTTTTTTTGGTACTTGAGAAAGTTATAATGGACTCCCCCAGCAAAGAAATCTGAATTTCTCCCTTCTATCCTCTCAGAAAGATATCAGATGTGTGCATTTTAGTTCTTAACTCCTTAAATTTCTACTTTGTATTGCTGCACACACACACACACACACATATATATCAACATGCCCAACAAGACTCTGTCTAACAAGACATGAGTGAGACATTATTTGATGCGAATTCTGCACGCTGCAATGTGTTAGGAAGTGTCAGAACATACAGTTAGTCACTAAATAACCTTCTGAGCAACAGACTTGAGTGGGAAGTAGGAGAGATTGTCAACCTCGAGGTGCGGACAAGAGTGACTCAATTGCTGGGTGTGGAGAAGTCTGAGAGACAACTGAAGATATCATTGAAGCTGACAAAAGGAAACAGTACTCAGCAGCCAGCACGTGTTCTGTGTGCAGAACATCTCAACGTTAGAATGAATTAATGAGCTCCTATGATTGGAGCAAGCTCTTTTATCTGTTCGTGGGTATAGGAGAGAATATTGGCTTTCACTTCAGTGTAGAAGTCCCACTTTACATTGAAAGATGGGTAACATGCAAAGAAAGGGACTAAATAGCAAATAGATTCACAGCCAGCCAGAAAGAGAGCTCTTGTTTTTCTGCCCATGCAGTAGAGACCTGTCCAATGGTCCACTGAAGTTCAGGTGAGCCTGTCTCTCTCCGCTGAGTGGGAAGATGCATGGTGTGATATCAGGGATTGTGGATGTTAAGTAGAGTCTAAACATCGCAATGCTTTATGCTTAGTGGTGCCCAGTGTTTCACCCACAGTTTAGTATCCATGGAAGATTCTATCCGGCCTGGAACCAACCAAGGGGAAGTATTGTGACCTTTCCTAAAAATGATCCCTGAAAGGACAGTGCTGAAGCCTGTCATGTGTCATATCACGCCGACTGTTCTCCAGGCTCTCAAGGTCTAACTATGCTATCACCAAACACCGGAAAGTTTAAGTAGAGCATACTCTCATGATATGGACGCTCCTAAAAGTAGATCCTCATTCTGAAGTTTTAAAGAGGAAATGGCTGGTTGTCAGGCATTGCAGGTGTGCTACTCAGTTTTCAATTAGAATTACAGGGACAGAAAAAGTCCTCCTGTATTTCAAAATCACACACGGACTAAACCTAGATTCCCAAAAGAATTTAAATACTAATATTGGGACCTGCATCAAGAAGTTGAAAGATGGTGGAAAAAATGAGAGTACATTATTCCCCCAGTGTGCTCAGAAGCCACCTCTGCTGGGGAAGTGGAATGAGGGAACGAGGGAATGAGCGAACAAAGGGGTAAGGAAAGTCTCCCCCTTCTGTACTCATCCAGAGTCCTTCCACCTTTCTAAACTACAGAATGCAGTTTCACTTGAGAATAGATAGCTTTTCATTAAAGCAAACAAAAAAAGCATCTTATTTTGTATGGGACAAAAGAGCTGATCGTGACATCAGTAAGATGACACCTCTGAGTCCATCTCCTCGTCCCCCGCAACTTCGCACAAACAGTTGCTTGTGTTTACCTGCAGCCCAGTAGACCCCCAGTGCCCACACAGAACTTTCTCCTTGCTTCTAAGGATGACAGAAAGACTCTCAAAGATTGTATTGGAAGTGAGGCACAGGTAAGATGCACACAGATTCAAGGGCTGGAGAGATGGCTCAGCAGTAAAATAGTGTTTGCTGTACAATCTTGACAACCTGGGTTCAGCCCTTGGAACTCACTGTGGAATTAGGGAATTGATATCTAAAAGCTGTGCACGCATACACACACCACCACCACCACCAACAACAACAACAACCACCACAAAGTAATAACAATGATGGTGATAATGGTGATGATGATGAGACAAATAAAAGGAAAACAATATCTGCAATATCTCTTCCCACTGTGTCCCTGTGTCCATTTGGCACCACCAAGAGGGAGTTCAATGCCCATGACAGCCTTACTGTGTGGGGAGTATCCATGATAGACAGAGAATGATAAGAGGAAAATGAAACCCACTCAGCTCTAGGGACTTCAATCAGGCTAAAGTTAATGAAAAGGATCCTGTCTTTTCCCAGGATGGTTAAATGTCTGCACCAATCTCAGCTAGAGGGATGAGCAGGTGCGGGGAGCAGGGCAGACAGAATTTCATTTAAAAGGCAAAAGAAAGAAAATGTTCTCATCTCCCCAGTGAAGCAGGGAGCTTTCCTGGGGGCCCTGCTCAGACCAATCTCATTCCCAACACATCATGCTGCTCTCTCAAACAGTTCACATTCAAATACTAGAAGATGACCCGACCTTCCATTTTTTTTTAAAGAGCCGCAGCCTCTTGGCATAAATTCAGGATGTGTTTTAGTCTCTCTAAACTCAAAAAGAGCTGGAGAAAGATGAAGGGAGGTCCCAGCTTTTCACAGAGGAGAGAAGAAAGAAATTCACTCAGCTTCCCAAGCAGAGAGGGTCTGTTCTCTTGTTTCTCCATTCTTTCTGAATGGGGCTCCGCCTTTGGTCCCTCACCAAATTACTGCAATACTGTAATCAAGAAGCCCATCAGCCACCTAAGACTGCCCTTCAAAGTGTAGTCTTCTTACCTTAAAACACCATAGTCTCTAAAGTTTCCCACTGAAAAAGGAGTGTATAGCACACTTCTCTTCTCCTGCCCCATTCTTCCTCTCTGCTGGTCATTAAGCGAAGGATGCACCTAACCAGGGTAGACAGGGATAGCCATATCCCCCACAGACTCCTTGGCTGATAACAGTCCCTTGTTTGGGAAAGGATTTAGGATCAAGACATAAGTCATTCTGAAAATCAGAGCAGAGGGGTTTTAGTACAGACATGACATTGGAAAAAATTAAATCCCAGGGGGTCTCTCCTTGGACCGTATGTTCGTTCTTGCTTCCCAGGAAAGTCAACCCTTGTAGGACAAGGATACAGATGCTGATGTGTAGCATGAATATATAGATGGGTAGATACAGAAATAGGCAAGCAAAGGAATAGAGTGTAGACAGCTCTGGGGAGAACAAAGTATCCTTGACAAATGGCCTAAAAGACATCGTCCTATCTTTGCATGAGCCATCTAGTCAACCTTCCCCCACTTCCAATCCTTTGTTGTTCTTTTGCATGTTGTAGGAAGTGGATTTTTTCCTCGCTTTTTATTCTATTGAGTGCTATTGGGTCCTTACTTTAGCTGTAGGAAGGAAGCTCAATTATGATTTACTAATGATTTCACATACAGGAAGACCTAGAGTGACTTATGTTCAGGCAATGTCCCAGCAAGCCAAGACAACTATCTCATTACATCCCTGTCTAAGGTGGACTGGGCCCACTCTCTCCCTTGAGAAGGAAAAGGAAGTTCAGGCAGACTGAATGACATAACGAAGGACAGCATGTATTATGTTTTACATGTGTATTTTAATATTGATGTTTTCCCCTAAAACTTAAGTTTTAGATGTTCAGAAATCTGAGGGTGGAGGGATGGGGATGCAGAAAGGATCAAGAGGAACAGAAGGTTCGCTAGGACTCAAGACAGAGAAGGGGAACAGCACCAGACGCAGACTCTGGAGCAACAAGCCACAAAGGCCTTCATGTCCACCAGCATGGCAGGCTTAAAGGCAAGCAGACCAAGGGAACTGCTGTAGAACCACCGGCTGCTTGCTACTCATCATTAGTATGATAATGAAAGGGGTTGGCAGAAAGCACCAGGCACAGTGAAGAAAACTTGAGATACATTTCAGCATCATATTTTCCTACTAACTGGACAAAAGGATTCCCATTGGCTGCACTCACAGAGTATCCTAGCACACTAAACTAGCACCCAATTTCCATATTCCTATTCAAAGAGAGGAATTTGAGGGGGGGGGAATGCCATGTGTTCCGTTTCTCTCCCCACCTCAAATAACTCATTGCTAAAAAGACACCCCTCAAAGAGCAGAGAGGGAAATGGTTTATTTACTGGTCTACAAATATGATTGTGTGCAGATAACTGCTTAAACTGCTAAGTGAGTTTGAAATCCCGTTGAGGCAGAAGTGAAATCCAAAGTCAGGTTAAGTACTAACACCCTTCTAAATAAACGTGTATTAATTCTAACTAATAGGGCACTTGGTGCACATAGAGCAGAGTCCAAGGAAGGCGCCCGCCCAACCTACAAAGCAAATTACACACTTGGGCTTGAGATCCCACCTGGGTGTCCCCTTTTGCTAAGTCTTCTCCGCCTGATGGAATTCCAATGGTTAAACCTGGAACTCCTAACACCATCAGTTTTTGATCCAAGCTCTTGGCTCTGAGACTGACAAGGGTTTCTAATAACAACCACTGTATATAATTGCAAGCAGGACTAGTCTTCATTTCTTGTGTTTGTCTTTCCTTATGTTTTAACTGATGTGGTTCTAATGGGTACAGGTAAGTTCTCCAGCAACGTCTTCTTACTTTCTCTAGAGATGTAGCCAAAAGAGTTTTTACAATTTTTGCTTTAAGATTTCATGGGCAACCTTGAAAGGATGCAGTCCTGACTTTATAGTAGTATGCCAACACATCTGAATGCTGTGGCTAATCTCAAGCCCATTAGCTGATGAGTCTTGCTTGTGTTATTTGGACCTGTGAAAGCTGCAAAGACACACACTTGAGCAAACACAGCACATGTTCCAAGAAATAGCTAAAGGAATAAATACCACATCTATGCAACATGGTCCTAATTCTACACACACTCACGATGGATGCCCATATTAAACTCACCCATGTGCTTCTTGCCAAGTCATTGTTCCTCAGAACAAGAAAATTAAATTTCATGGGGGGAAAGGGGGGAGTCAATGTGGGTGGTATTCTGCAGAAAGTTTACTAGAAAATTTTATATAAACTGGTGACACAGAGGCTAATTATCGTCATTTATTAAGCTTTTTAGTAAAAACATGTTTAAGAGGGTTAGATCATCTCTGGGGCTCATTATCCATAGATAGCCGAATGTCATGGTCTGGCTTGACTAATGCACATTCCTTTTCAGTACATCATAATTCCCTCTCAAAACCCAGAACCGCTTGGAACATATATTGTGGGAGGCGTGGTTGGGTGCTCCTTGATGCTTCTTATGTTCAGTAATGGACAGTGCAGAGGAAGACCCACAGAGCAATCAATGCCTTAAGGGATTCTAGGTTATAGAATTTTCTTGAGGACTGAGCAGAGTGTGGAAAAAGGGAGCATTCCAGGCCCTGACTCCACTTTATGCATAACAGCATAATTTATTACTACTATTTGGTATGTTTTGATTTGAATACTCATAAAAATTATAACTTGAAAACTTTTGCCTTAAGAGGAAAAGCCTTTATACAGAATTTACCTGGGATAATGATTTAGCCAGCCTACCACATAGAAGACACTGATGCAGTCATCTCTGTCAAGAAGCAGTTGCATGTGTATCCAGACCTTGTTTTAGAGCATCCTTTGATGTCTGCCATGAACCACTAAGAGGAAAAAAATGTTCACTCTTCCTTCAGTGTTTGGCAGACAGAGAAGCCCTCTTTGTTCATTCTGAAGTTCAGAAAACTACATGTTTTAAAGTGTTACTTCCTAATCCAGGGAAAGAAGGAGCTGAAGATGAGCTACATCTCCAGAGGGCAAACTGGGCTATGTCTTTCATCTCAACAAAATTAAAAAAAACTGTATCACAAGCATCTGTGGGCAGCTTGCAATGTTAGTACAGCACCAAGAGAGGAGCTCTGTCACCACACATATGCTAAACGAAGCCATGTGCTTAGAGAAGATCCATCCTTACCTCCTTCTCATCTTCTACAAAACGTTTGCTTAGCACTGACCAAATAATTTGCGCGTGTGGCTTCAAATCACATATCAAAGCGTTCTATGCAATCCTTTCCTTGGTAAATCGATATATTCTAATGCTTGAGACTGCGTAAGGTAACACAAGGCCCCGGAGAAAGGACCTCAGTCTGGAAGCCAATGTTTTGCTCAGTATGGCAGTTTGGTGGAGAAACTGAGTTTCTGGAGTCAAATCTGGAGCAATCAATACCACGTACAGGTGGATGGATATATAAAACAGATGAAGCAGGTTGGGAGCAGGAATAGCGAGACCTTGTAGTTGGTAGGTAATTTCACTTTTATAAGCCCTGGATAAGATGGGGAAAAGCTCTACCAAAAACCTATCAGGAACTCTGTCACAGCAACTCTTAACAGCCTAGTCCAGAGCCATCTATGCCCCACTCAGGAATCTTGGCATGGGATGTCTCCACCCCCTCTGTGCCTGAGAGGGAGCCCTGGCACCCACTGTCAATGGAGAAGTCAGTTTTCCCTCCAAACCATCGTAGCCTAACATAGTAGGCTCTGCCTGGTGAACCTCCCCTCAACACTACGTTTTCTGAACTTGCATTGCCTTTGTCCCTAGAGAACTATGCTCCTGAGTCGAGTGGATACAAGAATCACCGAGGCCTGGTGTCCATTGCTGTAAATACTGTTCATGATTACACACATCATCTTTCCTTCCTGGACAAGATCAATCCTCCTCTTTGTGTAACCTTATTTATCTAGCCTTTCACTTCCTTCTTTCTTCCCTCCTTCTCCCTCTCTCTCCTCCTTCTCTCTCTCCCTCTCCCCTTCCCTCCCTCCTCTGTATGCCTCCCTCATTCTCCTTGCCTTCTTCTTTTTTCTTTTTTTTAAAATTAGATATTTTCTTTATTTACATTTCAAATATTATCCCTTTTGCTGGTTTCCCCTCCAAAAACCCCCTATCCCCTCCCCTGCTCACAAACCCACTCACTCATGATTCCTGGCCCTGGCATTCCCCTTTACTGGGGCATAGAACCTTCACAGGACCTCCTCCTCCTCCTCCTCCTCCTCCTCCTCCTCCTCCTCCTCCTCCTCCTCCTCCTCCTCCTCCTCCTCCTCCTCTTCTTCTTCTTCTTCTTCTTCTTCTTCTTCTTCTTCTTCTTCTTCTTCTTCTTCTTCTTCTTCTTCTTCTCTGGTCTCCTAATCTGTTATTTTTTTCTTAGATCTATGAAGTGAACCTATGGACTTACATATACTAAGTAGTGTTTATTAGATGTGATGAAAACTTTCTTTGATTTGCCAGTTAAGAGCTATTTGCCCAACCAAATGATTGCCCCTTCCACAGGCAGCCTTGCTCTTGCACTAAGGACACAAGGATCATAAATCTGGGAACCAGACTGAAAATTCTTCAAGGACCCAGACACCTGGCTGTTTTCCAAACAGGTTTGTTCTCAGTGGAGGAATTTTGCAAACTCTGAGGCAGCTACAAAAGGTATTCACAATGGATTGAGCAAACAAACTGTCCTTGGAAAGGGGGATAGATTTCAAGCATGGTAACACTGAGGCAGGCATAGCATCTTACAACACACAGGTAACCTGTATTTCGCTAAATATATTTATATGCCATTTTCGTATTTCATGGGAACTTCTGGAAGCATCTGGCTCACCGGCAACTTCTCTTGGCTGGGATATGTGGCATAGATGTGCATTTGTATCTCACACAATGAGGTCTCATTGAAACAAAGTTGGCTCAAAACAGTATGATTTAGCTTGCAAGAGCTCTATAATCACCTTAACAAGCTATGGAAATTGGGCCTCTGTTCTCACTTCAATGATCCAGGCACATCGAATGGTGTCCTTTTCAACTTCTCAGTCAGTTAAGGTACCCTGTTTTCTTATTGCAGGAATTAGTGTGTGCTTGGCTTCTACTCCCTCCCACTTGTGGACAGGTGTCCTCAGAATTGCGGACTGATTTGGTTGGAAGGTGTTTGTCTACTCATTGCCCACTAACATGAAGGACATTGGAAGTGAAACATCATCCGGGCTGAAAGAAGCTGCTAACTCAGTTTGACTTTTAGTAATTAGATGTCTGAGGCCTCTAAGTGTTTCATAAGCACAGAGATGCCTACAGTAACGGTGACAATGTATGTTTTTGAAGTTGCACCAGACAATTCACCTATGACTCTGGGAAAGTTACAGTTTTTGCTGACCCTTAGGACACTCCATTCCCACCAAAGAAACTCTGCAAGGTATCCTTTAGTACACCTCAGCCCCACAACAAAGAAGCCTGCAAGGTACCCATACTCTGAAAGACTCTGAGTTTGGAATGATGATGGGCATCCTTGATGCTCACATAGAACATCTGTAAACTTCACACCCACTGTCTGCAACTAAAGGTGGGGGTCATCTAGACCCCCCCCCCTAGCTGGTACTGGAGGACAGTTTATCATACCTGGCAGTGAAGTAATGAGGCTCTGGGCATACACAGCTCAGGAGTCAGCAAATGCTGTGTGGTTAGGAGGCCAGCCTGCTTCACTTACTGGTCTTTCAGAGAAGAAGGTCTATGCTTTCTTTCTGTATTTCTTGCTACTTCAAACGTGTTTTGGGGAAGCATTCACCCACAACCAGTGGTACTATAATCACTGCAAAGCTGCTCCTGGACTCAGCATTGGCTTTGTTTCCCCTTTAAGGAGGGAAGGAGCTCTAGAGTACACACAGCCCTTGAGAAAAACAAAAACTCTAGTTCTTAAACAACTTCAAGGAAGGCATCCACAGCCAGAAAGGCAGGTGATTCTTTGGTGTGTGTGTGTGTGTGTGTGTGTGTGTGTGTGTGTGTGTGTGTAGGGGGCAATGCTAAATGAAGCTAGGCTTGGTTTAAGATAGAGGGGCATTAGAAACAACAAGGAATATCTGACTGTATGCACCTATTCACCTTTGGTATATCTAAAAGGAAAAAAGTATTGTGTCAAGACTGAGCATTCTCTTTGGTTTTCTCTATAGCTTCACTCAACCTCCTGGGATATTGAGTAACCCAAACCTAAGACACAGAAGCCTACCAGGAAGGCTATCTTTCCATTAAGTACTGTCCCTTTAATGGATTGCATGCAAAATAGCAAAGCGTGCTTGATAATCAAGGCACAAAGTATATTGTCATACTTCAAGGTATTAAAGTGTCTTTGTTATAACAAGAATGATTGACTATGACATTGATAAAAATAGCTCTACTTTATAGACCTATAAAGATTCTTACAATGGCTTCTTTTAACGACTCAGCAACAATGAAAAAACATGAAGATCTAGGAACCATCCCACTTATTTCACAAATAAAATTATGTGTCCAAAAAAATAAAAATAAAAACAAGAAGAAAAAGAAGAAGGAGGAGGAGGAGGAGAAGGAGGAGAAGGAGAAGGAGAAGGAGAAGGAGAAGGAGAAGGAGAAGGAGAAGGAGAAGGAGAAGAAGAAGAAGAAGAAGAAGAAGAAGAAGAAGAAGAAGAAGAAGAAGAAGAAGAAGAAGAAGAAGAAGAAGAAGAAGAAGAAGAAGAAGAAGAAGAAGAAGAAGAAGAAGAAGAACTGTTAGTTACCTGCCCTGGACAGGATCCTCATTTCAAAGTCTTTGCACATAGTGGAAGGGCCCAGATCAAAGCCCTCCCCACAGCTCAGGAATCCCCTTCTCTAAGCTCTTGGACACAGAGACACCCAGCTTGAGTACTTCCTCTAAGTGCTGCGACTCACACAGTAATCATCTTTAAAAGCTCCACCTTTATTCGGGCGAAATCCCCACCCCCACCACTTAGCTCCAAGGAACAGGAACTACCTGCCCTTTTCAGGCTTATTATCTTCCTGTGAAGTGGGGAAAGTGAGCCCCATTTTACCTAAGAATCAGAGAAGCTATGGGCTGAGAAAGTCACTCTAGGCCTCAGGATAGGTTCAAAAATCCCTCCGCCCTAACCCCCAGGAGATTCCACTCCTTTGCTCTAACCCTGTTCTGAAGTCCAGCCTACAGCTGGGCATCATTACTGCCCGGTGTCCTCCTGAAGGTGCCCAGCCACTGATACATTTGAGAAGGTGCCAACTGTATATAGCCCAGGCAGAATTTTCCAGATTCCTTCAATTGATTCTCCATGCTTCCTAGCATCATGAGCTTATAAAAGCTTTGTTTAAAATGGGAGTCCCAATCCTGAGCACACCGTACCAGTGAGAAAAACAGGTGATCCTAGCAGTTACAGGATAGAAAGTATTTAAGAATTGGTTACAAGTGATGAAGTATGGACACAGAGTATAAGGTGGGACCCCCCTGTGACACACTACAGCTTCTGTGACGAGATGCTTTGTATGCTTCGTTTAGTTTTGTTTGCTTTTTGGTTTGTTTTATTTTATTTTGTATGGGAGGCTGCTAGGGTGGAGGGCAGATACAAGGAGACAGGGAAATGAATGGGACTGAGGTGCAGGACATGAAAATCAAAGAATCAATAGAAATTTGAGGGGAAAAAAAAAGAATTGGTTCTTGGCATCATGGGAGGGAGAGTATAGATATGAGACATTTATCTATTTCCACAATGGAAATGTTTAGAGTTACAACCTACCAATCGGAAGCTACCCATTGTAGAGGAGGGAAGAAATGTACCCAACTGGCTCTTGCCATTGACTTGTCATTGGCTTCAGTACAGTACTGTCATGTTCATTATCTGATCTACCTATGATCTACTCAACTCATGCTACTTACATGAGATAGCAGAGAGAGTGCGCTGTCCTGTGCCATTATATGAGATGATCCGTGCCTAGCTTGAGGTCTTTCCTCCCCCATCCACATTCAAAGCCCATCCACATTCAAAGCTCATGACCTTTGAACTCTGACATGAGAGGATGCTGTGGCCAATAAAGAGGTTCTAGGCCACAGCTCTGCCGTGGTTGTTTTAAGTGGCGACCTTAGCATAAAGCTGACAGCTTACCTCTGGGCTTCAGGGAAGGTAGGCAGGAGATAACTGGAAATAGTGGTCCTTCTCCAGAAGCTCTCATTAGAAACTTGGCGGGGAATTCCCCACTGATCTCTAAACTCTTTAAACAGGAATTACTGCAAGGTCAAATTTATTAGCAGATCTGCCGGGCCAATAGAACTCTGGACTTTGGTGCTGAATCCCTCTTATCTCTGATTCCTCCCTGAAGTCTTGTGATTCAGCCAAGACAGCTGCTTATATCCCAACCAAACCCCAAGTGGTTCATTGTGCATACAAAAATAGACACATGAGGCAGTCAGTACTGCGATGGGCCTATCATTAGACCCTAGATGTAATTAGGATACTCTCGAGTGAGGAGAAAGTGAAGCCAGTGGATGGGCTTGGGTTAGTCCAAAAGCACTAGGAGTACCAGAAGGTATACAGAATTGGTTTTAAGCCTACTGTCTGATAGTAGGCTTATCTATTTCTTCAAGAGGATTCTAAAATACTGGGTCTCCTTCAGGATTGGGGGATGAGTAAAATAGTAGGAGATAATCAATGTGTTCTGTACCTACTCCACCAGTGACCTCATTGGTTTTTTGTCTCTTTAAACCAAATGCCAAATGGCTGCATAGATGCCTGGTCATGGGAAGAGGCAAGCTGTATTTCATCGAGCAGTGGTTGAGAGAAAGCCTGGTCAACCTTCAAAGATCATCATGTTGTTGAGCCAGAGGCACACATAGAGTACAGTCGAGTGTACCAAAGCCTCCCAGTTCAGAGCCCATGCAATTTGTCTCAGTCTCTCCTGTGTCTCTCATCAGTGCCTGTCTTCTGGAGGAATCCCCAGAGGAAAATGGACAGGGTCTTGGAGAAACTGATGGTTACGATCTCCTGGCCTATATCTCTCTACATCATATTGCTGCATAGAATTGAATCAAAGCAACTCTAGGCAGCTGCTGTTCGATTTAATCCAACCCTAATCTAAAGTGAATAGCACGGGTGTCTCTGTCTTAAGGTTGTTATGTGCATGATCCAAACCCTGTGCATCCAAGAATGGCCTACACTTAGGAAGACCTAGAAGCTCATGAACCAGAGACATGAGGCAGGCAGCCAACCACAGCGTGAAGGAGAGCTGGCTCGCTGAGCAGATATCCAGACCAACAAGTCTTGATTCCTATATGGGAAAATTCATATTCTTGGAAAGGAGGACTCTTGGGAAGATCATGTGAGTGCTTCTCTTCACGAACTGACCTTTTCCACCCAGGAAGGGGCTGGCAGCTGGAGGGACCACTGAGTGCAAGCTAGACTTATCCAGCATTAGAAGCATTAAAGGGTCTTAGACACATCTTACCAACAAGGGGATGCGTAGATGAGCTCATTTTTATCAAAACCTGTGACCCATTCTCAAAGGGCAACAGAAGGAAACAGAAATGACTAGAGAGTAGGGTAACTTGTCAAAGGGGGAAAAATGGCAACTCAGCTGCCATTTTACAGAGCAGGTTCTCCAGAGCACAGAAGATGGAGGGACCTGACCCCAGCTCCGATTCTCCGAATGGCATGATAGTATTTAACAGAGATTTGTGGATACAGGAAGAGTCCAGATCTCTTCTGTGTGGATCTTCACACTAATAATAGGCCATGTTGAGGACTAGGCCTCGATCGACTCGAAGGGCTTGAGAGTTTAGAAGGATTTGCAAGAGGACCTGCTATGGTCTATGATCCTTCTCCAGTCAATTGGTATTGGAAGGCAACACCAAACTCTAATTATATAAATAATAAATAGTTGCCTGATGTCAAGTAGGCTAAAGCAATTATGAACTTTGTGAAAGCTCTTACAAGTACCAGTCCTATGCCTAAATCTTAAGTGTGGCCCACAATAATCTTTGTGAGTCAGCACAGGGAGGTGATCTTGAGGACAAGGGATCAGGGCAGAGGTGGAGTTGGCCTGAAACTCCAGAGTGAGTGATGGGCACTGCACTCCACTGCTCTCACTGTGGATGCTGCATGCTCTTCACTGGGACCGTTACCTTCTTCACCTCAGCCACGCATAAGATAGCCTGGAACCAAGGCCTTGTTTCCACATTCCACAGGCAAAAGCAACTACAGAACCCAAGTGTCACCTCACTCCTTCCCACCTGAGTATCCCACACTGGCCCTGACTCACACTGCCAGAAGAAACGCTATGGCATTTTAATACCACACTCCCTCCTTGGAAGATGAGAGACTTGAAAATTGAACGTTAATCACCTGTTGTGTACTTCTATGCTCAGTAAGTGGCAGGCCTAGGATTAAAACTCAGGTCTCACTCCTGGTTCAGTGCTCTTTCTATTGGATTCTGGGATGAGGAAGTCTACCAAAGGCTGTAATGTAAGGGAATGGTGTGTCTGTCTTTCCAGCATTGGCCTTATATGGAAAATACTCTACAAAAACACTCAGAGGTATTTTGCAGACATAGCATGCTGTGTCCCCCGGGGCTTTATGTGGCTACAGAACCAGAGACATGGAATGCCAACAAGAACTTGAGGAAAACAAATGGACATTTTCTTCCTTGACTTGGAGGATCCACAATTTCACGTTAATTTGTAAAGGACAGTAAGTGTACAAAAATTGACAAGGACATTAGCTATTTTTAGTAACATGCGAGCCAACAGGATTTCAATATGACCATAGACAGCTGCCCAAAACACAAAATGACCTCTGGCTCTATCCTAGGAGAAATGTAATTTTCTCCATGCCTTTGTCTGTCCATAGGGAGTTTAGAAAGCAGAGCTGTCAGGATAATCAGAAGGTTTCCTAATGAACATGCTCAAATAGGCAGAGATTATGCATCATCAGAAACCAATTCTGTAACTTCTCTCCTCTCTTTCATTATGTTGGCATTTTGAAGTCACCTCCCCAGGAAGAAATGAGACAACTGGAGACCCCAAGCCCTGTACTCACATATACAAATACATTTCTCTTCCATTTGAAAGGCTGTGGGAAATTGGAATATATTGAGATCAGAGAAATTCTACTTTTGTGACTTCTAGCCTACAATATCTATGTACATGTCTCATCTAGACACATAAATTCAAATGATCAGCTGTGCTCTGTATTAGCAAAAGCAAATTCACCCCTAAACCCCTATGTGTTTTTTTTGTCTCTATGAACAATCCTACAAAGAGGACACTCCCTTGTGCTAATCTGCTTATGTTGCAGATGCCTCTAATCTAAACAGTGGATTCCTACCTTCTAACATAATACCTAGAGTCTTTACTGTGGAGTGTGAGGCCACCATGAAGTGGCTGAACCCTACTCTCTACACTGATCCTGCCTAACCTTGGATCACTGCCCACTTTGCTCCAGAAATAATAGTTTCTTAGATGGCATTTCAATACGCACACTGTCATATTATTTACCCATGTTATTGAATCACTCTTTATTTTACACAGACAGACAGACAGACAGACAGACAGACAGACACACACACACACACACACACGTGCACGTGCTTTTTCTCCATAACCATGTGAGACATGGCATAAGGGTCAAGCCTCCCCTTGCTGGAGTCTTCAAATGACTATGTCTGTCTGTCTGTCTGTCTCTCTCTCTCTCTCTCCCTACATTTATCCTTTCTACAGCATAGTGTCTACTTAGCAGTTCATAGTTTGTAAACACACACTGTTCTTTCTTTCACACTTGTCCCATATCACTTTAATGGAAATCTCAGAAGCACAGGGTTTTGTTTTGTTTTTTGTTTTTTAATGAGTTATATGATGATATACTAAAACAGACATGTTGAACTCAAAATGGAACTGGCAAACAATAAACACATCAGTGTGTGCCCCGCACTCAATAGGGCTCTTTCATAGCCCTTGAAATATGCGGATACATGTTTGTATCAAGCCATCCTCATGCTTTTTCACAATATTTCTGACCAATCTGGACCTTCACTTGATGGTCCTGTTCTGAGTGTTCTGTCTTCTTGACTCTGGACTCCTCAACCCATCCTAGCAGATACAGAGCAGAGGACAAAGGCACATGTGTAACAAATCCCCATGTCACACAGAACTGTGTAAGTTATGTCAGATAAGCAAAGTCTCAGTGGCCTCTATCTAGAAATGGCTTCTTTGCAAACAGGAGGCCTGGGAAGTAGAGAAGAAGGTTCTACAGACCCTACACATAGCATATGAATTGACTTTAAACAATGTCTTTGTAGTTACTAAAACATTCCATCCATTCACTTCCTCCTTTCCCACAGTGCCACAGATATAATATTATTATAATCTCTATCGAATATCCATTCAACTTGGTCCTCATATCCTCATTTATCTCCAGTCTGGTCAAGAAAACTGAGTTCCTTTGATTGGCCCTGATTCCTCCTGCCATGATAGAGCTGTCTGGAAAGAGCAGCACCTTTTATGAGTTCACAGCTATGGTATCATATGGAAAACCTCTCTAACCAGTTGGAGTAACAGCAACCGATTTGCAAAAGCCACTCAGCTGATTTATTTCAACAAAAAGATACCAGAATAGACTTTCACTGGTATTTTTATATAGTATTGATAAAAAGCTAATTACAGAGTTAGGGCTGAGTGGTATCCTGGGAGAGGTCATGATAATCACATGGCATCTTGAGCATATCTAGTAGAATGAGGACTTGACCATTCAACATTTCTCTGTCTCTCAGTGCTTCCTTAATAGTGTGTAGAGTACATCTCTACTTCTACATCAAGATTCAAAAACAAAAACAAACAAACAAAAAAAACTTTACAGTACTTAATCACTTCAGGGTATATATTTCAAATTTTCCAATACAAAATTTACAGTAGAGCTGAACATATATTATATGAATCAATTCATACAAAATGTCCAGGATAGGCAGAAATTAAAAGCACATTAGTAGAAAGCTGGGACTGAAGATGGGAGAATAAGGAAAGATTGTTTTTTGTTTTTTTTTTTTTTTTTTATGAATCGAAACTTCTCTTCAGTTAGATAGAGTGTTTCAAAATTTGCAATATGTAAAAAACAAAACAAAACAATCAAATATCGGGTAGGGTCTTGAGAGATGCAATGACAATTAAAAGCACTGGCCACTTTTGCAAATGTACAGTTCCGACTACTGATATGGAGGCTCTCAGCTGTCATTTGGTCTACCTTCATGTGACCCAACTTGCTTTTCTTCCTGCCATAAGCACCGGGTACACAAATGGTGCACAAACATAATGCTGATATAAACAAAAATATGAATAATTAAAATAGACAAGAAAGAAACCATTGAAAATGCACACTTAGAATAATAGACAATGTCTACAAATAAAAACTTGACTACCCAGAAGGGGTTAACTGTTTTTGAGTTTTTGCCACTGGGTTGCTATAGAAACTCAAGCATTGCATGGTATTGGCTGTGCTGTTGGTTACCCACCAGAACATGACAGTAAGGATCTATGGCTAAAGAGTTTGTTTACTCCAGTCACAAAACATAGAGAAATCAAGCTGGCACCATCACCACCGCCTAGCTATCAGAGTGGTAACAATGCTATTTATGCTGCCAGAGGAGAAGCCTAGTGATCAGTTTTATCTGGTTGCTATCTCTGATGACTGTCCTGGTAAAGTATAGCCACTGGTATAATAGTGGTATGAACCTCATGGGAGTAACCAACCACTTTCCAATTGGACTTAAGCCCTACTTCAAAAACTGAACTTACACTTGGCACCGCTACTGGGGCCAAGAAGCTGTGGTAGGGCAGGTAATAGGCTCCAGGGGAAAATTTACTACTATTAACTCTGTAAAATAGACATATTATGAAACCAATTCCTAATGTCTTAAACCAACTGCTAATGACTTACTGCTCTACTCAAAGTCTCCTGCATCTCTAACCCTCAACAGAGAAGACTCTTCTTACAGTAGATGGCAATTAACTCAGAGAGTCGCAGTTGCTCAAGGCACCTTTCCATCACACCTCCTCCCAAAGGCTCAGAGAAAATCATGTAAGAAAGTGGGGGATGATTTTAGGAATGGCCACAGGACACATATGAGCTCACAGCAATTATGACAGTACAATCAATACCTGCACAAGCTCAAGCCAGCAAAATCTCAGCATTTCTGTAAGGCGCTGAACCCCGGTAGGTCTACCATCTTGAGGGCAAGCTCCGTATCATGGAATATTTGGATAAAAAATTTTAGACTCAATGGGTTGAGAGAGAATGATAGACTGAGAAAGTGAGGAGTGACAGAGAGAGAGAGAGAGAGAGAGAGAGAGAGACAGCAAGAGAGACAGAGAGAGAGACAGAGAGAGAGACAGAGACTCAGAGAGACCAAGAGGGAGGGAGAGAGAGAGAGGAGAGAGAGGAGAGAGAGAGAGAGAGAGAGAGAGAGAGAGAGAGAGAGAGAGAGAGAGAGAGAGAGAGAATATGAACCTGGGTAGGTACCAAGGTAGGGATTAGCCGTGGGGGCTGGGATCAGAAAAAAGCAGATGAATATGATAAAAAATATTGTATGAAATGCTCAAATAACTAATAAAACTACTTTAAAGTAAACAATCCTGTCTAAATAATACTGTAAAAGAATGTTACGGTGATAATACATTTTGATAAGTTGATAACGTTGGAGCCTTGGTTTTGGAAACTTCAACATGTGATTGAGAAGAAAGAGCAGCCCATAGAGACAATGACAACAGTCCACCCTAAGTTACCACTTGGATTTCCTGAAAGTTGAGGTGCTGACTTGCAGCTTACTGAGGGTTCATCTCTAGGCAGTGGGTGTGAGTGCAGTTTCTATAAACCTTGATCATGAAAGGCCCTGATTTCTTTTTGAAGGTTTAATCCCCAGGCTTACTCTCTGCTAGGCACTAGGAACAGATCAGCCTTCCAAGAAGCTGAACCTGAAAGTGCCCTTCACTACCTTAGGCAGAAGCACTGCTCCCAACCATAGCCTTATACTCTGAGGCTCCTGAATGAATTACTCCATGTTTGCCCTCACAAGCAGGTTTTCCCCTTGAGTGTGGAATCCATGGTAATTAATTAGAACTGGGCTCACTGGAGAATTTCAGTATCAGAAAACAGCACTTGTGTGGGCTGGCGGTGCCTGGAACAGGCACTGAAGAGAGCAATGAGCCAACCCCATGTGGAAGGGTTCCCCAGAGCAATGGGGCAGAGACCACTGTGATCGCAACAGTTCTGAGTATGTAGACATGGGAGCCTGGTGCCATGGAGACACCCAGAAGCAGTCTTCCTCCAAACTCAGTGCCTGGTGCAAACCATCAGGGAAGTTCGTCACTGAGACACCAGAGACCAACTACTGAAGGGCATCAAACAGAACATCTGGATGCCTCAGTGGGAATTCATTTTTGTCGCCATGCCAGTTAATGAGACAAAGTGCAAAGCCTCCTCCTTTCTGATCACTTCTGCGTGAATGACTGTAATCAGGCTGTTCTTAAGAAGCTTGGGGTAATAATGAGACCGTTAAAGACTTCTAGGGGTGGCCTTTGGAAGGAACAGGGTCCAGAGAGGCTGCTTAATTGTAGCTACTCAACTAAGTCTCTCCTCTTCTGGGCTTTAAAGCAAACTGGAGGGCTAAGGAGATAGCTGAATGGGTAAACTGCTGGGCAAGCCTGAGGACATGAGTTTAAATGCTCAACAGCCACAGAAAGCTCTTACAGTAGCACAGGATATGCAATGCTGCTCCAGTGTTCTTACTGCAAGGTAATTGGCATACACAGAAGAATCCCCATGGAGATCACAGGCTAGTTAGCCTTCAGTATACAGAAGTGAGCAACAAAGGGACTCTGTGTCAAGGTAGAGATAAAGACCACACTCAAGGTTGTTGCTTCACCTCCATACCTGGGCCGCAGCATAACTGTACCTGTCCTCACATGCAGGAATGTGCATGCATGAGTAAACATGTGCATGGACATATACCATGCACATACACACTAACACACATGTGCACACACACACACACACACACACATACACACACATACACACACAAGAAAATGAGCTATGTTTCTTCTCTAAACACCCCAACAGAACTCTCGGGCCACATTGTATAGAAAAAGAGAATAGCCTGCTGAAACCTTTTCTAAGTCATACAGAGAAGAGCAGTTGTTCATTGTCAACTCTTGTCTATCACTGATTCCTTCTGAGTCCAGCAGCAAGATTTTCCCAGTTCGTGTGTACCAGCCTTCTTGGGGAGAGTAGAAGACTGCATGGGTCTAATAAAGTCCCTTTGGTCATCAAGTCCTTCCAGCAATATCTCCCTGAGAATTCTGAGTCCCACCACGGGATAACCTGTGGAAAAACAGTAGCCCATAGAGCCTTGATGAATTCTTGACTTGGCCTTTGGCCTAAGCTGCCCTCCTGCTAGGTGGTGAGAATTTACAGAAGAGACTCTGTCCCTCATAGATGGGTATACAGAGGACTTCAGGAGCACTGTGCGCCCAAACCCTAGCTTTAACCTTTTTAATTATTTGATGGGACTAGGAAAACTTCTCTTAGAAGCTGTTTTATCTCCATCTGCAATATTAGATTCTAAATACACATCATCATGCTTTGGATGCCTTCTGGTATACAGTGCATTTCATGGCACAGTGGGAAATAGAAAGTATCTACAGTTCACAACATAACAGTGGAGCAGAAGTTATGGAGGTTTTCTTTTTGGCTGGAGATGCATGTATGAGTGCATTCATCTGTGTGTGTGTGTGTGTGTGTGTGTGTGTGTGTGTGTGTGTGTGTGTGTGTGTGTGAAAGAGAGGGACAGGGAGACAGGAGAAGAAATGGAAAGGGGAGAAAGGGGGATTTGGTTGAGAGACAACATCAAGGATAAGGATCACTAAGAGGCTTGACAGCTGAGGTTCCTGACAGCCCCTAGACAAGCTATAAATCATATAGCACCTCTGATGTTTCACAGCCCCCTCTTTTACCCTAAAGAAAAGAGTTTTAATTAACCACCAATTTACCCAAAGGAAAAAATGAAACCCCTTGTGCAAATAATTGTATTATGAAGCAAGAAGTGAGGAGTACCACCCACATTGCACCCCAGCAAAGCCTAAATGGATGGATGGATGGATGAATGAATGAATGAATAATAAATAAATGAAAAGGAAAAATGATCTGTTGGGGAAGGGATAATAAAAATCTGTGTCAGAGATGAAAGCAGTTTGTGAACTTGAGAGTTCCATGGGATCAAGATGGGCTCTTTATCTGTAAGAGATAGCGTCTTCTCAGTCTGCCATGGAGATACTCTGATGAACTCACTCGTGAAGAATGCACGATTTCAACCCTGAGCTCCTGGATGACAGTCGGTGAAGATGCACTGAGACCTCAGGCTACTCATGTGTCTCTTCTCCTGTGGTACTCTAAGGATGAGCAACGGACCACCCCCTTCCACAAGCCTACTGATTCCACCTGCCTGGCCACAAAAGGCATCAGCTCCATCTGAGAAGATGCTTAGTCCATAGGCAACCCCTTAGGAGAGGCACATGGCCTCTAGAGGTATGGCACTGAGGTCTATGGATGGATACACAGAGTATGACAGCTTCTCAAGCCAGACCTTAAAAAAATGAGTACAGTAACTACCCTCATTCTTTTCTGCTTGAATGAAATGTTCCATCCTTCTGAGACATAGCAAACTGTCTGTAAATAGGAGCTACATGCATCCACTGTTGACAGCTGTGGGGGTGCAGGGGCCATTGCATCCTACTCTGACTGGAAGCTAAATGTCTATCATTCTGTGGGGTATGTGTATGAGAGAGAGAAATTTCAGTTTAAGACAGCGGCAGATTGGGAGGGGGGTGGGGGAAACTGACCAGGTAGCAAAACTAGGGCATTGCCTATAGCAGTATCTATGGGGCAGATGTGACCACCACATTCCCAATATGAGGGTCTGAAGAAGATACTGTCATGTGAGCCTCCATCTTTCATACTAGATGACCAAGAGACCGGTTCTCTCATCTATGTCCTGGTCATGTACACATCACCTCTCCATCACTACTAATTCACACAGGAGATGGCTGTTGGCTGAGCCGTCCCACCACAGCTAGCATCCTGCTGACTGGCTGAATGGTCCTGACTATCTGGTTCATAGAAAGAAACAGCAGGAATTCTCACATCCTCTGGGGTTTCTACCAGCCCATGGTTCACAGCTGATCACTCTAGCATCTCCCATTGGTTGTGATTAAACAGCCAATGGGTAGCTATGAGGAAGACTGGCAACTACACTTACAAAGAGATCTTTATTCAGAGGGGACAAATGAGTGACCCCCAAATGCTAACATCCACTCAGAACTGGAGAAATGGCTCAGTTATCCACTTTCTTCTCAGCTTCCTTCTATCCATGCTCCTTCAAAATCCACCACTCATGGATCTATAAAGCCCACAGTGTACTGGCTAAGGGTTGATGGAAGACAATTTGACTTCCAGAACCTGCAGCCTATGTTCAGTACATCCAATGAAAGGCATCTAGCTCATGGTGCTACAAGTACCAACTATGCTGGGTGTCACTGGGAGATACTGGTGGCAAAGTCCCAGGTTGGAGCCCTTGGATTCAACATAAGGGTAGTCACCTGCTCTACCGTTGTTAACAACTATCCCCAGAGAGCTGTGTTGTGAGAAGCGAAGCTACTACGGGGCTTCCTGTCCAATAAAAATCGACAATCTACAGTAATTTGGTTGTGATTTAACAATGCTTTTAAAGGAGGAAGCAAATGGGCCATAAAGTATGTGACCTCCTCACTCCTGTGTGATCCCCCTGGCCCTCCCTCTGAGCTTATGCCCTTCAAATACCTCCGCCATCACAGGGAAGGCATAGGGAGGAGCACATTTGTGAGCCTGCTTCCAGCATTAGGAGAAGCAACCTGTTCACATTCTCATCACTTCCTGGAGCCTTGCACCCTCCTGGCCCCTCTCTCTCCTTTTCCCTTCCTTTTGCTCGTTTTCAGGGCTAGCTTCTCTCTTGAAAGATAAGAGTGGAATGGCAATGCAAATCTCCCTTCCCTGAAAACCCCTGGCCAGGGAGGCAGAATGTCACCCATACTTATGAGCTTTAAATGGCTTTTATCAAAGTGAGGTCACACTAAATCACACTCAAGCTGTCATAAATACAAATGACTCGACATAGGTGGCAACCAGCCTTCCGGGGGGAAAATATGTGCTGTGCTGTTGCAGTTATGGTATATCACACAGGGAGCTCGTAGATTTCCGCTGGCAAGGTAATCCGATCCTTCAGGGGACTCTGATAAGTAAAAAAGAGGAAACCAAGCCCAGGTGAATCATAGAAGGATGGGCCCATGCGCGTCTAACAAGAGACCCTTTTCAGGATGCGGAGGAACCAACATATTCTTAGGGAGTAATTGATGAGACCCTAAATATTTTATCAGGATTTCCTTACTTAGAATCAATCAATTAATGATGAAACTAGTTGACAGGCACTGAACTAGCAGACAGGAAATTTGTAGCCTTAGCATGACATGTACTTACATGGCACGGGCCAAGTGTGGCTTTAATGTGTCTAGAAGTTCTTTGATACAGAGACTCATAAAAGGGGCAGAGTCCCAGTTCCCCAGTGTATGCTCACGTTGGTGCTCCCTCAAGTTCAACACATTGTGGCAGAAGGAAGCCATGTGTTTTTCTCAAGACTAGGTCAGAAAGGCATCATGGCTTCTCCTGTGAATCATGCCCTCTAAGAGAATGCGGCCGTCATGCTTTAAGAGCTCAGCTAGTCATGGAGAGAGCTACAGACAAAGAACTGAGGCTTCATTCCAAAGACCAACATGGGAATGAGTACCTTCATCCTCTAAAGTGGTCCTTCCGTCCCATCAAGCCATCATAAGAGTACTACAAAAACATGAACCTAAGAGTCACAGTAACCCATCAAGACTGTCCTAGATTCTTGCCCTCAATATCTCAGAGGTTGACTTAGAATTCTAAAGCACTGAGTTTGGAGGCAACCATACTGTAGTAATAAAGAGCTAAAACAGATAAATGAAATGAACTCACCAGGTACACATTTCTTTCTTTGTGCATCAAGGCTAAGCTAATCATAGATTCCCAAGCCTGGTTACATATGCGACTCCTATTACTTAGTGTGTCTGGTCTATTTTAGACCAATTGGAAGTGAATCTCTGTGCATGGTGGGGCCCCAGAACTAACATTTTTATACCCTGTTCTGGGTAAACTTGTGTCCTGTGCTTGCCACCAGAATTCAGTACAATGGAACTAGATGCATTTTATACTCTAAAATACTTTTATTTGTTTTGGGATAGGATCATGCTGTGTATACAGTACACTCTGGCCTGAACTCTTCAGGTAGCCCAGGTTGTACTAAACTTTTCAATTCTCTTGACTTCTCTTTCTGAGTGTTGAAGCTGTAAGCTTCACCACTCTGGCCTACATACTTCATACAATTTTACAAAACCCTTGCCATGTTTGTGAAATAGAAACATGTGGGGTTTGAGCTACTTTTTCATTCTCACCTCTCCCTCAGCTTCTCCATCATCTCTTTCATCATTCCAGATGCCCAGAAAGACAGTATCCAGAAGAACCAAAGACCACAAAATCAGGCTTGTGGTGGTTTGAATATGCTTGGCCCATGGGAAGTGCTACTATTAGGAGGTGTGGCCTTGTTGGAAGAGATGTGGTACTGTGTAGGAGGGCTTTGGAGTCTCATAGGCTTAATCACCACCACATGTGTAAGAAGGAATCTTTCCTAGTTCCCTTTGGGTCAAGATGTAGAACTCACAGCTCCTCCAGCACCATGCCTGCCTGGATGCTGCCATGTGTCCCACCATGATGATAATGTACTAAACCTCTGAAACTGTAAGGCAGCCCCAACTAAATGTTTTCCTCTATAAGAGTTGCCTTGGTCATGGTGTCTCTTTACAGCAATGGAAACCCTAACAAAGGCAAGGCTCAAGAAAAAAATACATTGTAGATGCAAAATATATAATAAGGATTAATCTTGGGATCGAGAACCAAAGGGAACTGGCCTTGATCAATTCCCTTAATCCAATGTGGGAAGAATGGGTTATCCATTTAGCTTTCAGAGTCATTTTGCAAACAGGACACAATACAGGACCCTCACAGAGGAAGGACTGTGATACTGCAATGTCCAGTCAGGTGATCACCATACATGGTGCCATGGTGGGATTTGAACCAAAAGACATTTTGCTCATTAGCTTTGGAAAATTTGGCAGATCAGTTCATATTTCTAACTCAGGGTCCACATTTGCAAAATTGCAATTCTATCTTCTTGCCACCTTGACTCTGTTGTAAGAGATGATAAGACAAAATAGAGGCTGAAATGAAAGTGCTTAATGAGTAGCTGATAAAAACAGGGCAACTACATTTCTGAATGGCAGGCAACCGAGGGACAGCTCCCACTACCAACCCAGGATGACATGTGGAAAGACTGACCAATCCACAAGTATGCAAGTAAATGAAAAGCAATCTGAACCAGCCTGGGAACTCACCTCCAAACATTTTCCTTCTCTGATCCTTTCAAAAGCCACAGGACACTGAGATTGTTCTCCCCGGGCTCTTCCTAAGAGGTTTAAACACACGCCTTTGTGTTGTTGCTACACAGATAGCAAATGCCAATTGTGAGCCGTCCCTCATTCATCCCTCTTCTTGTTCATCATTATGTGTGCTTGCCATTTATGGGTATTAAAAGTCATACAGGAAAGAAATGATTATCACAAATTTTTTAAAATTGCATTTATATTTATGTGTTTGGTATGTGTGTGTGTGTGCGTGTGTGTCTGCCCATACTTGGAACATACCATAAAGTATATGTGGAGTATGTGATAGTGAGATGACAACTTAGTAGGTGTCCTGAATTTCCTTTGTTGTTGTTGTGTTTTGTTTTGTTTTTCCTCCGAGACAGGGTTTCTCTGTATAGTCCTGGCTGTCCTGGAACTCACTTTGTAGACCAGGCTGGCCTTGAACTCAGAAATCCGCCTGCCTCTGCCTCCCGAGTGCTGGGATTAAAGGCATGCGTCACCACTGCCCGGCTGTACTTTCCTTCTACCCTGTGGGTTCTGAGCATCGAATTCAGGTCATCGGGATTGGCAGCAAGCACCCCCATTCGGTACTCTACCTTACAGATATTTATAATATTTGAAGTTCAAATCTTTGGTTACCTACATGATCTCTTTGAACCTCTACCCTTGCTATAACCGTAGGTAATTTGGTATCCATAACACTAGATCTTTGTTGATCAGTGCTGATATCACCTCCAGAGCTAGCAACTTATCCTTATATAAATAGCACTGGACTCCCAAGGGACTATGTCCCTAACAACTGGGTCACATGCTCTATGCCTCTGTGCATCCTCTAACAATAACTGAGGTACTAGAAAATGCTCAAGAAGTAGATTTGACTAATGGACAGTCCAACAGCCTCAGCTTCAGGACTCCCCCACCTCCCAAAGCCACTTCCATACATGTTCATTTGTCTGTTCATGGCCTGGGTGTAATGGAAGGGCACAGAGGGGATGTGATTGACAATCCCGACAGAATGATTGCTCCCTCCCCAGCCTGGATGCCCATCCACGGAGCGCTGCTTCTATGCGGCGCTCACATGCAAGAGCAGCCTGAGACCCTGTTCTCCAGGCTCCTAATCACCTGTCCCATTTCTGTGTATTCTCTGATACTTGGTTCCTTGGGGTGAGAAAGCCACTCAAGGCAGAGATTTTGTTTTTCACTTTTTTTTTTTAAAGGTATTAAGAGAATCATTCACTGCTGAGAAGTCCCATCATGGTCTCATCCCTCAAATCGACAGTAGAGCGTGCAGCAGACTGAGAGAGAGAGCCTGGTTATTAGTTTTAAAGAGCTTATTTCATTCTCTTAAAAATGGGATCAGTTCATCTTCATCTCATCTGTCTCTGTGTGGCTCCTCCATGCCACAGCAATTGTCAGCTCAGGGCTTGCCATTGTTAAGGTGAGGTGTGTGCTGTGTCAGGAGGGAGGTCCAGTCTGCTCTGTGGTGCATGCTTTCTACAGGGGCTAACAATGAGGCTTAGAGCATGGATAATTAGTGGGGATCCATTACTCATTTGCATTCAAGAAAGGGAGAGAGAGAGAGAGAGAGAGAGAGAGAGAGAGAGAGAGAGAGAGAGAGAGAGAGAGAGTTCCTATCCTGCCCACTCTATGCTCCATCAACTGGAAGAGTAAACAACCACAACTTAGAAGCCTTTTTTCCTAACTAACAATAACCAAGACCCTGGAGTTGATCACCTCACTGAAGGATGCTCTCCCAAGAACTACTTATTTGGCCAGATTCCTTGTAGGTAAATGCAGCCTGGGCCCCATGTCTATCAATATCTGGGTACTGTGCTGGGTCAGATGCCGCTGTGCAGTTCCCAGACTTCCATGTATTTGTTACAAACAAAAGCAAGGGCTGAGCTCAACTATTGGATAAAGGGATATGTAGAACTTTCTACGATTTTACAACATGTTGAAGCTTTCCATTTATACTGATGGGATGGCACTGCCCAGCTCCTCCTGAGCTAAGTGGGGTATGATGTTGTATGTCAGTAGGCATAGCTAAGAAGTCAGATAGCCCAGAACAGATAATTTACTGTGAAACTAAATGCACCTGGCTGACCAATATGTCTTTCTAAATATGATTAGGGATGAGTAAGAGAGAAAAGGGACAGTGTACATATGGGATTATCCTGGTAGGTAGAACCTGGATGATTCCTTGAAAAGTGGACCACTTTCATAACGAAAGGGAGAAACTGGATCTTCTAGGTATGATCCATCAGGAGTAAAGAAGCAACATAAGGAAATAAACGAGAATTCTGGAAGCATGGTGCACCTATGATGTGTGAGAGTGCAGTGTGACTGGAGAAAGAAGTGAGCTCCCACATTTTTCAATGTATACTCATGATTCCAGGACAGGTAATCTGAAATGACAGATAATCAAAACATCACTTAGTATGTGTCTGTCTCATGAAATCAATGTGGATGGGTCAGAGGACATTGGACTTGTACCATTCTCCAAGAAATAACACAATACCACTAAAAGCCTGAATCAGGAAGAGCAGGACAGCTGTCAAAACTGATCTTTAGGATGTATATAGTCTTCCACCCCTGCCTCCGGAAATGAATGGTACCACTAGCAGGTTGATGTAAAATACCTGGACTATATACACTTGCCCTGACCCCATAGCAATGCAAGAAAAATGATTGATGAAGACCTATGGACAAAAGGTACATTCATTCATTTCTGTAGGTGGCCAACATGGGATAAACTTATATACACAACCAAACAAGTGGCTTGGATAAAAATAGATTGCTATTGGGTGATTTCATCGCAATGTTTATAATTGATCAGGAAATCATTGTGTTCTGGTGCACTGCACGGGAAAAACTCTACTTCTCCCAAGTAGTCTGCATGGCAAATCCTCACAGAAATAGTTCCACGATTGTGAAGGTCCTGCAGCACATGCTCTATACAAGAGAATCGATAGAGGAGGAATTCTAAGACACAGAGAAGTCCTGGCTCTCAGCATTCATTCGTTTAGCAGACCCTCATAGGGCAGAGGGCACATGCATCTCTTTCCCTCCACCATTGAAAGGATAAGACAGCATTTTATACACAGCAGGAATGCTAAAATGGATGTGTGCTAGATGATCTTAGGGATGTATCCGTCCTCGGTCCTCAATCCCTGCCTCAGGAAATGGGTGGCATCACTGGCAGGCTGATGGTAAATACCTGCACTACACCATGGCGTGCAAAGTATGGGGTTCTTTTAACAGATGAAGAACAGAGAGGGGGGTATAAAAGTGAAATTTTACTGAACTATATTTATAAAGTACTGATAAGTAATTTAATGTGTCTCTATGTGTGTGTGTGTGTGTCTAAATGTTTCCTGACAAATGGAATGGGAGTGTGTAAGGTATATAAGGATCATTTCAAATGGAAAGAGAACATTTATGAAGATTGAGCAGGTGAGGTTTACACGTTAGTGAGAGAGTGTAAGCCTAGCAGGCACAAGGCCCCTCATTCCATATTCCCTTGCTCAATACACCAAAGAAAGAAGAGGAAACAGAAAAGGAGTTGGAGGAAGGAAGGAAATGTCCTCTCAAAGGGCTCAAGGAAGGCTCTTACAAAACTGGCTGGGCTAGTTTGAAAGGTTTGGGGCAACAACCAGCTGAGTTGGCCCAGCTAGAGAAAATATAGCCCAAGGGGTAAAGCCTTGTGTGTATCTTATCCCTAATCCCTCCCTGTTGCATATTCTCTGCCCCTCTTCTTCCTTGTCAGCATGTGCAGGCTGCTCCAGGTGCTTTCCCTGCTATGATGGACTGCACTAAAACACATTACCCCTTTAATGTGCCCATGTCAGTCATTTGGATGATAGGACTGAGAAGTGCCAACAAACAAAAAACAAGATGCATGGGAGTGTGCTTTGAAAAGACCAAGACGTAGTTGTTCCAATGGGAGTCACCACTGTGTTTAATCCATATTGCACATGAGAGTTGACTGGACAATACACACTCTGCCCTCCTCTCCTGGCCAGAGCACAGCAAAAGGCCTTTGCTTAATTCCAGGCACATTCAAGAATGAGGATTTCTTCCCAGTGAAGCAGGACCGGAACCTTCGTCCTGATAGATCCACACACTATGAGCTCTGCCCTCGGGCTTTGCTTTACAAACCCTATACTTCTAGGAACACTGACATATCTCACCAATTCATACCGAGTTACCAAAAACAGGTTGCCAAGCACACACTGGCTTGACCTGGAAGTCCCAGCTTTGTTCCACCTTGGTGTTTGGAATGTGGTAAACTACTTGGCCTTTAAGAGACTTAGCAGCTTCATATGGGAAAGGCACATGGAGTGAGCGGCGGGACCAAGTGTGTCTCTCTACTCTATCCCTTGATGTATTAGATATGGAGTAGGCAGATATAATATAGGCCAACCAGTTGAATTTGAATTTCAGATATCTACACAGTACATTCTGGAATTTTTATTCATGGGCCAAAAAAGCATTTGGAGGAGTCCTACATTTTCTTCTTAGCAGACTTTAAATTAAATCTTGATCAGACTGGATTTTCCACTGAGGGGCAAGATTCTAGGACAGGCACTGGGGAGCAAATTGAGAAAACACAAAACAAGAAGAAACAAAAGGAACAAGAGCTGAAATGTCGCCGAAACTGTCCAGCAGAGCACTACTTCCCTTGCAGCTCTAGAGAGCAGTCATGACACTGGCTTCAGGGAAAGGCACAAGGACCTCTGCAAGATGCAGCAGAAGCTACCAGGGTTCTTCCAAAGCCTGTGAGCCCTAGGGAAGTCTGTCCAAACTAACACTTCCCTGCCTTAGGTCTGACCTATTGCTGGCCCTGCCAAGGCAATGACTTCCTTATATTGCAACCTTTATTTCCTACTTCCTCTTCTCTCTACATGCTCCAGTGGCCCCTCTTGGATTCTCTGCGGAAGACAAGGAATTTAGAAGCTTCTAGAAGGCCCATACAATCCAACACAGGGCCTCCTCTCCAGTCTCTGCTCTTGCCCTCTCACTACTTCCTAAGCCAGCCTTAGCCTTCCTTACATCCCAAGTCCAGAGAACTCCTTTAACAAGAAGCGAAGACAATAACTCCTCCGGGTAACTACCCTTAGCCTTCCTTACATCCCAAGTCCAGAGAACTCCTTTAACAAGAAGCGAAGACAATAACTCCTCCGGGTAACTACCCTTAGCCTTCCTTACATCCCAAGTCCAGAGAACTCCTTTAACAAGAAGCGAAGACAATAACTCCTCCGGGTAACTACCCTTAGCCTTCCTTACATCCCAAGTCCAGAGAACTCCTTTAACAAGAAGCGAAGACAATAACTCCTCCGGGTAACTACCCTTAGCCTTCCTTACATCCCAAGTCCAGAGAACTCCTTTAACAAGAAGCGAAGACAATAACTCCTCCGGGTAACTACCCTTAGCCTTCCTTACATCCCAAGTCCAGAGAACTCCTTTAACAAGAAGCGAAGACAATAACTCCTCCGGGTAACTACCCTGGGATTCTCACTCACCCAAATTTTTTACTCTCCTCTCTTTTGATCTGTACCGTCTCTAGATGGACTTCTGTGGAGTGTGGTGCACTGTTGACTTAGGACTTTTTGAGAGAAATAGATTGGCCTCTTTCTATTTCTGGGTCTGTCCTGTAACTTCTACAAACTGTCCTTCGTTTCTAAAACTGTAAGTGTTCTATCCATTCGTACAGAACTGTGTTCTTCTTCTTTTTTTTTTTTTTTTTTTTGGTTTTTTTCGAGACAGGGTTTCTCTGTATAGCCAATAGAGACTTAAGTTGACCTTTGAATTCAAAGGAGACAGGGACCGTTTTATAACGTAGATGATCAAGTTGACTTTGCTACTCTCTAGTATTCCACTGTGCCATGTTTTGACTTACAGATTGTATTTAGCCCCTCCAAGCTGAATTGTGGAGAGAAGGATATCACTTAGAGACCACAAGCGAAAAAGGTCACTATAACGACTGGAATTGCAAAATAGTCACCTTAAAGGACAGCAGGCAACTGAGCAAAGCTGAGAGTGGAAGAGGTAACCCTCCCCTCCCCTGGAAGGAACACATCAATTGGTTGTCCAGTGCCAAATGGTCAGGTATGAGAACATGCGTATAAGTAACTTATATCGGTCAACAGGTTATATTTAAGAATATATATGTACATACAAAATACCTCTATGCATGTATTGCATGTATAAACAGATCATGTAGCTGGTTACTGACCAGATCAATATGTTCCTATAGTATACCAAAGAAACTTTTCTTTCCCTGATATGGACTTTCACCATCTGTTAATCCCAACAACATCTTTATAAGGAAGTAAGAACACTCATGTTTTACCCAACTTGAGACTCTCAGAGTGGCAGGCACCATATGGGCACAGAAGCAACTGGTATGGCACTGCCTGGTGTGGCTGAGAAGCCTTCCTGCTTGGACAGACCTTTGGAAGTCTTGACTGAGGACCTTTAGAGGACTCGCTGAAAAAATAGATTCCTCAGTAAGGAAACTCTGGCAAAATTCAACGCTCTTTCTACTCTATTACCCTCCCCACCCCCACCCCAAAGCACTCAGGGATGAGATCCCATCTCTTTTGTAGACTGTTCAAGAGAAGAGCCTGTGACCTCTGGAACAAATGGTCATTGGCCAGGGAAATTCTTTGATGGCAACTGAAGGGCTGAGAGTGAGTAACCCAACTGTTCATGCCACAAGAGAGAATGAATTCTTTCCATCCCTCAAGCATCAGGAGGCCCTCTCAACAAAGGATATTCTTGTTAAAGCTCTTGTTTTGCATCTCCATGGCCATCATATTAACAGGACATTTCTAAAAGTTAGGATACACTTTCTTAAAATGTTCATCTTGCGCCACTGTGGATGTTTTACGTCCTTGCGGTTTGGAGGAACACCCCTTTGAGAATTAGGATCATGGGATCTGGTCTTAACATGGTATAGACTTCTTGTATCTCTCCCTCTGGGGGATGTCCTCAAACATAGCTAAGTCTGAACCTCAAAAGGAAATGTTTTGTGTTTCTGCAACTTCAAATCTCTCCCAAAAGTACAGAAAGGACCCGTTCTAGCTCTGCCTGTTCTACTGGAACTAACAGGCTTACATTTTAACCTAAAGTTTTCATAAAAGGACATGACTTAGCTTCTTCTTGCCTTAGCTGGTCACTTCTCATGGTTTCCATGAAACTCCATCTCATATGCATAATTTCTAATGTGGTTCTAGTTAGAATCTTATGAGTAAATGCAATCGCCTTATACGTTCTCTTCCTTTCTTGCTAGAGTGCGTGTGATGAGTGTTTGTGTGAAATTGTTTGTATGTCAATTTGTCTGGTGGTTTAGCTGTGAGCGTATGTCTATGACTTGATATTTTCACTCTGTAGGTGTTTAATGTGTGAGACTAGACTATAGATGTTTTTAATCTCTCAGTCTAACTATCAGATTATTTCTTAGTTGTGCTGCTATTTCAAAGAAAACTTGGTTTTCAAGATTGCTATCTCAAGCTCATTATAGCTAAAATACAGACATTCGAGAGCTGATTATCCCACTCTCTAGGGATGAATGCAAAAGAGAAACATTTTTAAATGCTAGCACAACAAGGATTATATACAACCACAAAAGGGTTCAAAGTTCAATCAATAACCAGATGATCTTAACTTATTTAATTTTGCTACAAATTTAAATTCACATGTCATTTAAACTGTGAGTTTGTTTTCTTATATTCTTATGTCATATGCCTGAATTTAATATAAAATTTCTATCTTCTTGGTTTATCAATATATGTGCTTCCTCATGCTACATTTAAATGTATGCAGTGTGGTATGTTTACATGGGAACACTCACCCCTAGACATAAATAGGCTTTTCACTCAACATAGTCTTTACATAAGTCAGCAAAAATGTATATTGAAACTAAGTTCTTTTTATTTCATAAAACTTAAACAAAGCTAACAAATTAGTTCTTTTAAACTATTTGGAAAGAAAGAAAATAAACATGTCTTCAGGACTACTAGCAAATTGTGCCTCTGCTATCAATTTTTAGATATTTAATACAATAGGCATGTTTTCAGATTTCAAAGAAAATTTTTAATTAAAAATTAAATTAAAATGCCAAATTGTTTTATTTGGCAAAATAATGTTTTATGTAAATTTTTAAAACTTTATAAAAAGTAGTAATGAAAGCAAACAATCAAGTAAAGAAAATACAGAGGCATAGACTGTTGAGACGGCTCAGCGGGTATTTAGTATTTGAGTCCACATAAAGGTGGAAAGGGAGAAGAGACTCAGGTTAGCTGTGCACTCTCACACACATTTGTATACACATCATGCATAGACACACATCTATAATAATGAAAATTTTAAATTTATAATCTTTAAATCATGTACAGATTATAGGTATAAAATATTTTTTTAAAAAAATAAAGATGGGAAGATTAAGGAGAAAGAGAAATGTTTCTAAATGTTTTTAGACAGAAAGGTCGAGAGGATTTTTCGAATATAGAAATATATGGATGAGAGCAACATTAAAGTTAAAATGTGTAGTTAAAAACTCTATAAAATATACAACTCAAAGATGCTATATCCATTATGACATACAACATGATTAAGGTTATTAAAATTCCCAAAGACAAAACTCCATACACTTAAAATGAAGCTACAAGTGAGTGGGATGTGAAAAACATTGATCTGCCCCTGGTCACATTTGCAAGAGTCAGTATAAAGAAAAACCATTTTATGTTTTCCCAGGTGAATAGACCTGTGATTTCAGCTAGTTTTCTTGGGCTTTAGTTTTTTAGGGAACAGAGTCAAGGTTACCTTTAAAAGCCTCCTCTGTCCAGCTTTATGTAAACATTATATAATGACTACCTTTTAAGCCATTTCTCTATCTCCAGGACTACTGTTGCTATTGCTGAGCTCCACAACCATAGCTGGAGGGCAGATCCAGTTGTAACTGAAGGCTGAAGTGGGAAGTGTTCTCGTTCAAGTCTGAAATGTCCCAAGGAATCAAACAAGACCTGGAAATCTGAGTAAGCCACATGTCCCCTGGATCAAAAGAGCCATGGAGAATCTAGAGGTCGGACTGTAGCCAGTGTATACTCTGGAAAGAGGTGAGTCACTGCAGATAGAACCTCCACATTTTCAAGAAACTTTCCACATTATACTAGACGACGTAGATGGTAGAGAAAACTGAAGGGCCCCATGACGGTCCTCTAGGAGGAATCCCTAAAGAGCTGCAACTGACTAAAAATAAAAAAGGAAGTGGTTGACTAGCCTCGAGTTCTTGTAGAGTCCTACACTACCAGCAAGTGAGTATAACCACAGAGTAGAATGACTAGTAACTGGAAAAAAAAAAACAAATTTGTTTCTCCCCGTCTCCCTCCAGGATGATCAACCTGAGTAGTTGAGCCAGGAGATCCAGTGCTTCCAAAGACCTACTAGGGCGGTCACACTGGTGAGCAGCTCCATGACATGGAGAATGAGCCTATCAGGCCTTAGGGTTCCAGTGGATATCAAACTCCAAGAAATTTACGATCTGGACTCCCTTATCCAATTTAATACCCTGGGAGGGGGAGGGGGAGGGGGAGAGGGGGAGGTGGGAGGGGGGGAGAGGGGGAGGGGGAGGGGGAGGGAGTTTTGAGCTCCTGACATGGACAACACTAATGCTCACACTTACCTGTGCCCCCTCCCAAACAATTTCTTTCTAGACTACCACGAACACTACTTAAAGATGTCTCTCTAGGAAAATAGTATCTGGCTTGGAGTGAATAAAATCCAGCTCTGCTTAATGTCTCCTCTACTGTTGCTGGGGAAGTTTTCATGCCAGCCTGGGTCTGGGATGTACCTCAGCCCTGAGCTCAGCCTACATGAGCTTCAAGTTCTCCCATTCTTCAAATGTATCTCTTGATTCGTGGGAGTCTTAAGCCAGTGAGGACCCTCAAGACATCACTGGGCAACTGATACACTCTAATTGGTCACAGCTAAGTTTGTCTCTTATCTTAATTCTTTCCTGCCTGGAGGGAACTTAAGAAAAAAAATATATATATATATATAAACTCTGCCTGTGTGTGGCACAACAGGCTTTTGGCTTCCTGCTACATTCCCTGATGGGTAAAACATTTTCTTCCTGCCAGAACCGATGCTGCTCACAGCCAATTTTTCTAATCACAATTTAGATAGGTAAGGCCACGGTCGGCCCCTCTCATCTGTCTCATCTCATAAGGTACCGTATTACGCCACGTTTGCGGTCTCTCACGCTTTGAGTGACTAAAGGCTTTCGTTCCTCCACAATTAAGCAGAGTCATTTTCAAATGGCAAAAAACTGCTCCGGGGGCACTTGGATAGGAATGGCAAAATCTCCACAACATCCATGGAGCCAGCGATCCCCAAGAATAAGGTAGGGAAATGCAGTGCTGAGCAGAGGGATCCTCAAACCTGGATCGCCTGGACTCAGTGTTCCATGGGAAGTCTTAATTCCCTGTGAGAATACAGTCGCCTCTGCTCCTCCAGACTCTGTTAGAAACATACCATGGTCCAAACCACCTACTCTGCCAGACACAGACTCTGCTTTGCCTCCGGACCAAGAGACAGGAATGAGTGCTGTCACAAACTCCCTTCCCCCAACCACATCAGAGCAAGAGTACACACCATTATCGCTATATTTATCTCTGGTCCTAGGTAAAAGAATAGAGGCAATTTCATTTTTTTCTATAACTCTTAGCTTTTCCCTTGCTATGGGTCCAAGAGAGGTGGCTTTTAGGGACTCCGTTTTTATTGTCCAAAGACAAAGGAAAGAGAGAGAGAGAGAGAGAGAGAGAGAGAGAGAGAGAGAGCGAGCTAGCCCATGAACTTTTAATAATGCAGGAGCAGGTAGGCTCACTTACAGCAGATGCACTTCAGAACTGCTGGGACCTGGCTTTCCTGACTGTTCCTTAAAGTGAGGTCCAAACCACACAAGAGAAAAGCATCACTTTTCCACCAACAAACCCAAGCATCGACAAATAAAACCCCTAAAGTATCAATCTCACCATCAGCTTTCAGAAACAAGGGACACCAACAGTAACTGAGGCTAAGAGGCAGGAGTTTAATCGCTGTCTAGTGATGGTTTCCTGGCTCCATTCCTTCCTAGGGCTGCTTGCTGCTGTGTGCTTCCTTCCCTTGGACCCTCCATTAACAAACTTGCCAAGTCAGTATCTTCTATACTCAACAGGTCCATCCTCAGACACTGCTTTGACAAAGCTTTCAACCCCTGATATTGCAAACTCCATTTCTTTCTACCCCCTAGATGAGGCCGAACATACCTTTTATCAAGACACCCTACATCGCCTTTGCCACTGTCATGCACATTAGACAGGTCCTGCATGTCACCCAATCTGGGATCAAAGAAAGCCACTAAGGAAGAAACATCTACGTACTCAGGGTTGGGTCCATAGGTCTGTCAGAGCAAAGAGGGCCACAATTCAAAATTCAGAAAGGGACCAAACAGGTGTCTCTCAGGGAATAATCCCAGTGCAAACGCACTCCAGAAGCTATCTCCTAAGAGAAAATAGCAATTCCATTCGAGCCAAACCATGAGTGGCAGCACGACATAATGAAATGTGGCTAATCACATTAACCATGACTAGAACAACAAAGTTTCTGCCCTCTAGATCCACCTCTGCTTGGAATCGAGCATTGGGCACTGGGGACGACCCTTGCTTGAATGATGGGAATGAGGTGAACACATGGAACAAGTCATCCAAACCAGCAAAGAGGTCCTACATAAGGCTTCCAGAACTCCGTCATTGTTTTACACAGGTGGTTTCTCTGTTTCTGCCCAGACTGTTGTGTCCTTGGGACTTACCAAATAAATATGTCTTTCTGGTCTCTGCTCCTGATGGGGAATTCTTTCACTACCCACTGATCTCCACAAGTAGCTCCTTAGCACAGTGGTTCTTAACCTATGGGTCTTCTTTTTGGAAGGGTGGGGTGGGGGTGGGGTAGCATACCAGAGATCCCGTGTATCAGATATTTACATTAAAATTCATAACAGTAGCAAAATTCCAGTTATGAAGTAACAACAAAATAATGCTATAGTTGGGGTCCCCACAACCTGAGGAACTGTGTTAAAGGGCCACAGCAGTAAGAAGGTTGAGGAGCACTGCCTTAACACTTCTCTTAGGTACAGACTCCATGCTGAGGATACAGTCTAAGAAACCAGCCCTTGGGCCCCTGGGAGCTTTTACTTATAAGGGAAAACTGAAGGTAAGCCATCAGTTCTATGGACTAACTACTAACTCGAGTGTCTCTCAGTTAAAAAAAAAAAAAAAAAAAAAACGGGTTCACTAGTTGAAAAAAAAAACAGAAAAGAAAACTGCATTCAATGCTTTGAACTGAAAAACCCCATAGCTTAGCAGGAGACCGCACTGTGGGGGAGCCTCTGTGTTCCCTGCTATGTTCCCACTAGAAGCTGTGGCCTGCTGTCACTGTGAACATCCTTAAATACAAATCCCTGTGCTACACTGTGTTGGGGCAAAATTCAACATTCTAAGATAGCTGTGTATTGCATTTCCACAGATTTTTGTACCATAAAAATATAGGGAAACGGGAGCCAGGGCCATGGTAAGTCGGAGGCTGTCCACACAGTGAATTCACTCTCATTGCCTCTCAGTACTGTGTGACCAGCAGTGTGTACACTCTGGATTAGCTATGTACTGTTTTCTTTATAAAAGAAGGTGTGGCACTGTAGCCCAGGCTGGACTTCACTAGGTAGCCTTAAAGTTCAAGAGCTACAGGTATAAGCCACTACCAAAGCTTGCATTTGCGATGTTGTTTTTTGTTGTGAGGGAGGGGTGGAGATGTAGACATGGATACTTTTGCATGTGTGAAGGTTGGAGGAGGTTGGCAAGTGTCCTGTTTGGTCACTTTCTGCTTTATTCACAGTGGCACAGGGTCTAGTGCTGATCTCAGAAGTAGGCTGGCAACAATCTTGTCTCTGGCTCTCAAGAGTGCAGGGGTTAAATGTGCTAACAAGGCAAAGCCCAGCTTTTTACTTGAGTGCTGGAGGATCAAATCCAGGAGCTCCCACATCCTAAGCCATGGATACTTCTCTCCATAGTTTTCTCTCCAGACCTCTCCCCATATTCTTCGGGTTGGTTTTCTATTCTGATGTTATTCAAGATCTTTCCCTTCCTGTCCTCCTTCTTTCAGTTTTCTTAGTTTCTGTCATTTAAAATATTTTTTCATACAATGCTCTTTGTTTGATCTTGTGTTTCCCCTCCTGAACTCCCCTCCCCAGCCAACGTTATGTCCTGCCTCTCAAAACAAACAAAACCCCAAAATCTACAGAAAGAAAAATCACTAAGACAGAAAATACCCAAGCAAAACATTAACAACAACAACCATACATTCGTACATTCACCATGACATTTTCTGGTCATTTCTTATGTAAAATAATTTCTTTTTTTTTTAATTGTTAACATTTTTATTTTGTAGCTGTCTTTTTTCCATTTTTTTTAATATTTATTACATATTTTCTTCATTTACATTTCAAATGCTATCCCGAAAATCCCCTATACCCACCCCCTGCCCTGCTCCCCTACCCATCCACTCCCACTTCTTGGCCCTGGCGTTCCCCTGTACTGGGGCATATAAGTTTTTCAAGACCAAGGGGCCTCTCTTCCCAATGACGGCGACTAGGCCAGAACTCACTTGATATGCACTCACTGATAAGTGGATATTAGCCCAAAAACTTAGAATACCCAAGATACAATTTGCAAAACACAAGAAAATAAAAAAGAAGGAAAACCAAAGCATGGATACGTCATTCCTCTTTAGAATAGGGAACAAAATACCCATGGAAGGAGTCACACAAATAATTTGTTTTCTTTTGTGCCTTGCCTTACAGACTTTCCCCTTCATACTCTTCATAGGTCAAATGAGTTATTTGATTAACAAAAGACCATGCATCCTCCTTTAGGCAGAAGAATCAGAGACAAATCTGGTGAGTGCACTAACTGACCAAATGAGTAAGTGTGAGCACAGAGTGTGAGCACAGAGCAGAGTGTGAGCACAAAGTGTGAGTATAAGCACAGAGCATGAGTGTGAGCACAGAGCATGAGTGTGAGCACAGAGCATGAGTGTGAGCACAGAGCGTGAGCTACGAGCTAACGCATGAAGAGCAAGCTCTGAGCAAGGGATCCTGCAGTATTACTGTATAATATTCTCAGTTAGACTGGCCTGGGCCTTATGGGCACATGGAACCCCAGCACTGCTGAGAGGTAGAGGCAGGATTGTAGCTAGCCTAGCTCCAGGTCACTTCCAGGTCACTTCCAGGAGAAAGTGACCAAGCAGGACCCTTGCCAACCTCCTCAGACCTTCACACATGCATGGTGACCATAGCTACATCTCTCTCTCTCTCTCTCTCTCTCACACACACACACATATACACACACACACACAAGAGAGAGAGATAGATAATGACAGACAGACAGACTGTGAGAGACAGACACAGAGACAGACAGTGAGAGAAAGAGACAGGAGATGAGTTTGTGCCTGTACCTCCAAGACTGTAGAGACTCACAGAGGAAGAGCCCTACCAATTAGTGCCAGTCCACCTGAGCTATGGGGTTCTGGAATAATGTGTGACCATTTTTGACCCAAGAAAAGCATATTGTTAGGCTGTTATGTACAGAAACCACTAATCCTCTCCCCTAAAGTATCGATAACTCACTTGTTCCTGGGGCTCTAAATATTCAGCAGCATTTCACTGCCACTCCGGGCCCAGCTTCCAGCCACTGGAGATATGCAAAGACCAAATAGTGGACATGGACTTTGGTGCCCCCCACCCTCCTGAGTCTGGCACCCTCACCTCTCCCCAGGGACTCTGCTTCTCCAATCCTTCTGGCCACAGCAAATCACCCGAGTCTCATTTCTCAGAACACTGCCAAAACACACCCCATGAAGCTTCAGAAGTTTGCTCTTCTTAGGAAAGATGTTTCTCACCTTAATTTAACTGCTGCTAACAGTGAAGGCTGCCCAACTTAGGTGAGTGTGAGACACACGTGAAGGTCTAACCTCTGTCTCTAGAATGAATCATAGGGTCCAGGGAGGGCTGCACTTCCCAGCAGAACAGGACTGGTTGTGGAGACGCTTCAAGTGGAACCTAGGTACTGGCTTCCCCTATGCTCAGTGAGTGGACTTCCAGGCACACTACCCCTGGACCTCAGTCAGGAGATCTCTCAATACTGATGCACAGTTACAGGACTCCTTGGAGTGAAATTGCGCTCTAATGGTTCCTTGGCCTATTCTAGATGTCTGCCCAATGAGATTAAAATACAAATACAAAGTGCGTAAGCGGCCTAGGTGCAGTGGTATCTACAACTTTGCTTGCAGAATAGCATGAGTTTTGTTTAATTCTGTATATGGAGCAGGGAAGGGGGGCGGGGCATGCAGCTGTTTCTCATTCAAGGGCCAGTGAGGCCCAGAGAAGGAAAAGCTAAATCCAGTGTTATTGGCCAGTTTCCAATAACCAGAGGGCACATCAACTCAGAGAGGCAGAAGTGGAGAAGGGCAGTTTACAGGGGAGATCTGCAGGACCCTGAATTTGGGGAAATAGGCAAGACCTAGTAGAACGCCATTTAACTTTAGCTCACATAAGAACTAATTTGGATTCTGAGGATAGAACGTTATAAAGGAAAAACCCAGAGAGGGCTGTTCAGATGGCTGTGTTCCTCGGAAATGGTTTTTCTAGAAGAGTGATCAGAGAATCGGGGTGATTCGGGTTCCTGGGGTGCTGTCATCAGCACTAGGAGCAGCATAGACCCGGTTTGCAAATTTCCATGTTATAGAATATTGACAAAGGGTTGGTAGACTCACTGATATTCGAACAAGGTGAGAGGGGTTTGGGTTTCTTGTATGCATTAGAAGCCTGGGGATTTTCTAACCCCTTGCTTGTCACCTCTAAATGGCATGTAGCCTCACCTGGCTAGTCTGCCAATTAAGGGCCCTCTGGGAGGGGCTCACTCACATCTTGTGCACCAATGATCATGTGACCTTCCATGCCATGGAAACCACTTTGTTTTTCCTCTCTGCACACTCCACATCAGTCTACTAAATAATCAGCAGATAGCTCTCTGACTGTGAACTAGCTGCTCAACAAACATGGTTTCTAAGAGATGAGGTACAAACATCGAATCTTTTAATGCCTCATTCCAATATCCATTTACTTTCAGTGTTAGCCTTGAGTTTGAACATCACCAATAGTCTAGGGCTAAGAAACTGCCAGAATTGGACAATGTAACGAAATGTCCTGTGGTATCTCAAAGGGAGAAACAGGATACAGAAGCGGGGAGGGGAGCGAGATCTGGTTTCTTTGCACAATGGAAAGTGCTGGCAATTCAGGTTGGGAATAAAACTCTCAGGATACAGGGCTCTGGAAGAGGTGCTCTGAAAGGTATTCACACAAGACTCCCCTTGATGACATGCATTTGTTCACATACACCTGGGACTCCCTGAGGAGAAGGGTCTAAAATGATCCTGAAAATAAATCAAACTGAGCTCACAGCCATCCCTCTCCACTTGTGTGAAGCCCAAGATGAGATCAGCTCAGCCACCGAGGTGCACACATAAGCCTCTACTAGAGTCACAAAATACATAGTCAGCTTTATGTTTTGTTGTCTTACTTTCTTCTTTTTCTTCTATCTTTTTTTTTTAAAGAGAGATCAGAATAAAAACAATAGGAGAATGACAGCACTCTTCCTGGCCTTAGCAAACAAGAGTTCTGGAAAGTCACTGAGCAGAAAAACGAATTAAGTTTCTGAGAAGGATCTCTATTCCCCATCCTCCTGATGCTTTGCGCAGATCCACTCCCTCTGTAAGGAAGTCATGAAATGCTTCAAGCTAGAGAAAACACAGTGCGCCCTTGTATAACTCCAGACTTTTGGAATCAGTTCAAGTCCCCGATGTATAGGGTCCTACCCTCCCGCCATCCTTTCCACAGTCCACAGGAAACGTCAGTCTTATTCTGACAGTTACGTTTTAGATTGCATGTGTGGGTTCCCCCCCCATGTTCTCTGTTTATAGAAATTAGAAATAAAAAATGTATTCTGGCCAATAACCAGTGAGTCTGCTCTCTGAGTGCTGGCCCACCCAGCTTCGATCTGATCAAAACCTCAAAGTTTCCACTCTTCAAGATCAGCAGAAATAGCAGGGAACTCTTGAGTGTGGTTGGAGCAGCTGCAGACACCTCCCTCGGTCACCTCTTTTTTTTTTTTTTTTTGCCATTTCCCTGTTAGAGATACCTCTGTGGTTTTTTAAGTAAAACACATAGCACTATAATGGAAAAGAGATCAACACAGAAAATCCATGCTATGAAAACTGGGTAAAATACTATCTAGGGTAGCCGGGCAGTGGGGGCGCACTCCATTAATCCCAGCACTTGGGAGGCAGAAGCAGGCAGATCTCTGAGCTTGAGGACAGCCTGTTCTATGTAGTGAGTTCCAGGACAATCAGGGCTACACAGAGAAACCCTGCCTCAAAAAAACAAAACACAAACTAACTACGTTATGTGGCAACTATCTAGAATAAGGGATTCTTAGTCTAAAAACGGCACCAGCGAGTCCTAAAGTCTATACGCTCTACTCTAGTGCTAGCTCTTCCTGACCAAAGTTAAAGTCGCTTTGAAAATACTCTTCAGGTTATATCACTTTCACATTTCTCCCATTGTCTATCCATAAACGCAGATCTCAGTATTGATTTAAAAGTCCTGGAAACTCCAGCATGAAGAATTCAACTTCTGCCCCCACATCCTGGGTATCTTTTTAACTACATAGTTTCTATTACCATGCAGAGCCCTGGTGCCTTTTGTAACCATTGGAAACACTGCATAGCATCATAGCACATCTTCTGATTCAGCAGAGCCACTACTTCTACAGCACGATCTTACACCGAATCGCACTCAGTTACTTAGCAAGAGCCAACTTCCCCTGCAAAGAAACGTTTACAGAAAGGTGAAGAAGTCAGACACCTAGAAGGATCTGAGATATGCAACACAAAAGTAGACAGTAACGTGGCCTTGCGTATAGTTGTCTTATACAGATGGAACTGTGCCAGGTCGAAGGAATTAAAGGCAGAGACCTGACCAATAGAACCCTTGGTCCCTCTGTCGCAGAATCACCTGGCTGGATCTTGGTAGCACTAATCCTTTCCTATGTGGCATTTTCTATTGCATGACTCCCTACTATGAGCAAGTTCCTTTCATGCATTTGTGGTTCTCTCTAAGCATAAACACACGATGTCTGATGATGACTGGAGATTCTAAACATTACTTTGCTAGTGGGGACTAGTGATCCACACCTGTCACTCAGACACCAGGAGGTCAGGGCTGTATACTCCTGAGTTTGAGGGCGAGTTGGGCTATATAGAGTGGTAGCTCATCACAAACAAACAAGTGGGCTTGGGACTGTAGCTCTCACTTAACACTTAGTCAAAAGCCTTGATTGTGGCACGTTGCCAAAACAGAAATCTGAACATGCGTATCATTCTTGGCTTAAGAATGTGGAAAGCAGGTTGTAGCAGCCCTGGGACTTTACTTATTAGTTTTAAGATGGTAAAATATTGTCAGTTAATTGACTGAATACCTTCATGCATTTAAATAAAGGTATTCTAAACCCATTTCATGATAGAATTCAGCCTGAGCAGTAGCCATAAATTACTAGAGCAGAAATAATTAGCAGGACCAACATGATTGGGAAATCAAGACCAGGTAATGTCCTGAGTTTATAATCATAGGCAGACAGAGAATGCACTGAGAACCCAGGCTACACCAGCGGCACATCCTTAGCTCTGATAACACAAATGAGCTCAAGCAGGCTGTGTTCAAGCGACATCTAGGGAATCTTTATCTTCCTCGCTAAGTTTCTGTGTCATCATTAAATGGACATTAGCTATCATAGAGGAGTCAGGAGGGAGGATTCTATAGTCTCTAACCCTGCTCTAGTATCCATCCGATACATAGATTTGAAAAAAAAAGAAACTCACACAGTTGCATCATGTCACTAGACAATAAAACACTCACTTTCTGATCATTCAAAAAATTGCAAATTCCAAGACCCAAGCTACACAAGGTATCCCACATCCAAAATTTTCGAATCTGAAACGCTCCCAAATCAGAAAGATTTTGAAACTCCCATAAGGTGCCACTTGGGCTCTCCACTTGGGTTCATGGGACCAGTTGCTCTCTCAAATCCCTGTCTTCAACTACCATACCAATGTGTATGAACACAAATGAATGTTGGGTTTACACACAGGTTTTTATCTCTGATAGTTTTAAGTGCATGGAGGTACTCTTAAATCACGAACACAACTGAAATCCAAAACATCCCAGGCATTTCAGATGAGGAATGTTCAACCTAAAGCAGAGCCCAGGTCCCAGCAAGGGCTGCTTTCTGCTCCCTGTGTTCACATGGGGAACAGAGAGCAGTTGAGCCCAGTGGCACCTCTTCTTGTGAGAATCCAGAAGCTATAGGTTCAGGGATACACTTTTGGGAGCTCATTGAACTCACTCATGGGAGGGGGGGGCTTATGGCCTCGGGCTATGAACTGAGGATGGGTGCAACTCCTCGTGTGGAGGAAACATGATGCAAACACAAGGCAGTGGAGGCATTTCTCTCCTTTCCCTCTGTCCTCCCATCTACCAACCTCTTTTAGTCAAACCTAACACATGATACAGAGTTGGATAGGAAAAAAAAATAGGGCCAGCACTGGAGAAATGTCACTTTTGAATGACATCGAACAAATTCGAATGGATCAAAACTACTTCTATTTCCTCTGCTGCTCCTGAAGTCACCACTTTCAAGGTGACACCTGGTTCATTGTATCTGAATTTCCATCTACTAGATTGAAGGGTAACTGAGTCATTGCTGGGTTTAACAGGTCAGGACACACAGCAGCTCAGAGGTCCTAAGCCCCTCTGTCCTCACTGCTGTGAGACAGAGCCAGAAGGAGTCTCCTCCACCAATTCTAACACAAGAGTCCCCTAACTATAGACCCCCTCAGGGTCCACTGGGACACTTGATGGCACATTAGTTACTATAGTTCTTCTTTATCATTTTGGGGTTTTTTTTTGTTTGTTTTATTTTGCTTGTTTGTTTTTAGTGACTAAAACAATCAAGGGGACTTTAAACCACATTCTGAGCAATGACAGTATCGTGTTCCCGGTTTGAAGAGACGACATTTTCAGAAGTGAATACTTGTTCTTTGGAAGTAATAAAGTCAAGTGCATGTTCTTCGGTTTGTCACCAGGTACCCCTCATGCTTTGGAAGGCGCGTGTGCACCCTGTTCATCCCGACCCTGGTTTCCAGGGTCTGAGCATGTCTTGAACTGACACTGTCTAGGAAGAATAGCACCCATGGAAGAGCTGGGTAGGTCAGCAGGATGGGGCAGCGTTGTACACAGGGGTGCACAGTGTTTAACTGAAAGAGCTGCCACATTTAGCAGTTGCAGTGTAACTTCCATGACTGGCTCTCTCTTGGGCTTTAGGGATTGTTCCCCTACTCTCTCATCTGAACTCACAGCTAAAGAGAAAAATGTATGAGGCTTAGATGAAATTTTGGACCACTTAATCTTTGGCTAGACATGATAAGCTGAAATACCTTTGTTTCTTCTAAAAGCTTGCATAAGACAAAGACATGGGATGTTTTTAGTGAGATTACATTCCATATACATAAATGTGTACGTCACAACAAAAATAAATATGAGCTATCATGGGTGCTCTATTGCTACTATCCATTCAAGCAACTGACTTGTTAGCATCTAATTTAATCACTTCACACAAGGAGTCTAAATTGGCATAATCCAATGGGGTGATTGCATTTAGAGTCCAGCCAGAAGCCATTATGACAAGGTTTGGTTTTTTTTCCCTCATCTCAAGAAGTATATTAGGTAAATTATTAACTAGAAGCTGCCTTGGGAAGCACCCAAGACTTCCAATATCTTTCTTTTACATGATGTTTAATCATCAGGTTCAAGCTATCTCCACCTACATCATGAATTGTGGCTCTCCAGTGAGCCTCTCCGGGCACTGGCTGAGAACCGCATCCCGCACAGACTACTGGAAATAAGAACACTTAAGGAAATTCAAAGAGTCTCTGTGGCCCCTTTGTGGGCCTAAAGCAGCTATCAGAGAGCCTGGGCATCCCTGGATTATGTGCTAAACAAACCACCATCTGAACCACAGCAGGGCAGGAGGGCTGGGCTATGGAGGCCTCTTTTGTTTTGACTTTGGAATCATTCCTTGGTTCTTTTGCGCTCCTCCCCCTCCCAGATCTTTCCCCTTTCCCAATTCATTCTTTAAGAATGTGTCCTGCTGCTTCTTTAACTCAGCATGTGTCTGGGCAGATGTCCAAGAAAGCTCTCCCTCAACAAGGGCAACAGCAAGGACAGGGGGGTAAAAAATCCTCCAATTCAGCCCTCCACTCTGCTCCCTGCTCTCTCCTGGCTTTTAACAGCCCATGATTGATAATGTCCTCCTCTTTCTCACCCTGGGACTCCACATGCCTTTCTACTGAACAACACCTCTTCTGTGAAACAACCTGGGCACAGCCACTGGGCCCTGGGACCCCCCCTTTTGGGGTCTTTTGAGAAGGTGAAAAAAGAATGGCCCAAAAGGGGCCTGTGACAGGGGCAGGTCCAACTGGTCCAAAGCAACCAGAGAGTCACATGCAATCAGCCTTTGTGACAAACTAGTCATTGGGAGCAGGAACATGGAGGAGGGGCAGGGGAGGCCAGGAAGGGGCAAGCACTTGGTCTGGTTCTCCATCTCTCCTTGCCCTGGTGAGAAAAACCACCACACAAGGTTCCAAAGGCCCAAATATATTTTGGACCAATGAAAAGGCATTCTTCCAGTACTTTACCTGAGATGAATTAGCTTCTCCTAAAAGGCCTGTGACACATCGCCAATCACTAGTAGCCACAAAAGATTCAGAAAGATTCATCCAAGATACACTGAGCATCTTTGAAGTTTCGGACTGTTGGCTTAGACGGAATTTTAAAGAATCCTCGAAATGTCAAAGCAGCTATCATTTATTCCCAGATAAGGAACCTGAAGTTCTTAAACCTTATCTGCCATAGTGGGGATCTCACAGCTGATGTATAATGGCGTAGGACTTAGACTATGGTTTTGACATCTAGACTGCGCATTCTGCTTGGCTAAACTGTTACAAATGCCAGCAGGAATGTGGAGCCCCCACCACAGGCAAGAACATTGTTTCTATTAGAACTACTTATATCATCTACTTAATAAACCTCCATCAAGGACCTGCGGCATCCAGGATTTACCACCCTTCTCCTTCATGAGTGTCATGGGATGACATGGACAGATGAAGACTGTCACAGAGTGGATGGACCCATTGGTGGTCTTTTCTACCCCCAGAAACTTCTATTCCAAATACCCTTTATGTCCTTAAAATTCTAAAGGCTCGATTTGAAAACTACCCTTTAGATCCAGTGATATTGTGTTCTCTGAAACCATGCTTGCAAATTCTGTCTATTATGGAAAGATAATTTTTTTTTCCAAGGAAATTCAGTAAGCACTAACTCTGGAGCAGGGGCTGTGTTAGTGATCATAGCACTAAAATTAGCAATAGCTATTAAGGAATTGAGCGTGGTGCTGTATGTCCATCATCCTAGGACTTGGCGGACTGAGACAGAAGGACTGCAGAGAGTGTAGAGCCAGCTTGAGCTTCACAGTCAACACCAGGCCAACTAGGCTACCTGGGAAGAAGCCATCTCAATAAATAAATAAACCTCAAAGAAGGTATGTTTGAGCAAGCCATGCACGTGCACAGAGACCACAAACCACACTTGTTCAAGAAAGTCACTCAAGATCTTACACGTGTTGCTGAGTGTAGCAAAGGAGGAAAATCTCAGATGTTCCAGGGTTGCAGAAGCCATGAAATAGATCAAAGAGACAGGGTTTGGCGAAGGTCCTGAGAGGTGGGTCAACTCAACACACTTGGCGTCTACAGGCAGAAGAAAGCTGCAGCTGAAAGCCACTCTTTCTTACCTCTTCACGGTTACCTGTCTAGTTGCTGTACCTGCTCTTAACATAAAGGCAGGTTTATATAGAGGAAATTCAAGGGGAATTTGTGGTAAGAGTAAGGATGCTACCTGCCAGGTCACTGGGGAGTGGGTAGCTCAGTCTCATGGGATTATTGCCATGACCACCATTAAGCCAAAGGGGCAGCACAGCTGGGATCCCCGGCAACTGCTCTCACTTAGCTTCATCAATCTCATCCCTGGATGGTTCTAACCTCACTGTTTAACTCAAGAACTTACAGTGTAGCCGAGCAATGTGGGTGACAAGATTGGCGGCTTCAGTTCTTATTATCTGTGGAAAAAAAAGCACTGGATTCCAAATGTACTTGGTCCAGTTGACTTCTTCCCTTCTGCGACTCTGTGGCACACTGGCTGATGAAACCTATTTGCATTTTATTTTTTTCACAAAATCCCCACCCTTAAAAGAAAGAGGCTCAGTTTGTAGCAAACTGCACATTCCCTTGACTTAAGCACAGCTTCTAAGATGTATGCTCATAACATGTTCTAGGATGACTTTGACCTATGGGGAACCTAATTTTCAAGTCCTGGGCCTAAACGGATACAAGTCTTTATGTCTTTATTGTTTTAGAGGAAATACTCTCAGTAACAAGTGATAAATGTCATGTAGGACCTACTGAAGACCAGGTATGTTCGTCACTTATCCAACTTCTTAAAATATAAGGGCTTATTTCGAAAAGAAGGAGCCGCAAACAGGTTGTGTTTGGTTTTGTTAGCTCTCCTGCTTTAGTTGGATGGACACACATTTTTCATTTCATTATCACCTATAAGATAACATACCTGGGAGAATCTATTTATTTTTAACCTGTTAAATGCTAACATACTCCAAATAAACATTGCCTACTGGTAGATTAAGAGTCTACTTTAAGTTATGTATAGGTAGAAAGCTATTCTAATAAATAATTCATGAGGAACTAGGCAAAGATAAATTTTCATCTAGTTCTACACACAGATTTTAACTAAGAATGCATATACTCAGAGAAGGTGGCTAGAGACATATAACTCAGAGGTCCAGGTTTCTAACAGGGTGTTGGCCATTGCCATATACTACCTGCAAAGGCTCTAACTTCTTCTCCTCTGCATAGCTCTGATGGGTAGGAAACTTGAGGTCAGTTCTTTATACTGAGTTGAGATACTTATGGACTTTGTAACGGGAGGGAAGGGATAGTGTGAGAGGCTAGGAATTGAAGGTGTTGGAGTGGATTGCAGAGTTTCCCCAGCTTCCCGATCCAATCACCAAGGACAGATCATATATTCTAAGGTTTTTTAGAGTGACTAGTTAAAGAATTTAGACACTATTTACTCTGTGGCATTTTGAATGGAATTTCTTTGACCGCCAGCAATCACATGCGAATGTGGTGGGGTGAATGTGAGCCATACTCCCCAAGGGTGGGTGTCTGAACACTTGGTCTGCAGTTCTAGGCACAGTTTGGGAAAAATATAAAACACTCAGGAGGTGGGACCTAGTTGGAAGAAGTGGGTCACAGGGACTAAGGGCAGAGGAGTCAGGAATTATCACCTGGTGTACTTCTGACCAATCATCTCTGTGTCTTGACTGCCTAAAATAAATGTGCTCCTGTGGCTACAGACACAAACTATTCCAGACATCAGGCTTTCTTGCCATGACAGACTGAATACTCAAACTGAACCAAAAGCAAATCTTTCTTCACATCAATTGTCTCTTGTCAAGTATTTTACCACAGTTATTGGAAACATAATTAATACTGTAATCTCAATCCAGGGCATTCATAAATGTTACGGGTGATTGAGGAGAGAAAGGCAGGTTACTCTGAGGAAGTGACCCCTGGTGGTGAAGGGGGTCAAACAAATAGCACTAGGGTGAAAGAACTCTCACCCAACAACCAATAAGGTTGCTCGATCCAACTCAGGAGCTACAAGAGAGGTGATAAGCTTTCTCCATGAATCAATTTTGTAATTCATGTTTCAGATTGATCATTTTGTTCTACTGAGCAGAAGTAACTGTTCTGTTAAGTGTGGTCACTCGATCAATAAATAATAAGTACCTATGAGAAAGTCAAAGAAATAAAAGGAGAGCCAAGTGGATACTTAATTAGTAGAGGGGCTCCTCTAGGATTCTGCCTCCATAAAACCATAGTCTTTTTTGCCTTTCTCTTCCCACAGCAGAATGACCCATGCTGTCACTGAAGTGACTGTTACTCTCCAAGGTAGGGACCCAGAGCTTCGAATGGCATGCACATCTCCAGATATACCAGGGAGACCTAGGGCTTTACTGACTGGCTAGTTCATCCTGAGAAGACCCTTTTGAATATTCAAGGAAAACCTGCCACAGTCCCCTTTCCACTCTTAAGGCTTTTCTGTCAGTTATTGATGAACCAACACATCCTGACACATGTAGAAGCTCTTTTGTAATGCTCATCCACATACCAGAAGAAGGGAGGAGGAGGAAGGGGAGGAGAAGGAGGAGGAGGGAAGAGGAAAGGAGGAGGAAGAGGAAGAGGAGGAGGAGGAGGAGGGGAGGAGGAGGAAGAGGAGAAGGAGAGGAGGAGTTGAAGAAGAAAGAGAAGGAGGAAGAGGAGGAGGAAGGGGGAGGAGGGAGAGGAGGAGGCTAGAAGGAGGCCATTAGTGGGGATCCAGTAAGTCTCTAAGAGGGTATGGAGGAAGAAAAAGAGATGCACATATGGGAAAATGAAATGGACTATGCGCCCCATTGCAAGTGGGCTTCAAGCAGCGTGGAGATCACTAGCAAGGTGCTGACTTCATTCTTTAAAAGATGAAAGTCATCTGTGAAGTCTCAGAACTCGATGAGTATCAAAACATTCCGTAGGCAGAGCTAGTGTGCCACACGAAGGCAAGGGAGCACAGAAAGGTACAGAATGGGGGAATGTTCTGGCGGGGGAGGCCATGCTAACAGTTATAGAGGGAGGAGATGGTGTGGCGAGGAGTTAACACTGACAAAATCCAGAAGCTGTCTTTTTCTTTTTTGACTTTTATTCCATGGGTGAAAGGAAACCTGTACAGCTTTTTAAACAGTGTCTTTCTAAAAAAAAAAAAAAAAAAATCAAAAGAGCAGCATTCAATGTCATGATCTCATCTATAAAACAAGTGCAGTACATAAATACTGTGTCCACAGTCATTAAAATGTCAGGTCTGGGCTCCAGTCTCATAGACCTGGCCTGTTTCCCTCCACAGTAGCTTCCAAGAGTCCCTACAACTAGAGTCTGATGCGAGTGTCTCTAGGGACATCCTGGGGGAAGCAGAACTTTAACTGCCAATAAGCTGCTCTGCTCTGTCCTTGAATGAAAAGACATGTCCATCAATGACTCCACATTGCCCTACATACATTCTCATCGAGTCGCTGGCTAGCATCATGCTAATTGTTTATCCATTAGCCTTTCTTACAACCGTGTGACTGTCTTGAGAACAAAGCTTCATGTTCCGTCATTTGGTAAAACAAGGCTAAGCCAACCAATCCCTATGTGCCAGGCACTGTGTCAGACATCTAGTTTAAGTGGGCTAGACCATCTTAGAATTGTTGTGGTTTCGTCTCTGCATTGCCATGACAGAGGCAGTTGTGTGGATGGTTGGGTGGGGTTGGTAGTGTCATGTTTATTCATCTGCCTACGGAAGGGTTCTGTGTGTGTATTGTTTGCAAAGAGGAAGAGTATAGTATAATTCAAAATCCTCCCCCAACCATATTCCTGTTAGAACCATTAAGAAACAGAAGGCTTAGGACTGAAGCACGCATAGTTTTAGGCCAACTAGATGAGGACCAACATCCGCCAGATCTCTAATGGTTTCGGGTCCAGAATCACATCTAGATGGATTTTATACTGGCTGAGGAACTGAGGAGAGAATGCCTTGGCTTCATTCCAGTGCCTCCCTTTCAAACGTCATGATTCTACACTACCTTCAGTGAGAAGACACCAGGGCTCTGAAACCAAGAAGCCACTACATTGTGGCTTCTGCATGAGGCTTAGGAAGCCACATTCCAGCCACCCCGTTACAGTCTGCCTGACAAGTGGCACTCAGCTGAGTGGATCCCAGCCCAGTTTAGGATGCCTTGGTGAGGCATTTCCTCCAGCTGAGCAGTCCTAAGAGCAGCCAGCAAAAGGCTGCCACTCCAGCAGGAACCAGCCAGTCTTTATAAGTCACCAGGGCAGGGAGGAAGGAAGCATCTTCCAGCTCCCTGCTTCTTCCACTAGAAGCAGCCAGTGGATTGGAATGGAAGGGCTACCTTTTGTATTTACTTATTTTTTTAAAAAATAAAATTCAATTACATCATTTTCCCTTCTCCATACTTCTTTCAACTCCTAACATGTGCTTCCACTTGTCTTGCCTTTAACTGTTGTTGTATACATAATGTTTGTAACAGTCTATATGTATTATACACACACACACATATATATACATATATATATATATGAACTATATAAATGCATTCAGCCAAGTCATATGCTGTTTTCAGTGATCACCACTTGATATTGGACAATCAGTCTTGGAACTCTTCCCTGAGAGAAAAAAAAATTTTTTTTTCTTTATCCTATGTACTGTCACTTCACTATGGGTCCCTGCCTATTGCTGGTCCTTGGAGATCATTAGCTATAAGTGTGCGCTGAGATACCTCAAACTTTAAGAAGTCATTCTCAATAGAAATCTGTGCCCCTGAGTGTTGCACTAAGAGTTTGTGGCGAGCTGCACCACAACCTGCAGACCACATTCTCATCTAAGACAAAAAAGACTTACAACGTCACCCATGTGTGACTCTGCATGGATTAAAAATATGCTTCATTATGATGCGGTGGGAAAATACTGGGTCCCAAGTCAAAGGTCTTGGGTGTGCTTCTTCCATGAGCTGCCTCCTGCAGACCCAGAGCAGGTTTATTGCCTCTGGGGTCTGTTGTCTCTACATAGAACACTAGCTGAAGCCCCACTACCCAGAAGATGCTGTAAAAAAATCAAACGAGAGATAAGATTTCCACTATGATTTCTACCTGTATCTACTTCCATTGTATATTTGTAATGAAAGAAATGTACAGAAAGACTTAAAAAGAAAATGGTCCAAGACAGGAAGAGGAAGACTGAGAATAATAAGGTTATAGCCAAACACTTGGCTGACAGGGTGGCAGATGAAGCCTCAGGAGCTCTAGTGTGAGTGGAAATGAATGTGTGTATCTGCTGCTGACCTTCCATACTGTTCTTACTAGACCTAGAACAGTATACTCAGAGACACTGGAATCTGAAAATATGAACCCCCTTAGACAAATCGCATAGCGTCTACATACAACCTACTCACATCTTCCCTTATGCCAGAAGTCATCTTCAGGCTAATTGTAAATCCCCATACTGTGTAAGTGCTGGGTAAATAGTTGATGAATAGTAGTGTTGGGGAAGAACACTATCTTTTAAAGTCTGTCCATGCTCAAAAAATTTCACCCTGTAGTTGTTTGCCTGCACAGATGTGAAAGCCATGGATGCAAAGTGCTGCTTTTGCACACTCACACGCTCACACACACACACACACACATGATAAAATACAATGTAACAGTTAAAATTACTATTACTAAGAAAATAAAGGGAAATACTTGTGAGTGTGCTCAGAGAAAGTAAACATAGAAGGATATACAGGCTGATCAGATATATATCATATCTACATAGAGTTCACCGGGAGAAGGCTAACTTCCAACCCAGAACACAGACCTGTAGGCTGGTGAAGTTATGGGTATGAGAACACGTGTATTTCCAAAAAAAAAAGAGAAACTCCAAATTATTTTCACAAATATTTTTATGAAGATAAATAGGGAGATACTCTTTCGTACCCGAAGCTCTCATAAACCATCATTAATTTGGGATTAAGTAAGGAGGCATGCTTTCCAGTTTCTCCAAGATAGTTAATATCACTGGGGGATGAGGATGGGCCAGGAGATGTGATACAAAGCTCACAGCACATGCTTTTGACCTTTGTCCCCTTTGGACATTTGCCCGATGGCCACAGTTAGTAGGCTCCAATCAGATGGGGCTCCTAATCAGCTGGGAGACAGGTTCAGTGCTGAACTTGGTCAAAATTGCTGCCCTGCCAGACATCAGCTCCTTGTGGTCAACCGGGTGCTTGAATTCCACAGACTCTCAAGATTTTGCTTTCCAGTTCAATGATTTTATGACCCTCTAAATCTCCATTTTTAAAAAAAAGTTTCTTTCTGTGTGTGAATAACTTCATAATGAAACATTAAAATACAAATATGTTTGCTTCTCTGAAGATGGTGTGATCTAACGGAAGATCAGGCATGCTCTCCTCAGAGGGTATTAATCCCTGACTATCCTAAAGGGAATCAATTCATTGCGCTATATCAGAAAAACAAGTGTGTTCGTGCAAAACTCAGAATTGATGCACAGTGATTAAACCACACCATCAAGACTGAATTCAATCCATAGGGCAAGTATGCTGCAAAACAAGAAAGCCATGCAAAGGTCTCTTCTTGTTAGTTGTTCTGAAAACAGACTAAAAGCCTCTGGACTTCAAAGAACCCTAAAGGGCAGAACATGTGCAAATGGTCCAGTTTCTTAACTCATGGAATCTAACTGTCCACTGCACCCAAGGGCCAATCTTCCGTAGTAAGACTTGTATTAGAGAGTGGCCGTGGGAATCTTCTGTATCACTGCCTCCGACCTCCAGAAAGAAGATCTCTGGCTTTCTAGAGTTTAAGTCACCTAACCGTCTCCTACACTTTCAAAACTCAACTGCAACCCTCTTTGCCCCAATTCCCACATTCACAGGGCCTATGGGATGGAGCCTGGATGATGGGATCCTGACTTCCAGGGAAAGTTGTGCTAATTTTGTTGCTTGTAGCCTGGAGTGGGTTTGGGATGCAAGGCAGCTTTCTCCTACTGCTCTTTAGAGAGTAGCCTGCGCTCTAAACAAAGTGCTTTTCCTAAGGGCTCTGCCTTCCTCTCTAATCACTACAGGCAGTTTGGGCATGTCAGCCTCTTGGTTGAATCTCAGAGGAGCAGCTGGGCCATTGCTGCAGTGCAGTTCCGTCTTTCCATGAGGGAGGGAACACACAGAGCAGATGTGAGGAGACTGTCCCCTACATGCTGCCTGGAGTTTACCCCAGGGGAGCTTTATCATCTGGCACCAACCAGAATAAACTGCAGAGGATTACCTGTGTCCTCTAATCTGTGTCTGGATACAGTCACAAAGCAGGTTTTTTTTTTTTTTTTTTTTTTTTTTTTTTTTTTCCATTCAGAGTAAGCCACAGTGAAAGGACCCAAGGGGAATAACGGCACAGAAAGGGTTAAAGTTTTACAGACTATAATAATTGTTATACTTGTTCCTTCAAACTGAATTCTGTGAGGGTAAGGAGCTCCCTGGAGAGAAAGGGGGTCACTATTCCCTTAACACCTGACAGCCCTTTAAAGTAGGGTTCACTTCAGGTGCATTGGGAGGCCACCTTCACAGGGAAGACACACCCCAGTCGTTTCTGGTGCTCTGGTGTATGGAGAAGGGCTGCTGTCTCCAGGTACCTGGATATGATGGAAATAGTCCTTCTGCTAAAGGCAGGCAGGGACCCCACAGGGATAAAAACCTTCCACTCGCCTTTTCCAGAGTCTGGCTAGCCCTTCCCCCTGCATGCGTCCCCACTGTCAGCTGCCAGCCTGTGTCTTTCCCAAGATGCACTTTACAATTGCCCCTCTATCCTGGCCCCTGATCCCCCTGAGTGTCTGCCTTGCAGCCCTTGCTTGCACCTGCTTCACAGCCCCTCCCCCTCCTCTCCCCCTCTCCCCCTCCTGCTCTGCCCTCACCCACCCATTAGCAGATTCCCAGGCAGATGAGGACCCTATACCTCTGAATGCAAAAGGGCAGTAGAAGCTGCCTTCCCCCGGCCCACCTGCTCTGCTCCCTGGGAGCCTCCCCCCACCCACCCACCCTCCCACCCCCATTCCCAAGCCTCCTGCCTTCATCTGTCATCCTTGGGCTCAGGGTCTCCCTACTGTTGCTTTAATTTGTTTATTGATTGGAAATCAAATGACTTTTGTTCAACAGAAGAAAGAGCTGGGTATTATGGAGGCTGCACTCACTTGACATAAGGAAACTATATTAGAGACAATGCTAGAGAGTCCTTTCAAGTCCTCCACTGCTACTTCCCAGATAAAACAGGCCCAGAGGCAGAGGCAGAGGCAAGTCTTTCTGTCACTGGGCATCTGAGTGCCTGAAGGCTGTCATTTTGCCTGGATATAAGTTTCTTTATCTACCAGGCAACAGGACCAAAGTGTTGCAACTTAAACTGGAATTGAGTTGAGTGCTGGTCCCAAGGAGGGGGACTGAGCAATCCTGGCTGCATCCTTCTCCTTCACTAGGTGGGGCTCCTAAGACCTTGTATGATACAGGAGAGGAACAGAAATGCACAGGCACTGTGTGCTAGGGCAGCATGTGTATATTAAACACAAAAAAACAGCAGCCAAGAAACAGGACTGCCAAAATGCCTCAGCAGCTAAAAAGAGCTTGTTACCAAAAGGTCTGTCCCTGGTGGGGACACAGTGGGAGATGAGGAGTGACTTCCACATGTGTGTTGTGGTATGTCTCTCCCACAAACTTGATAAACAAACAAACAAACAACATCCTATGTAAGTCATGAAGGCAAAGGAGAGAGAGTTGTGAGGAGAACCAAAGGTGGGGTGAGGTTGGAGAGATGGAGGGATCACAAATTTACAAAGCACAATAGTTATAGACATGAAGATATGAAATGTGATAAATAAGAAAATGTTACCACGAAACACATTATTTTATACACCAGAAAACAGAAAGACAAAACAAACAAACAGAATATCCAGTAGCCTCAGATAACTGGCAAGTTAATATCCCCAGAAAACGACCAGAGTAAGTGGCGGTGGCAGTGGTGGCCACGGAAAGCGTGGGCCTCATTTGATGATCTAAATGTCTGTTAACCATCTTCCCTTTTGTGCCCTTGGAACTCCACCCAGGCTCCTCTGGCAGCAAGCCCCATTCATGTCCGGCTGCACACTTGAAGGTGCAATTCAGAGACCTGCTGGATGGTCCTTTGTCTGAGTTCTGAGGTCCTGAAGGCTGTTATACACTTTAATGGGAGATAGTGTGTGGTCTCATTTAATTCCCTCACCAGAAGAGAAAGACACCTTTAGGGCGGGAACAGTGTCGGCTATTATCCTATGGTGTCCAACATGCTGTGGGCTCATAGAAAGAGCTCCTAGTAAACACCAGCTGTTTAATGTTGGAACCTAGGGAAAACAGGATCCGAGTCTCCATTTTGTTTTGGATACAGTTTGTGGTAAGACCAAGAGCTTCCTGTTCCCTCACCTCAACACAAGAGTCTGTAGTAATGAACCGGTCTCTCGTGCCTGAAAGTTTGTTTGTGATCCCAGAGGCAGAGGGCAGGGCCACATTTATGAGATTTGAGCAGAGACTAAATATAGCTAAGCAGGATTTGAGGACTCTGAAATCCACCCTCATTTCCATGGCCGCTTCTACATACCTGCATTGAAATGATTTCAGCCTTCAGGAAAAACCCCTCACCAAATCCAATTATCAAATGCAAGGCCGTTTTAAAAGCGTGCTCGGATTCTGACCTTCTGGAACCCCGTGAACAGCTGCCCGGCTTGTATTCTGTGCAGCACAGGAGGTCACAGCTCACAGTTCAGCAAGCCGGCATCTGTCTCTTCCCTGAAGCCTCAGGCTATCTGCTCAGATTTGAAAGAACTTACCATATGGATCTTCGAACCCAAAATTCAATTAAGTAGAGAGAGGGTTTTTTTTTTTTTTTTTTTGCAGGCTCTACTTACCCATGCAGGCTCTGGCCTTTCAGCTACCTAAGACCTGCCCTCAGTTAGTGGAACCGTCGGCACTCTCATGTCACCAACTGTGGACATTTGGTAAGTCCTGGGACTTCTGTGGCAGTTCATTGTTAGAACTTCTTCTAGGCATTTTTCAGATAAAAGCTGCCCTTGAAACTGGCTATGTTTCTCATGGTTCCCTGGCTACTCTTTCAATTCTTCAGGCGCAAACTCCTCAGGCCTTTTACCACAACCTCCGCTTCAAACACAATTATCTTGAATCTTCTACGGGTTTGCCATAAGAGGTGTTTTATGCTTTTATAGAATTTTTCCAAAAAAACCTAAATGAGCTAGATGCATCTTCTAGGAGGCTCTGTTCCTGCCCAGGAGCCTACAGTATGTCAACTTGACACCCCTGATATATTAATCTCCATGCATTAATGCCCTGTGCTCCTGTCCTAGACTCTCTTCTGGCTACCTTTGTCACACTCTTACATTACATAGAGTATTCCTGGGGAACAAGGGTGCTTCTCTTTATTTATCTTACATCTCTACCTCATAAGACTTGTTAAGAAGACCGAGGAGATGGGATAGTCATTAAAGTGGCCCCTGCATAAGTAAGAGGCCTGGTATTATTCTCCTGCATCCATGCTAATAACACACACACACACACACACACACACACACACACACAACTTGCTAGGTATCAGTAATTGATTAATGGTTTGTTTTGTGTGTCCATGGGGGTGGGGGTGGGGTTCACGAGTAATGAGGATCAAATAACGTAAGTATAATATGACAGACCAGGTCTCCAGCACTACCCTACCCTTCCTCATTTGCAAGAAAGTCCGAAAGCAGGAAACCCATTCTGGTTCCCAAGCCCAGGAATAACTGTGGCTCATGAATGTGTTAGCCACAGAGGACACAGACCTTGTGATGTAAGTCTTGCACTGCTAACACAGTGTCTGGCTTATTCGGCAGAATTACTACAATTAGGGCCTAAATTACTTCCAGAATATAAGCTGGACCAATCCATTGGCTCTTTCCTTCCTGGAAGAAACAAAAACAAAAGCTCTGAGCCTCACTGGCTAATGAGAGGGAAGCATGGAAATGCAGAGCTGGCGTGGATCTGGGGACCGATTCCAACTTCTCCTTTACAGATGGAAACACCGAGGTCCACGATCACACAGAAGGCATCGTGTTTCTGTCTAGCACACACTCAACTTTGTCACACTCTCATACTTTGCAGGAAATCCAAGCTTCATCAACCTGCTGAGGTCTGTGGCTGATTGCAAGGCTCTTGGCTTACTTCTTTCGGTCTCTGCCCAGCTCTCGCATCCTTCTATCATGAAGGACTTCTTCCATGAGAGGGAAGATACAACCCTTTCCTTCCCTGGAAGCAGCCAGGATCATCTACACTCTGTGCCATCATCTCAAAATACCTTGTAGAGGAAGGAGATGCTTCCATGTCAAACAGCCTGAGAGGACACAGTGGAATACAGAGTATTCAATGAGAGTTGCTTCATTATAGACCAATAGCAATGATGTGATCAGGCTGTAAAGGGACTGGACCAAATTTCTTTATAAAACAAAACAAAGTAGATGGGTATTTTTCTCCTGTCGTGTAGCATATGCCCTCTCTCCTACAGATAACTAGCAAGAGGTGTTCAAAGTATACAGAACAGTTACTGTCACAGCACATTTGGTTGACTTGGACCCTACCACAGTTTTATGGTGTCTTGACATCTTGCCAAACAAGAGAGATAGCCAGGCCCGCTGAAATAAGGTGTTCTCGGTACTCTACAGCTCTCTGCACCTCACAGCTGCTGTGCAAGCACTGAGCCTTGAGTTAACATTTCTTGCTCGAGTGTTGGAGGTACCCCAGGTCACACTAAGAATCTTCATTCATAAGGCATTGGCATAGGTGTTCTGATAAGCAGCAAGGCCTTGAGACGTTCGTTGGTTGCAACAAAAGAGACAACTGCCCTGCAATCCACAGGGGAGTAAAAAACGATGCTTGTCCTCCGGAGGACCAGTGCCTCTCTTGGTCCTGCACAAACGGATGACATAAGATGACCAGATAATGTGCACAGTATCTCTTCTTACAGAACAAGAGGGGGGGAAAATAAGTTGTTGTCTATTTAATAAAATAATTTGGCTCTCAAAGGCTTACGAGAGCACTTTTTCTTGTTCGCTTAGAAGTATTTCATAGCATCCAAACATCTTCCTTTAGAACCTAAGAGCATTAAAATTCAACCAGAATTGTAGCTAAAGGGAAGATGTTCAGAGGATTCCTGTGAAACACTAAGACAGGTTATTAAAACAATTTAAAGAATTGGAGAGTTAGAGCATTATCTCCATGTTCAAGGTCTAATCTTGACAACATCTTGTGCCTATGAACATGTACCTACAGGATTAATGTGCATGTCTATGTGTGCATGTGTGCCATGGGCCAAGGGAACAAGGAACAGACTCAAAGCTGTGTATGAGCCCACACACATAACACTGATCCAGCATCCCCACACGGCCTCAGTATGATGATGGCTTTGTTGCTGCAGCCATTAGATTACTACAGAGAAGCCCAGTTCTAGAGCAAACAAGACCAACCTGTTAGTCTCTGGTGAGCCAGCCAGTTGCCCAGGCAACTATCTCATTGCCTAGGCCAGCAATTGGACCAGCTACCCCAAGAAGGACTATCTTTTGGGGAGATTCACATTGATAGACCTCACCTTGGGGCCTTTTTGCATATGAGTGTAATGTGCAATTATGCCCCTGTGTTTCTCCTTAAGGCAAAGAGAAAGGGTCACCAATACTCAGTATCAATGCAAGGTCCCAGGGCAACTGGAATATTGTTTCTCTCCCTTTCTTTTGTCCCATCTGCTGGTGTCCCCAGCAGTCACGCTAAGTGCTGGAACACTGAAGAACAAGTTCTTCTTGGTGGGTGGACTCCATGTCCAGGTTGGTACAGGTCCCTCAGGCAGGTAGAGGTCCCAGACTCAGATAAGTGAGTGACTGGGTCATGGCCAGAGAACAAATGGTGACCAGCCCAACGTGATGAGAATGAACTGTCTTCCAAGCTGCACAACTCACTAACTTATGATTTTCATCTTAGTGTCCTGACAACTGCAAACAGCTATGAGGCAGGGACATAAAAACTGTAAGAGGGCAGGCATGTGTGTGTTTCTGTGTGTGTCTGGATTTGTTTAAACATCTCCACACACATAACTAAGGAACGCTCAGCAAGAGATGGGTCCATGGATCATGCCTGGACATTTTCTAGTAAGGCTGCTTCTATCTCTCCATAGGTACACACATAAAACAACTTTACTGAATCACTCCAATGTAAGTGTTGGTCAATTATCTTATAGGAAGTTACCCACAGAAACCCTAAGCAGAAGTTCTCAGAAAAATCTGCACTTACGTCCTGCCTGTGAAATGGACTGAGTTCTTTCCCACTCCTCTCCAGAAAGAAAAGTTTACTAATCTGGGAGATGCAAAAGTCAGAGCCTTGTTGGACACTGGTGCCTTCCAGAATTTAGAAGCACTTCATAATCAGTGTGCATGTGTGTGTGTGTCTATATGTATTCATATATATGTAATATATGCGTATATTACATATGTAATATGTATATGAATACCTACAGACACATGCATAATATATACGTACATATATATGTGTGTGTTTGTGTGTGTGTCTGTATGTATTCATATATATATGTACATATATGTGTGTGTGTGTAAAGTAACCATACATGACATTTGAAGGAATTTATTACTAAATCTTACTCATGGATTAGTTGATATAAAATGTTCATTCTCCCTTTAAATTTTTCTCCTCCTCCCCCTCTCATTTCTGAGGAACAAAATCTGTGCTTGTATATTTCTCTACTTTATCTTCTCTTCCCATCTCAAGAACAAGGTGATCTTTGTACAGTTACCTCAGGTTCTGGCGCTCTAAATTCCCTAAAATTGCATCCTGAACTCCAAATCGGACTTGACTGGCTAAGAACCAAGAGACACTGTAGTTAAGATTTGTTCACTCACGAAGTCAATCACAGGTCATTTGGTGCTACAGTTTGGGTACTGAATGTCCTCCAAAGGACTCAGGGTGGTGCTGTCTAAAAGTGTGGGAAGTCTTTACAGAGTCCCTTTCCTAAAGGGATTGTAGGACCCCAGTTCACACATGTTCTTCTGCCTGCTGGCCAGGCTATATGTGACACACTCCCCACTTCTGCATCCCAGCATTCCCAACAAGGATCTGGACTAACAGTTCTATTCAGTTTGTGGCTGGAAACCCCAAAGGTCTGAGCGAAAATGAACTCTTTAAAAAAAAATAGGATAATTATCTCAAATATTTTGTTACAGCAATGGAGAACACTCAGCTACAGCAGTAATTATCTGCAAACTTTAAGGACTGGTCAACCTTTACATGTCTTAAGGTAGCTTCCACGGTCTCAAAGGTTACTTGAATCAGATAATGTACATCAAAAAACAAAAACAAAAAAAAAGAATCATTCGGATGGGCATGCCTCTTTTAGTTGATATTGTGAGCTTATAATCCCCTTTCCTGTACAGAAGGATTTTATTTTATTTTTTTAAATTTGCCTCCCTCAAAAAGATCATAATTTAGAGCTCAGGAATGCACCTTATATTTTCCCTAGCTCAATATTCCCATTTCCCGTGAGTACACAGGAAGGTGTGGGCCCAGAAGCCAGATCAAGGCCTCGGATCCAGCTCTGCTGACTGACAAGTCATGATGTGTACTCCGGGCTGTTGGCTGCCTACTGCAAAGGCCTCACAAATAAAACAGAGCAGTTTGAGCAGGTGTTGATCAGAAAGGGAAAGGGGGGGGGGTATGGAAAGAAGAAAAGGATGCCCAGGATCAGAGTGCCCCATTGACTTCCATTCCAACCAATGTGGCAGTAAAATCCATTAAACCCATGGGGACCTGCACAATTAGGGATAAAAAATTTCTTTACAGGGAAGTGAAGGAAGCAATTTGCCTTTCGCAGGGCAGTGGGGAGAGTGGACGAAGTGCCAGTCCAATGCTGGCCGTTCTGTGAAGGTAGAAGAGTTTTCACTCTGTACAAGATTCTCTCCAAAAAATTGGTTATTCCAACTCCTTCCACTCCTAACCTTTATGGCCTCTCATTGTCCTCTGACCTCTGACTCTGAAGCTTCTCGCGGTTATTATATTTTAGAGTGATTTCTCATGAGTCTTGCTTCAAAGTGGCACCCCTCCCCCAGCCCCGGATTCATTCTCAGCTATTTCCTCCACACCTAAGTAGTGAGTTGTGACCAAAGAGAGTCAGGTCCCTTATTGAGAGGGGCCATGTTACATGAATGGTGACACTTCATTTAGTGAAAATTTTCTTCCCAAAGACTTCTCTTGACTTAGCAAAATGCTGAAGAATGTGAGGGACACTGTAACCTATTTTTTATGTGTTGTTCCCTATATATTCATGGTTATTGAGGGGGTCTTTCAGGATCCTAGATTAATTTACCTTTCAAGGCAAGTATTCAGACCAGGAGAATAGTGTCAATGTTTACTGATGAAATTAACATGTGGAATTTTCCGTTTTTTAAAGAGTTGACTTGGTATGAGACTGGAAATCAATCATGTTTCTAAGCTCATCTATCCGCTGTTCGGAACATCATGGTACCCAAATTCATCTTTTCTCTGGTTTTCTTTGCCTTCTTTTCCTTCTACACTCATTCCTCTTTCAAAAAAAAAAAATCTGGTTCCCCAAATCTCTACTCTCATATTCTTGTCCCAGTTGAACTTCCCATCAACCAACAGAACAGAAATATACTCTCAGGAGGGCAAGCAGAACATCCTTTCAAGGAATGAAGTACAGAATTCTGCTTCCCACAGCTAAGACCCAGAAGCATGTCCCCTGCCATCATTACCAGGCACCGCCCAGTATCTCCATTCTGCTTTGTAAAGAATAAAATTCTATTGATGTTCGGGATAGGGGTAAATGTGTAGCAACTTTGCACTACAAAGTAACTAGTTAATGGGTTTTTTTTTCCTCCTTTGTACTAGTAGTTTTAAAAACCTCTTCCTAACTTTAGATTCAAACAAACAAAGGAAGAAAAAAACAAAATCCAGGTTAAATGTGATGAAAAGGGTAAAGCACCCAGAAATAGGGTTATTCACCCTACTTGGGGCTTCTTCCTGTGGTCCACCAAGGCTTCCAGGAAAGCTCATGCTCTGAGGGTTGGGTTCCTACTTTCTGATCTGCCTCTGTTCTTGGAATGGCACTGTCTGCTTTCTCATCCCAGGTCCCAACTATGCAGTGCCCTAACAGTCCATTGCAAGTCTCCTCTCTGAAGACTTTCTGAGCACCCTGCTTGGCTCTGACCTTTCAAGCCACTGAAATCACTTCTCCCAGTACAAAATGGTTCTTAAATGGTAAGTTAAAACTGAAAGAGTGAAGACTTAAACATGTCTGAGAGATGTATGGATAGGCACATGGGTACTTGCAAGCTGATGGAGAGATGAACAGAGAAACAATGCAATAAGGAAGTCTAAAGGAAGGTGTGTTAGTTAGGATCCTAACAGGAAAGAGATGGCATTCTCAGATAAGGATAATCAAGGCAAATTCATTTCCTTCTGTGTATGGAGTAGAGGGAACACAAGAAGCCACTAAGAGAAGCTGCTGCGGACACTTAACATGTTGTACAGAAAACACCAGGTCCCACATTCTCATCCCTTATTCCGTCTTATTCCTAAGGGCCGATGGCTTCTGCAAACACTGAGAGTCAAGTCCATCCTTGGCTTGCTTTTCCAAATCCTTTAACATTGCTACCAGGCCTGCATGCTCAGCCTGATCCTTCCAAAGCTGCCTTCAGCAACGCTACCATGTCTTTGTGGATCCCCCTTTCCCCCTTAACTGGAATGCTCTCCTCCCTTAACCAAAGTCCCACTCATCCATCCAGACCCAATTTAAATACTTTTTTTCCCTGTTGGCCATGGCCAGTGTCCAGTCACGTCAGCCCGAAGGCCATGTATCAGCTGTATTTTGGAGTCTCACAAGGTGAGTGTTGAAAAGGGCCTGCAGTTAAGTGGGAAAGGAATAGTAGACAACCCTAAACCCATTCTGTCTATTCATCTTGGACTCTTTCCACAAGACGCTGTGGTCACATCCCAAAGGACCCATTTTTTCTTTTGCAATCTAAAGGTCAAAATAATTCAGGGAAGATTCAGAAAGAATATTTGTGACTGCCAAATCAATCAGGTTAATCTTTAAAGCACGGAAAACATCAGTGTGAGGACCCAAAGAGAAGAAAGGCGAACGAGAACGGTAATAGTCACTTAGAGACCCCTTCAGAGGTATTGCTCTGGCCTAGTGCCTTAGTGGGCTCTGGTTTCTCTGAGGCTCCAGGGAAAGCTAGCTTTCAGACGCACCACTGTGCAGGACATCCCCAAATGAGCAATTCTCAACTAGTGTAAGGGAGGGACCTTGCTTGTTTCCTAGTAACGAGAATAATTGAAAAATTAAGTAAAGAGACGGAAAGGGCCTTCAGCAAATAAATCCAAAATGATAAGATGCTAACTGCCCAAGAGATTCTGTTATTAGCATTTGGGAGCTTTTTTGGCTGTCAGAGTCAAACTGAAACTGCCAAGGATTCTTGGCCTGAAATATCTCAAAGCAGAAAGGGGGAAATGTGCCAATTATGAATGGAAATATCTCTACCATGGGGAATGGGGTATGGAAGATAGAACAGAAAAAGTTTCCATGATACTGAACTGAATAAAGCAAATTCAAATTACTTCTTGGGAGGCTAATCACTAACATTTCAACAGAAACACACACACACATACACAAGCACACACATAAACACATACACACATACATACTAATTGTTTAGAAAAGTAAAATTGGTGGTCACTATCTTTAAATCTACAATATAGGTATATAACCCAGAGCTATAGAGCTCTATGCAGCTCTGTAATGTGGCTCTAATGTATTCCATTACCTGCCCTGAGCCCCAAGCCAGTCCTTGCTTGCATCAGACTGCCAAATGGTGCTATGTGAAATGCTTGTCCTTGAAAAATATAAAAGACTGCAACTCTCACCGAAAAAGCTTGTCCTGTCATGAAGGAAGGTTCACACACCGCAGCACAATCTGCACCTAATTCCATCCCTGCTGGTTAAGGAACTTGGCCAGTGACAGAAGCAGCCTGAGAAGTGGAGCTAGCAAACACGAACATCTGAAAAGACCTCCCTAGGTGACAAGGAGGAACAAACTGAGGATGCAAGCACCACAACCAGGAAACCGAGCGCTTTACCACTGTCCTCAAACAACCCGTGTAAAGACCTAGGCTGCTGGCAGCCCCGAGTGGAAGAGTGGAACTAGCGGTTGAATGCTATGATTGAAACAAATGGGGACACCAACTTGTAGCTCCATAGAGGTCTTTGAGATCTGCAGATGAAAGAAGAGAGGTTTAGGTGAGACATCTGGTATTTCTCCTGGAGAGGAGAGAGGGAGTCATATTCCATAGGAGAATGGGGCATCACCATGCACTGGCAAGCTTCTTGGTTATTCCAGCTCAAATATGCAGAGGCAGAAGACCGTTCTATGGGATTTAAGGGAAACCAGAAGAGTGGCTTGGAGGTTATCTATATGAAAATCAGTTTCAAAAGTAACCCAGGTTCTCTTGCCTTTCTCACAGATGTATCAATTTTCCTTCCATGTTTATATTTTCCTTCTCAGTTTCCTATTGTGGTATTTCCTTCCTTCCACAGAATGTGTATGAGCACATATGCAACACTTTAGAATAATGGAAGCATGAAGAAGTTCATGCAGTAGGAACAAAGTGGAAAGGTGCACCTGAGGAAGGGCTTCTAGACCCTCGCAGCACTCCACGTTCCCCAAGCGTGCACCATGTACAATTTTCAGCCCTAGCTTCTAATTCAAACACTTAGACGTAAGTTGTGTGAGATGATTTTTCCCTGCAGCAATGCCGCTACCTCACGTGCTTGATTGGGGGCTAATTAAGGGCTATATCATTTGGCAAATCAAGGTGACGGGTCTGCAAGACTATCTTCTCTGGTATACAAGGCCAAAGTGGTCCGATCCAAACAATCTCTAAGCTATAGACTCGAGTGGGATACAGCATACGAAAGCTCCTACCAAACCCTCAGCATGGCCTGAGAATGCATGCTCCACGGGAAGGACGGGAGAACACTTCCAATCAAAGAGAGGAAAGCAGAGGCATCCTTAGAGAAATCAAACCCAACTTAATGAAAGGGCTAGGATTAGAGCAAGGCATTAGAGGAGGTGTCGCTTGTGAAATGTAAAGGAAGAGAAATACACCGTCCCCGTGCACAGGATATCTGTGTATACATGAGGCACAGCAGCTATGAAACACACGGAACAATTACGCCTTTGGCTACGTGGCTGGACAACCATGACTGTGACTGAGGGACTTCTGCTATTTTACTACTGAATGAATCTTGAGGCCTTCCATCTCTGAAGTCTTCTATATTAAGATCTCCCAAATATAGCTGTCTCTTGTGAGACGATGCCGGGGCCTAGCAAACACAGGAGTGGATGTTCACAGTCAGCTATTGGATGTATCACAGGGCTCCCAATGGAGAAGCTAGAGAAAGTACCCAAGGAGCTAAAGGGATCTGCAACCCTATTGTTGGAACAACATGATGTACTAACCAGAACCCCGGAGCTCTTGTCTCTAGCTGCATATGTATCGAAAGATGGCCTAGTCGGCCATCAATGGAAAGAGAGGCCCATTGGACTTGCAAACTTTATATGCCCCAATATAGGGGAATGCCAGGGCCAAAAGAATGGGAATGGGTGGGTAGGGAAGTGGGGGGCGCTATGGGGGACTTTTGGGATAGCATTGGAAATGTAATTGAGGAAAATATGTAATAAAAATATTAAAAAAAAAAAGAAATAAACTGGCTAAATCCTCAAAAAAAAAAAAAAAAAAAGATCTCCCAGCATCACTTCTCAATCTCCACTCCTACTGGAGAAGTGTGGCTATTGCAAGCAGTGGATTCAGGAGAGAAGATAGCCCAGAAGGTCAAAACACACACAGTGTTCTTAACAGAAGGTCCAAGATTCAGGAGCAGCCTAGTAATGGAGTTCAAAGCGACTTTTAATTATCAGTCCTGTTCTGCTGCATCTTCTCTGATGGCAGAGCAAGCAGGACATGGGAAGCTCAGGCCTCTACATAGTTCACAAGAAACACTGAGAAGAAAGGACGTATTGCGTAGATGAAAAGAGAAGCCATGATGCATATTGTCAGGTTAGTCTTAAGGTTTTCCTTACACAGCAAAGACTTGCGTTAAACCTCCTAAGGGACCTTCTAATGCTCTCCCTTTGTGTGTATATGTTTGTGTCAGGCTGAATTATATCCTGGGGCTTCTGGTAACCACACACACACACACACACACACAAATCTCTCCTGTATCCCAGGACCTTTCAAAATTCCTTGGGATCCTTTAGTAAAAGCATGAGTTTTTAATATATCCATTATCGGCAAGAAGAAATGTTAGGCTACAAAAGACAAGGGGTTGCCTTTAAACAGCTCTCCTGCCTCATTTTATATAAAGTATTCTGCCAGGATATTCTTTTCCAGGTTTCCTATAAAACCCATAGTTCAATAATCAACCATTAATTTTGTATCCCTTAAGAAAAGTATGTGCTTTTTAACATGATGCACACCTGATGTGACACTGAATATAATACGCCATGAGGAGGAACCTCTAGAACGCAATCTGTGTTCTGTGGACCAAGAACTCTCTTATTCTACCTATCGCACTCATCGCTTTTGGCAGTAAAGGGCAAACAATGGCTCATTGGCTTATGTCCACATATTCACATCGTGCAGCCATTATATCCAATAACTGGTCCATTCTCCTCTTTTGCAAGGCATCTTTTAACACAAGGGGACATGTCTCAGCCATGTTTGAGGAAAGCTGGATGGCTGCAGACAATCCACTTATTCCAGACTCAACCTCATTGAAGTCTTAGTAACCAAAGAAAGGGTGCATAGAAAAGGCAGAAAAATAATTATTCCAGTGATAGAACATTATTTCCCAAAAGCCACTATCATTTTTCAACAAACCATGAGACGATATCACTCTTGGGAGATGGGGGCACACTGTAGACAGAGGCAAGGAAGTTTCTTGTAAAGAAGAGATGCCACTCACAAGTACTTTGAAAAAATAAGGGGTTATAGAGAGAAGAAGAGGAATGAGAAAATCGGGGGGAGGGAGGATAATGAGAAATGGGGCAAAGAAGAAACAGCCTACACGTAGAAACAAATGTGATACAATGTTACAATGTTAGTTTAAAAGTGTTCCGATAATTGTTTTCGTTTTTTTTTTTGAGACAAGTGAGACTTAAAGCAAAGCAGAAATAGCACAGAAAGAAAGTTAGAAGTGAACAAAAGAAGATAATCAGGAAGCGAGGGAGGAAAGGAAGAGAAGGGAGAAGAAGAGGGAAAAGAGGAAGGAGGGAGGGAGGGGAGGGGAAAGGAGAGGTAAGGAAAAGGGAGGGGAGGGGAGGAGAGGAGAGGAAAGGCCAGAAGGAAGAGGGGAGGGAGAGGGAGAGGGAGAAGGGAGGAGAGGAAGGGTAGGGAGGAGAGGTAAGGAAAGGGGAGGAGAGGAGAGAGGGAGGGGAGGAAGGGAGGGGAGAAGAAGGGAGGGGAGGAGAAGAGGGGGTGGACGATGAGTGTACCTCTCAAGTAACGTGCACAGATGAGATGCCTTCCGAGTCCACACCCCCAGAGCACATTCTGTCCTAGTGATGTGACAAAAATCAGGGCACTGAGGAGAACTGGCTATATTTAGTTCCATGGCTGTAACTCAAGTCAAGAGTGTTCATGGGGCAGCTGCTGCCGTCTAGAGACATTTTACTACCTCCTCTGGAATAGCACGGTCAGAGCCAGGACCGTGTCACTACAGAGCTCCGCTGTGTTTATATACAACTATACAACAGGGCAGTGTTTTGAACAAAACTGATAGGGCTGTTAACATAGTTTAATGCTCTGCTGTTAAACAGGACTTTTTTTTTCTTCTTCTTCAGAAAACCAAAGTCATCACTCTTGGTTTCTAACAATGTCCATCCCCATTCTCGGAAAGCAAATAGTGCCCTTTCCCTTATATGGTATGTTCTCTCATGAGAACATTTCTGATTCTCTGGTCCTCACTTCAAGTCCACATAAGACCCTGTGCTTTGAAAAAGAAAAATACTCTCTTGTGTCTGCTTCAGTATTTTCAGTCTCAGCTGATCCATAGAAACTACCACACACTTCCTTTGGTTTTTGTTTTGTTTGTTACGTCAGGGAGTAGGCTGGCTCCCTCTGCATGTAGCATTAGGGAGAGGGGTGGCTTGTTTAATGGAGGACTGGCAGATGCTCAGGGCTTACTTACACCCTAAGGCAAGAAATGCATAGCCCTCAACGCCAAGAAAAGGGATAAGTTGAACAGGTTCAGAAGTGGAACTTGTTCTAAAAAATCACCGAGGTAAACATGACTCACTGCCATCATACACTGTCCTGCTACACTCTGGGACAGACACTTCCCTCTTTAAGGAGACTCAGCGATGAGTGCTTGGGAAGGCTGGCTCAAGTAGAAGGAGGAAAGATGAAAGGAGGACAATCTAAGACCCTCGGAGAGATGTTTCCCGAGAGACTCCTTTCTGAAGAATGAATAGTGGAGTTAGAAGAGTGAAACTATGCCAGCGTGCACCTTATTTCTCATTGCATGGCACCAGACATTTAAAGAATATTGAAGCTTTCAGCCCTGAGCCTTGGCAGAGACAGATTTGCCATAAGAAACAAAGGTCATTTGTAGGAAGGACTTTCCTAGAGTAAACCTCCCTATCTACACACCGGAAGGTACCTGCCCCTCTTCCATGGAAGAACCCTAAGAAGGGTGAGCAGAAATTAGCAAGGGGTGTGCCTGTGTCCTGGAGGTATAGCTGCTTCCTCTGCACAGACCAGCAAGCACTGCACACACAGACCTTCTCCGGCAGAATAGCAGTGAGATGTCTGAACATTTCGGAAGCACCAGCCAGTCTGAATTTCAGAAAGGAGAGGCCCAAGAGGAAGACATCCATCAGTCATCCTGCCTGGCAGAGAGGAGCCACTGAGGAGGCAAGTGCCAGGTGTGGCGAAGGGTATTACCACACCAGAGTTCACCGACTGGCTGTCCAGTCCCTTTAACCCAATCTGGCTGAAGGGCCAACAGAAATCATTCTCATTAGGATATGTAATGGATCATTTCCAGTGGCCAGATGGTTCCCCATAAATACATTAATAACTTGATAGGCATGTCTGCCTGGAAAGGTAACAGTTTAACCACCACAGTATGGAAAACTTACCTTTGGGGTTCTCTACGAGCCAAATAAAAGACTGAGGCCTTATAAAATGGTATGTGTTGAAACCATGCTCTTTCATATACCTGATTGTTTCCATATCATGAACTTAATAACCACCATTAATATTTGGTTTAAAGGAAGAAAAACAGTAGAGCGTATCCCTACTGTGAAGGTTATCTAAACATGGAAGGTCACAATGCTGAGAAACACGCATGCGGGCAAACATGCTCCCCACTATCAAAAAGGTAAAGACTGAGTAGAATGTCGGGGTGACAACCCTGGTTTCCAGTGCCACAAGTGGCAATGTCTCCGAAGTAGCCATGTATCTAAATGCCAAGAGGTTCTTTTCTGCAGGCTCCAAAGAGTTCTGTGACCTGTCTGCCTCTACCTCTCTATGCCCATCATCACCAAGGTACAGAACTGGGTGCCTTTCATCTATCCCACTCAGTCCACAAAGCAGCCTTAGCCACCCGGATTCCTTCTGCAACACTGCGGTGCCTCACATCATCCTGACATGCTCTTTGCTTCTGAATGCACGGACCAGGAGAGCCTCTGCCCTCTAAAGCACTATTTCTTCTTCACAGCCCTAGTTGGGTTTGGAACTGTGTGGGTACCGTTTGAGTTTTCAATCCGTGCCACCAGGATGTGTGTGTTCGTGAAGATCAAGCCTGAGACTGGGTGTAGAAATCCTCGATCAATGGCACGGATGCTGGCCTATGCAACTGCTCCTCCATCACGGCTCTGGAAGGACTCAAGGACCCAAACAACATGGAAATGAGACAGCAGTAGCCTCTCTGTCGCCAAACATCACACAGAAATACCTTCCAAAGCAGCACCTTTGTGATTATGTTAGGCAGAGACATTAACAGCCACGACTTGGTGAATTATTAGCTTTGGAATCTCCCAGCTATCAAACCCACCTCTCTGAGGGTGTCAGAGAAACCACTGTCAACAAGCAGCTGACTTTCGACAATCTCCCTCTACCTAGCACACCTGGTTCCTCAGGTCTGAGCAGCTTAAGTGGACTCACTATTACCTGTGGAGGTGAGTGATTGGTCAACCGTGGGCCTCTCTCCACTATTTCAAAGGCCCTGACCTAGAAAGGACATGAAATGATAGCATGCTGGGGTAATTCTCCGCCCTGGCCATCTTACACACACCTCTTCCACTTCTCCCCTTTCCTAACCTGTGCAGTCTCCTCGCTTAGCCCCTGGCTTCGGCCTGGAAGCTGTACTGGCAGGAGACCACGGGGAGGAGGCGAGTGAGGACGGGCCAGGTTCTTTCCCATTGTGCCCCGTGCAGCCTGTGTCCTCATCCCCGAGGGTGTTACGCCATCACACCTAGGCTTCTGCTCCTTGTGTTCCCTTGTCAGGCACCCAACCCCAACAAACAGGCCTTTCCTGGAATGGCTCTCCCTGAGAATCACAAGCCTGCTGTGATCAAGGAAGGCTCTGCAAAGCCTTATACTGAACTGGAGTGACAGCAGCAACCTAGCATCCTCTATACAGGCAGCTCCCACCCAAAATGAGTCACAAAAAAAAAAAAAAGCACAAACTGGAGCCACGGAGTACAGGCAGGGGTTAAGTTTTAGGGAGTAAGAGATGGATCGCATCAGAGCCTGCTCATTTGTGATCTGAGCATCCTATGGGGCTGTCTTGAGACTTTAGGAGGTATTTGGAGAGCTGAGGGAGAGAAATAAGAGGATACTCCAACATACTTCAACACACTTTCTCTACATCTATAGTCCTTCCAAAAAGTCCGGCAAGCTTTCATTTCCTATTTGCCTTTTAACCTGTTATACGGGGTGCACTCTGACAAATCAAATGACTACAGGAATACAAGATATTGATAGTCGGGATTATTAATAAACCTCTTCAAGTTTGGGTTTTATTTTTCCAACACATAATGGCTTGTTACAAGGCAGACTCTGGCTCAGGTATCAGACAGGCTGGCAAGTAGAACTGAAGCAGGATCGAAGGCCCATTAGCATATGCAACTTCTCTTCATTAAATGAGGAAAGTGGAATGTGTGGAAAGAAACCCAACTTAGCCCCAGCACTGCCTCTGGGCAGCAGTAGGTACACAAAAAGCAGATGAGTGATATGCCAGATAGCCTGGGGTTGACCTTGGACAAATGACACCTATCTCCAAAGAATATCTGCTCAGGTCACTGGCCCTAGAATAGAAGATAAGCCAAGGCTATTTTGGTCTCCTGACCACTTAGGAGAAGAGATGGGGTGGATGAAAGGGGGTGGCCTCTATCCATTCCCAAGGCAAACTTCTAAATTCAGCCTCACTGTGGGGCCTCACACTTGCAGTGTTCCTACAAATCTCAAGATTAGAGATTTTTCCCACACTCTAAACAAAGTCTTGATGCCCAAGGAATTAAATATTCCCTCCAAAACAGGTAGCGGTATTTTAGATTCAGCCATCTTTTCTCTTAGGATCTAAGTTTGATTGCTGGCAATCTTCCTCAAACAGTGATAAAGAACTCAAGGAGAGAGCCAGAAATGGCACCCACCCTCCAGTTCACTGGAAGGCAGGGTTCTGTACCAAAAGAAGAAAGTGAGAAGAAGAAGAGAGAGTAGCCTCCATTCCAGGCCTTTTCCAAAATCAACATCAACACTGTCTCAGAGCAATGCCTCCTCTTTCTGAGCCTGCTCTTCTTTTGTAAGGGAAATGGCCTCTTCTCTGTGGTGAACAGGTACTGTCCCACACATAATAGCCGTTCTGAGATTACTGTAAAGTGGATTGATTTTGTTAAATATGAAATATATAATAACATAAGAGAAGTCATGCCATATATGGCTACACACATGTGAGAAAACAAGCAGAGACTGAAGTGTACATACATATACTGACTTACATACCAGGAGCTTCTATTTAAAAGCTTAAACATATGTGAGAAACATTCGTAGTAAATATGCTGCTGACATCTGGCACTGACGCCAATATGTCATCACTCATGAGTAAGAAAACATCTATAAAATTCTATTTAGGTCACAGATTATACCACTGCTGGGGATCTCTGGTTAAACTTTAACACACTCCGGCATCTGCCTGGAACTTGTTTCCTAAGGTGTGGTGCCCCCTGCTAATGAGTGCATCATTGGCAGATTAAGTTCAGGGGACAATATGGAACACATCCATTTCTGAGGACTTGCTTACCCTCTTGTAGGTAGGAGGAAGTTCAAAAGAAATCAGAGAAAAAGAGAAGAATGAAATAAAGATGGAAGACAGGAAAGATTATTATTTTGTGCCTATGGAGCAGCCTAGAATGAATGTAAAGTGTGTGTGTGTGTGTGTGTGTGTGTGTGTGTGTGTGTGTGTTTGTATATGTGTGAATTGTGTTGTGGGTATGTTTCTGCCAAGTCTTGAAGTCCTGTCAGTTGAGAGAGAGAGTTGGGGGGGACTGTTTACACAAGAAAGCATTGCACTCAAAAGAGGCTATCATAATAGAACATCTCAGAGGTTACCACTGATGATGAGCTCTGACAGAACAATATTGTCTGTCACCTCCATTCTGCATTTGATCGCTATAACCCAGGAGGCTCGAAGAGAGCACCTCCTCCCCCTGCAGCCCCATCCTCAATTCTTGCTGCAGTAGAATCCCATGAAGGATGCACACCCTACAAGAAAAGTCTTGGTGGAGAACAGGCATTGACATTTTAATAGCACTTTTGGTCAGTCTCACGGGCATCCATTGCAAGCTAACAACCAGTCTAAATTACCCCGGATCACTCTACATTAATCACACACCCCCATCTTCCAACACTGTAGCATTTAAGAATGCTATTAGCTCTAAGACTTAGCTATATCAAACTCTCTAAGACTTAACTATGTAAAACTCTTTCTAATTCTTTCTGCCACTGAAAAGAAGACCCAGAGGCAACCTGAGACATAAAATACAGATATTCAGTTTGCACGTAATCAAAATGCAAATTCATCAGAGCCCACCAAGCGTGGACAATCTGGGGGGAGCACTCCCCTGTAGAAGAGCTGCGTGGGCCATTTGCTTTGGTGCTGCTTTGCAAGGAACCCATGCATCGTTAAGCCACTGAGCTGCAGCTCCAGCTCGCAAGTGCATCCTGACTCAGGAACAGTTTGTTTTCAATCTCAGCAGCTTGATTACATCATTCCCACCCACGGCTGATTTTTAAAAAGCACAAATGAGAAAGTAAGCTTGGGGGGAAAGAATGATCATAATTATTAATAGCAATAAACAAGATGGATTTTCATCCCGACGATAAGGACTGCCCAACGACAGTCATTTAGTCTAGAGCGGTGATTCTCAACCTGTGGGTCTTGACCTTTCACAGGGATCACCTGATACCACTGGAATACACACATATTTGCGTTATGAATCATAACAGCAGCAAAAGTAGTTTTATGGTTGGGGTCAAATGTGACCCTAGTCTGGAAAACAATATGCCCTGTCACTTGTAGTCAGTAAACAAGACCCAAAATGACTCAATGACCTTCTCACTACTTCTAGTATCTACAGGGAAGAAGATGAACTCACACCCTGAGGAAGAAATTGTGGTCTTAAACACGTCAAAGAAGAATAAAAGAGATGCACACCTATGATGATAAGTGGCATTATAGTACCCAAGAGGAATGTGGAACATTCGCTCATTACACTTTAGTGTGTTATAATTTTCCTAGAGGAGAGCGGGATTTGAAAGCAGCCATGGCGCTGTTTGCCAGCGCACTGCGTTTCAATGCCATGACATGGCAATCAGGGAAACCATTCACAAAGCATCTACTGGCACAACTCACTTCGACTGTGAAACCAGTGTACAAGGGTAAGAAGAAACACTCCATCAACAGCCTGCTCTGTCCAGTAAAAACTGGATTGCTCTTGTGATTAGAGGATAGACAGAGTTGCTAATAAATTAACCAAACCTAGGACATGCTCCTTTGTATTTGAACCTTGTCTTGAACATTAAGTAGAACATGGTGTGTCCATGAGTGCATCTTTGCTTTCTAACGCAAGGAAGAACTGTGACACAGGCTCTAGATGCAAACCTATCTTCTTAAGACTCATCTTGACTCCGGTAGTCTTCTAGGAAGGAATGGGATCAGAAGGACAAGTCAAATCTCTCCTCTATACCATCTCCTTCTCAAGGTTGCATATGAAACAAAGGACAAGCCTGTCACCCTGTCACTTATTTCAGTGAATTAAAAATGATAAAACGCAATCCTTAAGAATGACATATAAGTGGCACGTATCCTTCCCACCTGCTTTCCCCCTTAACTCCCAAACCCCCTCCTGTGAAGAAATGCTCACCACAGTACAAAAGCTCTCAGCCTCTTTGCAGTAGCTTATTTCATATGTGCCTCTGAGTCCCATAGCTTCCCGCAGCCTGTCAATTTCTGTGCAGCTTCAAATCTTTCCTAGACCTCTCTACAAGTTTACTCAAGCCCAAAGACTTTGGAATAGCTGCTAGAGTTCCAGGTCTGCCTGTTCGTCATGGACCATGGTATATAAGCTCCTCCTTCAAGTGAGGGACAACTAGATAACACTGTCTCTGATTACATCTAAAATTCAGTCTTAGCACTCACTGCAGATCCTATTTAAAAGTGTGTTTAGAAAACGACAACATAACCATGTCACATGGGGAGGGATTGACCAAATGCTGTAAAATAGATGCAGACCCAAACCTCTCTATAAAGGAAAACCTAAGAGTATGTAGAGAGAGAGGTAACTTTGAGCTCTATTATGCCTTCTGTTGGTACTGCTCCATGTTAGTGACCCCATTCCTTTTTTTAAAATGTTTTATTGGTTGTGAATTTTGAATCACGAACCCCAATCCCTCTCATCTCCCCATCCCCTTGTATCCACCCTCTACCCTTTCAACCTCCCCCCCCAAAAGAAAATTCTTATCTTGGAAGCTGTAGTGTGTCACAGTGTGTCACACAGTACACTGTTTTGTTCATATATCTTGGAAATGTTCGTTGCAATGAGTCATTGGTCTGGTTCCAGGACTCTGGCTTCTGCTCCACTATAAATACTGGTTCCTCACCAGGACTCCTCTTGGAATCCTTTTGTTGCCCTGTGTCATGAAGATCTTACAGCTTTGGACCCTGCAGTTTCAGGGGCACTAGCAGTTTATAGATATGATAGATGTTGGCGTAGACAGTGTTGGTGTCCTGGATCTGGGCCCGGGTGATTTCTGAGCTGGCCCACCCGCCTGACAGGTCTCCAGCAGCCACACCACCAGGGTGAGCTCTCCAATACTTCCCTGTCTAGATCATCCACTACTGCCGCTAGCAAGGGGCAGAACCAACTCTCCTGCTCTCATGCTGTCAAAGCAAGCTCATGTGTGCCCATGCCAGCAGGGCAACCTCTCTCTAGTGTTGCAGCAGGTGAGGGGCAGGGACATCTCTCCTGCTCTCATGCCCTGCGGCCAGCTCACCCACCTGCCACAGCTGGTAAAGTGCAAGAGGACAGCATCTCTCCCTCACCCATGCCACCATATGGCAGATAAGTGATGGGGCCAGCTCTCCCAGGCTAAAGCCCTTAGGATGACTAACTTGAGTCCCACCATGAGGGAGTGGAACCATCCTTAACCTGAAAAGGGGATTCTCCAAAACATGTCAGCCACAGTAGCTCTAGAAATTAGGGATGTGGTCAATACTGCAAACCCGTTCTACTAACCTCTTGCTTTGGCCCCAGAAAGAATAGTTTTTCTTAATATTTATCATACCTTGTAGGTCCCCCATGATAAAAAGAGATGACATCTATAACCTTGTGGCCTATAAGAAGCTGAACCAACAGAGAAGGGGGGGAAGACAATCAGGCCATGCTATGAATCCTAAACAGTCTCTTAATAGGGTAAATTAAAACTCCCTAAACAGCATTTTTGAAAAGACTGCTTCTTTAACCATCAGTATGGCTTTTGCTAGATCCTATGCTCTCTATAGGGTTACAGATTTTGAACCTGAGAATGAACCCCCAAACCTACCCCAACCTACCCTACCGCTTTGCATGCACTAAGGGTAGCTGAACGATTTGTCATCCTGCAAGGCTGGTTGGCATCACTACATCTCAGTATAGTAATCTGAGCCAGCATACAAAAATGAGGTTTAAATTTTGTTTATTTATTTTTTATCTTTAGATATTTCTATTTCCATTTACTTTTATCTAGTGTGTAGAAACACTAAGATTGTATAGAGTGTAGGCAATATTGTCTGATGTTTTGATACACATACACATTGCTTAATGTTTGCATCATGGTAAATATATCTGTCTCCTAAAACATTTATCATTTCTTTACAAAAGGGATTAAAAGTGATTCCGTGTTTGTCAAAACAAACAGTGCATAACTGTTAGATACGCACTTACTGTGCAATAGCAGAGCAGATCTACGCGTTCATATCTCACTAATGCAGGAGCCATCACTTACCCCCCCCCCCCGCCCACCTTCCTCTGGTGTTAGCAACTACCATTTTCCTCTCAGGTGCTATGAGATCAATATTATTGGGGTCCTCATAGCATACAAGGGAGATCATATAATATCTGTCTTTATGTTCTTGGCTTGTTTCAATTAATGTAATGGTCTCAAGTCCCATCAATGTTGGAGATAACAGAATTTCATTCCTTTTTGTAGCTGAATAAGTGTTGCACTGTATTAATACCAAACCTGTTACTCATTTTTCACTTAGAACACAAATTACAATTGGTTCTAAGTCCATACTTTACAAACCATGGCCTTTCAAAATTTAATATGGTCCAGTTCTAGGCAACCATACCTATAAATTACAATACTGCGAAACAGCCACTGACAATGGACCCAACATGTCGCAGAACTTCACAGTCAACATACAAGTCACATGTCTCAACATTGGTAGTGCTTTTTAACAAGACTCATGCATTTCTGTTTTGTTTATGTGATTGTTTTACCTGTATATGTACCATGTTTATGCCTGGTACCTTCAGAGACCAGACAACAGTATTGGATTCCCTGGAACTAGAGTTAGAGATGATTGTGACTCTATATATGGTAAACGTATATTCTCTGTAGAAGCAACCAGTGTTCTTCACTACTGACCCATCCCCCAGACTCATCATCTGTCGCTTTATCAAACTGCCCATATTCGAAGAAGTTTTCACCATTTATCTTGTCCAGTCCCCTCACTTTATAGGTAATAAAAGAAACATTCAGAGAGCCAAATGACACCTGGATAAAATACTGCTATGAGTGGATGCTTAGACACTAGGTAATTTCATGGTTCTTCTTTAACTCTATAATTGTAGCCAATTGCCATAACTCCTCAGTGCTCCTCTCTGTCCTCCAGCTCCAGTGTTCCTCTCCATCTCCCATCTCTTACAGTCTGTCTGCCTCCCCTTCCATGATGTTCCCCAAGCCTTTCATGGGAGATGTTTTTGACATTGGTGTCCCATTTGGGGCTGAGCACTCAGCCTCTTAAGATCCATGCTGTCATCAGTTCTGCATCTCTCCAACTGCTACCCACTGCAGAAAGAAACTTCTTTAACCAAGGCCAAGAGAAGCCCAGGTCTACAGATGTACCTTATAAATATTTAGAAGACCCTTTAGTAGCATGACCAGTTAGCAAAATAACAAGAGCAAGGTGACATAGTAGGGTCTACGACCTCCCTGGCCTTGGGCTTTTGACTGGGATTACGGTACAAGGTCTGAAATTCCCTCCTATGAATCACACCTTAAAACCAACCAGAGAGTGACTGATTACCCCTTCATAGTCATCCCACTATTCACAGATGGACATGGTACATCTGGCACACTGGTACTTGAGCATGCAAAATACTAGTGAATACCACTGATGCCTTTTCATATCAAACAGCCCGCCCAGCACCTTCCAGCACCTTCATGAGAGCTAAGCACCAGGAAGAAGCCCAGTGGCTTCAGACTGATTTCTTTATGTCCCGCGCACTCTGTGAGGTGTCTTCTGCAACAGGGTCTTACCATGTTGTCATTGATGGTAACCAAGGGCAACGGCAAGAGCCTGTGTTGTCTTGGGACCTCCAGCTCCTTCCTAGCCAGCACCTCCTAGGTAACCATGCCATACCTCACTCTGTGATTTTAATTTAATAATCCTTGTCTTCTGGGAGAGGCACTGTCCAAGCATGCAGGGAAATTCCTTTGAACTCTTTTATTACGTCATATTTTGAGATTACCTTATTAACTAATGCTCTTCCTAGGGTTTTCCAAAGATCCTTAGTTTAGTTTAAGGAGTTCACTGCCTCCTCCCCACCCTCACACCCCTCCCCATCTTTGCTCAATCACCAATCCTTCAGCCTCCTGTCTTGTGAATCCAATTGTACATGTATAATACTATGCCTCCAGTTATTTTTTAAATTCAATGTGAGATAGGGTTCCATATGACATTTCATATACCATCCCTTGGGTTAGTTCTCCCAACCACACACCAATTATTCCCATGTTTCCACACCCCACCTCCAGTTCCCACTGTTTGGCTCCTACCTAAGACTAGAGGAAAGTTCCGTCCATCTGGCCACCCCAAATAACAAGGAGAATCCAGCAGTGCCACTTGGTACTGGAAGGGTTCAGCATTCTTGAAGCCCTCCTCTTTGTGGTTTCCAAATATACCAGGCAGTCAGGCAGGCAAGTCTGAATAACACTTGGCTGCTTTGGCTTCCTTGGGATAAACTTTCTTTCTCCTAGATTTTGTTGCACCAAGAATATAGAAAGCCCTAAGGGGGTAAATTCTTCTTCAAAGTCAGAGCTAGATAACTCTGTGTGTGGTACTCAGGTGGTTCTCCTTTGTAGGCTGGTTGGGGGAAGGTGGGGGCAAACTCCTAACATCAGTCAACATCAAAAAGGGGATTCAGACTTTGCAGTCACAGGATGTAAGAAGGGGCTAAGAGGGGAGGGGGAAGTGATTCCTGAAAGACAATTAGAACATCCCAGTTGGTACTGGGAGGGATGTGGGTTAAAGGTTTGGCTTCTCCAAGTAGCAGGGGGCAACATGCAAACTACATGTGTCAGCAGGCACTCCCAGCCAGCTGGCACTGGCTGCACTAGGCATCAGAGACCTAGCAATCCCTAGGGGGTGGGCTCTGCCACAGCTCTGACTTTATTTCTCAGCCAGCCAGCAGGCTGCTTTCACCCCACCCTCTGGTTCTTGCATTTCTTTCTAGTAGGAGTGAGTTTCATGTAAACAAACAAACAAAAATGTCTGGGATATATGCCGACATCTGCATTTTTTTTCACTCACTTAATAAAAAGTACTGCTACCTGATTTTACTGCAGCCCCCACCTGTTTATTCTCCAGCCTGAGAAATGTTTGAGTTTTGGAGTCAGTGGGATGTGGAGATCACAGAATATTACACTTTTCCTTTTGAAAAGAAAAATATTTGAATGTTGTCAGTTACTTGACGCCCACTATACATCAGGTACTTTATATAAACTGAGCCCAGCTCCTACTCAATCCTAAAAGCAGCAGTGTGTGCAGATCGCAGAAGATGGGGTAGAGAAAGACAGAGAAAGATGAACCGGTGTGTGTAACATTTTATAGCTGAGAGTATAAGCGCTGGATGGGGCTGTGGGAAAATGGCTTAGTGGGTAAGAACATGCACTATGTAGCCCTGAGGACCTGAGTTCAAATCCCCAGCACCCACACAAGACCAACCAGACAGGGCTGAAGATGTCTGTAAGCCAGAGAAGAAGAGAAGATACCTCCATGTCATGCTTTGTTCTCTGCAAGCTGTAGTCTGTGCACCAAGCCCAACAACAGGGACAACAGCAACTAAAAGAATGTAAGGATAACTGATTTCTGATCACTGGCTCCAAACCAATGCCCTCCCAGTTCAAAGTAAGAAAACAGCAATGGTGAGCCATCTGGTTCCTAATTCAACTCTACCTTCTGCATTAGGACATCTGGTCAGCCAGCTCAGCTGATATCATCTCTGCTATTCAAGATTTGAACCAAGACTTATTAAGAATCCTTTGCATCCAAGGAAGAGTTGGATAGACTTCTCAGCCCAGCAAGTAAAGCTAGGCTCTCAGTTTCAACTTAGACAGAAGGAAACTTAGCTGCTATTCAGATTGAGGAGGACATGGTATGAGAAAACAAAGAGCAGTTCTCTTCCATGGAAATTCCTCCAAACTTCAGAGAAAGGGTGTGGTAGGAGATGGTCACAGGTACTCTCCATATGACCCATCATCTCCATCACTAGAAGATGCCATTCTCCCTGGGGACAGATGTGAAAACATCACAGAACAAAGCACTAGTTTGTATTCTGTCTACCTGGTGCATTTTGTATGGGAATTAGGATCCATGCAGTAAGAGGAGACATCTACAGGAAACCCTTCTATCATGTACCCCTTCATCTCTAGAACAGCTTCTCAAATGGGGTACTTATGCAGCTGGAACCATACCATCTCATATCAAGAAGCAAAGCCACTCCCTTTAGTGCCTACAATACCATCCCTAGCCTCTTTATACACTAGACACCATTAGCATCTCACACTCAACTGTCCCACGAAAATGTCTCCAGTTACTAGGTATCTCATGGACTATAAGAGGAAATATTTAAACCATTTAAACCATTGCTCTAGAATTTCTTGCCCTACCCACCATTCCCCAAATGTGAAAAAGTTCATTCAAAAATATTGTGTGTGTGATTGTGTGTGTGTGTGTGTGTGTATGTGTGTGTGTGTGTGTGTGTGTGTGTGTGTGTTGATTTGGGTGATTTTCTCTGAAGCATCTAAAGACCTCTAATCTTAAAATGCCTGGACCAAAGCGAAGCAGCTGAGAGAGAAGCAGCTCTGCCTTGGTTTAGAGAGAAAGGGACTGAGCATTTTCCAGAGATAAACCTTCTGGTTAGTTATCCAGTAGGAAGTGCTCAGCCCTAAAACCCTATACACAGACGCAACACTAAACTCACACACATCAGACTCTATTTGTGTGTTTTTCATATAGATGCAACAATTATAATTAAAGAAATAAGAGACTTTGAATTTGAGAGGGGTGGGCATGGGAGGGGTTGATGGGAGGAGTTAATGATGTAATTATATTTCAAACAAACAAACAAACAAACAAACGAAAATCTCAAGACACGGGGAAGCCACCCCCAAGGAAACTAAAGAGATTCAATGGAGATTAAGCCTGGGAGACCTCCCTCCACCAAGAGATGGCAATCTGCAGCCAGTGCAAAGAACTCTCACTCACCAGGTCTTCAAGCCCATTCCAGCATTCGCTTGGAGAAGAACGCTAGAGCCTAGGAGGCCCAGGTGAACTACAACAGTAATGTTCTCAATTTATGCACTTCCCCAGCACTGGTGTGACTATGCTGCTCGTCACTGTCAGGTGGGGCTTGGCTTTGACTAATCAAAGGTAAGAAATGATTATTTAATAAAGACCCTCTGCTCAGGAAACCAAATCTTTGATAAGCTTGAGCAACAGGGTGACCACGGTGTTTGTTTTGTTTTGTGAGTTGGGATCTCACGCTACAGCACAGAGTGGCTTGGAGCTCATGATTTAGCCTAGGCTGAGCTAGAACTCATGGAGATCCTCTTCCGTGCTAGAATGACAGGTATGAAGACAATACTTGAGGGCTGTTTCCTTTTCAGAGTGCTGGGCAGAGGCAATGAGTAGCCCCTATAGAGGAACAAACTCATGTTTTAAAGACATCTTTTAAAAATCGTATCTGTAGTATTTGTTTTGTCCAGTTTTGCTTGTTCTTTAAGCCCCCAGCTCTCCTTCTCTGGAGCAAAAACAACCCCCTGAAAAGCTGACAAAGAGAGATGTAGATATTTTTCCAGATAAAATATCTCCTGTTCTCTTGCAACAGCTACCAAGATTCAGCGCCTCGGGGTGGGTGGGGACCCACCCTAAAGAACAGCCTGGTAAATTACATCATCCCTGAGCTTGCTGCTCAACTGAATTGAAATCACACAGTTTGCCACAGGACTTCTGCCTGCCTCTCTCCTGTTGGGGGAGGGGGGGGTGCGGGGGCAGCAATGCAGCCCTGGACAGGCCTTATCAGGAGGAATCGGTGTGGAAAAGTACTTTCTGAAATAGAACTAACATAAGCCAGGCATGTCCAAGTTGGTTGTTGGTAAATTTCAGGAATGTGGGAGGAGCTAATTTTCCTATGCAGCTGGGTGAGTTCAGACTCTATTTGCCAAAGGCCTGATGTCCATCTACTTCCTGTTAGCAAGAGAGAAACAGCAGAGAAACCTTATACTTGGTTTTTTTTTTTTTGGGGGGGGGTAGAGGGGGGCAGGAGGTGGTTTATTTTTGTTTTTGTTTTGTGTGTGTGTAGTTTTTTGTTTTTTGTTTTTTAAGACAAGAAGGTCTAGCAGGCTGAGGAGATGAATGTTGATCATTTTACAGTAGAGTGGACACAGCATGCTTGTGAACAACCTCCTCTGAGTGGCTCTCAGCTATAACCCTCTCCAGTTTCTCCAACTAACTGCATAAAGTCAGAATCAAGAGTCACCCTGTTCTTCCTGCACTGTGTCACAAGGAAATATAATTTCCATAAATCCATTCTAAGCATCTTTACAGTTAGAACCTCACATGCATCAGGCAGAAATGTAGGCCAGCACTTGCTGCAGACGGGAAAACTGAGGAGGGGACATTACGTGATTAATCTAAAGTCCCAAAGCTATCTTGATAAAGCTGAGTCAAATCCCATGATCCTTTTCTCCTGGTATCCACTGTCACTGAACGACATTTACCATAGAGAACATAGGATCCAAGGGAAATAAGGCTTTCTTAATCAGCAATTTGTTTTAAAACATGAGGGAAAAATAAGTTGTTCTGAGTCTCGAGTCATTCTTACATTTAAATGATCACTTTTATGACTGATAGTTTTGCTAATGAAGTAAGTGTACTGAGCAAGGTTCTTCCCGAAACCAGTCTGTTCCCTTTTCATGTGGGTTTAGGGCAGAACGAGGACAGAAGAGACTTGAAACCCAGGAAAGCACAGCTTAAGCTGCCACAGAACATTGCCTGTGCTGAGGGCACGTTTCCCGCTGCCTCTTCTCCCCTCTCCACTAACATCATCCTCAGCCACCTGAAATACACACTAGGCCAATTTCCACAAGAGGAAAGAGAAGAAAACATAGATGTGTGGACTTGGGGTTAGGGCACCTAGTGAAGTGTCTTCAGGGAACGAGCCAACCGTTAATGCTAGGACACAGCCTGAAAGTGATTTGGAAGTTATACACTGTCCCCTGGCGTCACTGGCCAAACCTCCATTGACACTGGAAGGAGGCCTCTGTGCACATCTGCTGAGGACTTAGCTCCTTGCCCCAGCACCAGCTCTGTGTCCCCGAAGCCAGTCAGAAACTAAAATCCCACAATTCTAGGGGTGGCCGTCTTTCCAAACCTTGAGGGTTTTTCTATCCAGCATCATCTGAGGAAAATGACCCCCTGGGGATACAAAGCACAGTTCTATTGTTAGCTTAGAACAAAATATTACGTGTGTGTGTGTGTGTGTGTGTGTGTGTGTGTGCGCGCGCGCACGTGTGTGTGTGTGCGCGCGCGTGTGTGGTGTGCAAGTACTTCTGGAGTCAGAGGACAGTTTTACACAATGTAGATCCCAGGGCAGGAATCCAGGCCATCAGGGTGGATTAGGATGCAGTAAATCCTGTTACTTACTGAGTCATTGCACCAGACCAGGAAAACAACAACAAACCCAATTAATATTCATTGCTTTTCGGTATATATATTTTTTTCTTTCCAGCTCTTGTTTGTTGACTTGTTTTAAACTTTCAAGTCACACATGACTTACTCTGGCCTCACATTTACCAAATGCACCCAAGGCTGGCTTTGGGCTCCTGAGTCTCCAGTCTCCACCTCTTAAGCACCGGAATTACATGTGTGCACCACTGTGCCTGGTTCCTCTCTTTAAAAATGTATTCCCCCTCCTTCCTTTACATATCCAGCTTCTAAGATGATGGCTTACTTACTGTAAAATTAAGGAATTTCTTTTTAAAAAATTCACAAAAGTAACTTCCTTGTCTCATCCTGCCTCTCTGATGCACAGATTTTTTTTTTTTCTGCTATGGTCCACTTAGCCTTCCATGTTTGTCTCAGTTTGACTTTGACTAGCCAACACCTTTCAGAGAAAAAAAAAGCAATGCCCGTTTGTAGAGACTCCAAGGTACTTGAGGCTGACAGGTGCTATATAAATGAAATATCCTTCCAATTACTGTTGTTGTACTATATTGAATTAAGCTATATAACCATAGCTAAGAAAACCCGTCTGCCCACGCAGCAGTGCCTTTCCTTGTGAGATTCATACCCATCTTCTCATGAACACAATCATTCCCAAAGCAAAAAAAAAAAAAAAAACAAAAACAAAAAAAAACTCTAAATCACCTTCCAAAGTATTAGTGTCATTTGGACATGACTCCACCATCAAGAACTAAACTGACAGAGCTTCCAAGTCTGTAAACTGAACCCAGGGTAACAGCTCAAAATGCCCTCTATGTTTAGTACCCAAAGAACCATTTGTCCAATCTACTGGTAGACAGCACGCTTGACAGGAAAATCAGAAACTGAGAAGGCTTGACAGTATGGTGGGGGCATCTCAGCATGAAACAGGATGGAGACATGGAGACGATTGCATCTTCCCCCCAAAAACAGGATTGCTTAGATAAATCAAGGGAAAGTCAATACAGCCACCCCTCCAGGGGGCCTATGTTTGTTTCTTGGGGGAGAGAGGGAGTAAAGAAGCAACCCCACATCTTTAGGGAATGTTTAACTGATATCAAAAGTATTTTCTTTTCACCAGGAGTAGCTCTTACTTGCCAACAGAGTTAGTGTTGTCTCAGAGAACATAAAGTGAGTCCTCTCCTCCCTGTGGCCCATAACAGGTCTCCACCATACCTGTTCCCTCTGTGTTCACCATAAGTATATTTGACACAAAGTGGGTTCTGCCTCTTAGCGTTGACTAGAGACTTCTGCATATAACACATGATGCTGTTATCAGGTGGCATGGAAAAAAAAATACAATTCTAAGGTTAAAAAGGTTAAGAGCCCTCACATGATACCCATGTATCTATCTCTGAGTGAGTTAAGTTAGGAGTGCATTTAGTCATCTTAGGAGTGAACAGTTTCCTCAGAAGTCTGGTACTGATGTCTTCTCTCTCTCTGGTATCTACGCAGGAAAACTCCAGGATTGCGAACCTGAACATTCGAAGACTTAGCGAAGTTCCAAGTACTGAGGAAACACTCCTACAGAGAGGAAGCCAAGTTAATAAAGGCTGGGACAAAGAATCACATCACAGCCAGGGTCATCAGTGTCCTGTCTGCAGTGCCAACCCCGCATGAAGTGAGAAGTGGTGTACAGGAAGTTCCCCTCAAGAAACAGAGGTCAGTGGAAGGTACTAGTAGAAATGGAGCAATACAGGAGACTCAGGAAACTCTCGGGACACTGAGTATGGCTCAGGGGACACTGGGTAAGAATAAACAGTGCCAAAAACAGTTTTGCTGTGCACGGACATATTCAATGCATTGCTCTACAGAAGAAGGAATTAGACAATGCACAATCATTCCAGATAGGAGCAGGTCACACTGACAAAAATCCAAGGTGACAAAACTGGCGTGTCATTACAAATCAAGGAGGGAAAGCCAGCGGCTATGTGTCTGACCTGAATGTCACACGATGATGACGATGCTAGAGCCCAGGGACAGAGGAGAAGGACCAAACCCAGCAGGAGAGTGAACGATGGTCTCACTAAGATTCATGAGTAACATTTGTTCTCCAGGTGAAAGCTATGTAGGGGCAGAAGGAAGTCTGGGACTAGGAAGTCATTATCCCTCGAAACTATTCATCCCGGGGGGCTATGTTGGCTCGTCAGTCCCAACACTTGAAAGGATGCAGGAGGAAGATGGCCATGAGTCAAGGTGGACTCAGGCCGCACTGTGTCTTCTAGGTTAATCTGAAAGAGTGATGCTTTCTCAAGTAAGAAAGAAGTAGGAGAAGAAAAAAGAGGGGGAGAGGGAGGAGTGGGAGAAGTTGGTAATGGTGGTGGTGGGGGCAGCAACAGAAGAAAACAAAACCTCAGGCATTGTGGCACGGGCCTAAAATTCTAGAAATCATCAGGCAGAGGCAGGAGGATCACTGTGAGTTTCAAGCCACTGTGATCTAGATAAACAGTTAAAAACTAACAAATAAACAAACAACCCCACAAAAAACAGCCAGAGCTACATAGTGATACAAGGTCTCAGAACAAACAGCACTCAGGCAGAACAATGGCTCTCAACCTTCCTAATGCTGTACAGTTCCTCATGCTGTGGTGACTCCCTAACCGTAAAATTATTTCATTGCTACTTCACAACTGTACTTTTGCTACTGTTATAACCATAATGTAAATATCTGATAGGCACGATATCTGATATGCGATCCCCAGAGGGGTTACAACCCCCAGGTTGAGAACCTCTGATCCAGAGGAACAGCTGTTAATGCCTCTAAGAAGAAACAGAGCAAACTAAGGGTTTTAGCTACATCGTAAGTACACCATACAATACAGAAGTTATCTAGGGGTGCTCAGGCTGCCTGGCATCCCCATAAGAACTTTGAAGAAACTGATAATCTCATAACCAGTGAAGAAAGCAAAGAGGTTCTGTAGAACATGCCTGCAGTGTAACTTCCGAGGTTGATTTTGGAGGGAGCCACCCTGTGCCCTGGCAACCGTGTATGCTCAATAACCTCACACATAAAACCTTTTGGCTTCTGTCAAGAGAGAAAAATATCTGCAGTTGGAGCAGGAATGTAGCACACATGGCGTTGTTTATATTCTCTTGGGAGTATGCGTGCATGGTGGTGTGTTTATATGTGAAAATCCAAACATCATCAATAAAAAAATATAGAAAGTGCTTCTAAAATAAGCTTCCTTTAAAAGCGAGTTAAGCAAATACAGGATGATTGATGGAGAATATACAGAGTACACTGATTATAAGTTCTGTTATCACAGACTGAGCAGTGTAAGCCTTGGGGATTTCCCACTTCCCTTCAGAAAGGCATTCGGTTTCACATAAATGCTTCACAATCATTCTAAACTTTATCAGAAGTCATCAGAAACTCCCAGGTATGAATATGAATACATTTTGGCAGCACAGTATCAAATGGAAACAATAATAAACCAGGAGTGGAGTGATGGAGTTACAGCCGAAGTTCAGTTCCTTACTGACTATGTAATCTTGAGAACATGTTAAAAATCTCCCAAGATATATATTTCAGTCAACACACAAGCTCCTACTATGTGCAAAATCACCATTCTGAGGGCTTTGGTACATGTTATAGAGGAAGATAAAGAGCCTCAATTGATTTAGATCCAGCATGCAGTGTAGACAGTGACAATGAAAACAGGAATAGTTGCAAGCCACATCATGCTAAATACCATGAAAGGAAGGAAGGAAGGAAGGAAGGAAGGAAGGAAGGAAGGAAGGAAGGAAGGAGAAGAAAAAGAAAGAAAGAAAGAAAGAAAGAAAGAAAGAAAGAAAGAAAGAAAGAAAGAAAGAGGGAGGGAGGGAGGAAGAAAAGAAAAGAATAGGGAAGAAAAGAAAAGAAAAGAAAAGAAAAGAAAAGAAAAGAAAAGAAAAAAGATAAAGGAGAGAAACAACTCACAATAGAGGCCTAGAGACTTTAACTAAGAAAATATGGGAAGTAACACAAGCCAAGCACAAATAATAAGAGTGGACTGGTCATGTCAAAGATGTAGCATGGCTCAGACATTAATGATAGCAGATGAAAAGGCCCTGAAACAGCACTCTACTAGACTTGGGGGGCAGGGGAGTAAACTGCTCTGAGAGGGCATAAAGGCCATCCATTGGCCAACCTCTATGCAATGTTGTAAAGGTGAACAGAAGGGAAAAGAAAGAGGAGAGGAGAGGAGAGGAGAGGAGAGGAGAGGAGAGGAGAGGAGAGGAGAGGAGAGGAGAGGAGAGGAGAGGAGAGGAGAGGAGAGGAGAGGAGAGGAGAGGAGAGGAGAGGAAAAAAGCGCAGGTATAGTCTACAAAGTAAAAGGAATTACTGAACAAGGGAATAAGATAGCCATGTCCTGACAGTGACCATGGAGGAGCTATGAGCAGTAGTCTATAGTAGTCTACTATTAGTCAGCAGTAGTCTCCAGGTCAGGCTGCCCGTCAGCAAAGGTTCTCAGTTGTTTTCTGCAAATGACTCATTACCCTACAACAAGCTGGCAACTTGAATGAGAGGAATCATTGTTTTTCAAAGTCAAATGGGAAGAATCAGCAAGAGTTAGCTCTGTAGAGATAGGAATTAAAGACTCAACATCTAGGTCTGATTCTAAACTCGAGTCATTCAAGTTCTGTGACCTGGGATAAGTTAACTAGGTTCTCCAGACATAGTGTTCTACCTGTTACAGTCTAAGCCAAGAAAAATGTCTTCTCTCCATATGTCATCCAATTGCTGGGAAGACTACATAGTATGCACTAATGTCTGAAGAAACTATAAAGAACAAGGCAAGCATCACCCCCTTTGTCATGTGTGCCTCCCCATATCTGACCACATCTTGATTACCATGATATGAGATAGGTCTTAGGGGGCATCTTTCTATTCTGCAAGTAAAAAGAATCACATCTAAGGAACTCTAGGAACATTTGCAGATTCTTTATTCTGTTTCTGACTGCCATCTTTTTCTTCCCACAGTGGAAGAAGCCACTCCACATTACACAAGAAATGTGACTCTCTAGGTAAAGATCGAGGAGAAAGACTCTGCTCAGCACAAACTGTGGCACCTTGGGCAAGTCTGCAAACATTCAGCTACGATGACCACTCCCTCCCCAGTGTTTTTAGAACACTGTCTCATCACACAAAATACAGGAGGCTTCTTCACGTGCAGCAACGTTCACTGGGTTTGCAGAGCAGCTTCAAGCCAATGCTTTCATTTTAGCATTTTAATAACTCGGAAAGAGTCGGGACAGGGTTAGGGCAAGCTAACTTGCATGGAAGAAAACAGAGGCCTCCTGTGGAGAAGCAATGAGTCTAAATCCTGGAAATCTAGGTACTCTTACCCTAAATCCAATGATCTTGGAAGTTTATAAAGTCTCTTCCAGGTGAGGATCTAGTGACTATCAAACATTGTCATAGATATGACAAGTGTCTTGGGATGTCCTGTGACAGTCACAATGTCAAGGGAGCCTCCAAAGCCTACCTCCTTTTCTTTGTTTTTGTCTTTAACCAGTAGTCAAGTCTAGAATGTTGGGTGGCAGAAGTAAAGCTGGCTCAGGAAGTGGGACAAATTACACAGGGTTTTTCCAAAGGCACAGAAGGCCTCTGTCAATCTTTGTCCCTTAATTGAGTTTGGCTTAAAAGACCACCTAGTTATTTCCAAGGGCCATTTGTTCTGGTCATCGAAGAAAGGAGCCCTTCTGTGGGTCCCACCAAGGAGACTCAACACAGCCATCCAGATCTTTCTACAGGGCCACAGGACATTTTGTTTAAGAGCCCTTGATAGAGAGAGCTTCCTTCTGCTTCTTCCTGACTTCCCTTTCTGAGGTAAATAAAATGCTTTTAAAGAAAGTTGTGAGCTCCTTTGTTCAGTCTGATCTCCACATTGCAAAGAACATTTCCCCCTAATCCAGCCACCATGGCCAACTATCAAAAATGCATTATCTTTCTTTTAAAAGTATAGTTTATGTGTTTTAAATCACAGGAAATTCTTATCAGGAAATGAAAGCTCAAATCATGTTTTTATTTTATCCCCTTCTCTCTCTGGGAGCAAAAGAAGAAAAGCAATCTCTCTTCATAATAGATGCTCTTCCTTCTGCTTATAGTAGATCCTCTGATCAAGGTCCTTCTGCATTCCTGGAAGCTACTTCATTATCCCTAATCCTCCCACCCGCTTAGGGAGGAATTGCATAACACCCCACAATGAAGTAACCCAGGTTTTCTGACATCTCCCTAGCAAAGGACATTTTTTGACAATGTGAGGGTTTCCAAGAACAAAGGCTGTATTTGATTTAAGTGATATTATGGAATTTTAAATCATGGAATCACAAAAACCAAGTGATTAATAGGCTTTCTACAGTCTAACACCTTCTTTTTCTACATGAAGAAACAGTATCTTGGGGAGAAACTTTGGCTCCATCCACTCAGTTTCCCATGGGCTGAAGTAGCAAGAACTCAAGTTTCTAGGTTGGAATTTTTGCACCAGGGTCTCATCATCTGTCATTTATCTTCTAGACATCCAAGGAAATCTTAATGAAAAAATTCTTTCAAGAAAGAAGTCTATAATGGATTTATATTTCTTCATCAGCTCACTAATTTTCAAAAATTATTTGGAACACTTTTATTCGAGAAACTGTGGTAAGCAATGAAGATAAATAAGTGAAAATGTTATGAACTCTCCTTTCAGTGTATACATGCCTGTATGTTTAAGTGCATGTATGTACATGTATACGCATGTGTATGTGTGTATGAATAATTGTTCAACATGGTTATGACAAGAAGTAACAGCATTAAAAATAGCATGGCAGAAAGAAGTCTGTCAAGATATGGAATGCCAAGTCTTCCCTGTCTCTAAGATCTGTTAACTGTGCATACCCCATAACTGTCTTTCATGACCCTACAATTTATTCTCCTCAAGGAAGCTAAAACAATTACTAGAGAAAAAGTAGCCCCCTGCTTAAACTTGAGGATGAGTGTCCTAATTAGGTTTCACTGTCAATGTGACACAATCTAGAACATTTGAGAAGGGAGTCTTAATTGATGGCCTGCCTAAATCATTTTGGCCTATGGACATTTCTGTGGGAGATTATCTAGATGATGGGTATAGGAAAACCTAGTCCACTGTGGGCAGCACCATTCACTAGGCAGGTGGCTCTAGGATATATAAGAATGTTGGCTACGAGTGAGCCAGAGGATGAGATGGCAAACAGCATTCCCCACCATTTCGGCCTTGAGTTCATTCAGTGATGGGCCATGACCTAAAATGGTCAGTCAAATAAACTATTTCTTTTATTTCCCTTTCCTTTTCTTCAGAGCATTTTACCACAGGAAAACACACACACACACACACACACACACACACACACACACACCAAAATTGCAGTGTTTTTAGAAGTTTGGAAGACTAGGGCTGGAAGATACCTACCACCATCCCTTTCAGATTTCTCACTGACCTCCATTATAGAATAGCAGGCTCCACTGTCCCCTTCCATTCTCCAGACATACTATATTGGCACTGGTTAGTTTCCCAAAGCCCTGGATTTATTTTTGTATTAGGTTCATAGGAGCAACCCACTCCCTTTCTCTGCAATTTCCCCCCACCTAGTCAGATTCCTTATCATCCTGCTCAAGCATTCATTGACCTGGCTCACTCCTCCTTCTTCAGCTCAGCATGAATGGCAACACTCTGGTAAGAAGACTTCCATTCTGAGAGAACAGCTTCTACACGCTATAGTGGCAACTCTCTTCCTCTGCTCTGCATTCAACAGCTTTGTAAAGTGTTCTTATTAAGGTTGCTCTTTTATCTGCAGACTGAAATCCAAGGAAGGCAGCACTATTCTTGGCTGTCTAACTGAAAGGCTGGAGTCTAGTGAAGTACCTGACACCGGCAGCTCTCTACGGAAATCATTGATGTGCTAGATACACAAGTGAATATCCAGCATGTATATAGACATTTCAAATCAGCAATGCTATAAAACCACAAGTTGGATAAAAAGTTCCAGTGTGGACTTGATCAGTCACTTCTGAAAGTCAAGAAACAAGTGGACACACCCTAAATTATGACAAAGTAGATATGTAATATAAATAAATAAATACATTTTAAATTTTCTTTTTAAAAAAACTTTATGAAAGTCAGTTAAAATCTTATATTCTCGTGGAATGAGACGAATGTAGAGATGAGAGTTGGAGCATAAGAGATTTGAACTCATAAAGAAGGAAATGGGGGAAGGGATAGGTGATCTAAGGTGCCTTGTTGGAGGGAGAAAAGTCACCTCCTACAAGTGCTAGCTGAAGAGAATAGGTAGGAAGAGCAGGGAGAGATAACCTGAGTCTTTGTTTCTGAATAATGAATGAGGTGATTATGCAGCTGGCCACCAGTTGTGAGGAAACAGACAATGTCTGAACAAGGAGTAGCAAGCAGCTCCCTTTTGTGGTTTCAAATGGTGAACAGAAAAATAGAGTGTGTGTGTGTATTGTACATGTACCTCCGTGTGTGTGTATGTGAGAGAGAGAGAGAGAGAGAGAGAGAGAGAGAGAGAGAGAGATGTGCCCAGGATCTCATGCTCTGCTGTTGTAATGGAAATCTTATTTTATTCTAGTATTTAAGATGGGGTGAAAGAAAACAGAACATCAGACAAAAATAGAAAGCAGCAAGGAGCAGGAGGGCTTTGTGACTTGTAGGCTTGATGTAGAAGGAAAGAGGGACAGCAGTTAAGTTGGCTGCCCTCACAGTGGGCCTTGTAATTTCACATAGACTTCAAGTATGTTGTCCTCAAAGCCTTTTCCCTCACAGTCTTCCCAGAGTTAGCAGTAGGCAGCTTTGGAATCAGCTATGTTTCTTTCGAGCCTCCCTTTCCCCTTCTTCCTTCCCACCCTCTGATACACATTTTCCTTTGCCCCCAAAGTAACCACCAATAGGCCACTGTTGTGATAGGAGAAGAGATTCTCTACAGCCAAGGAAAGAAGAGATGCATGCTGGAGCACTTTATATACATTTTAACATCTGTCACACAAGAGATGTGTTTCTCACACTTCTGGAATTGCTGCTCCTAGTTTATAAAGTGTATAATGCTCTAACAATTGTATTTCCCACTAAACCACTGAAGTGCTCCACCTCCCCAGTCTTCTAATACTCTCCCTATGGGCAAGGCTCTTATGATAATGACCATGTGCCTAAGACAAGAGTACGGAAGCATTACACATTCTCTGCCTTCCTTACAAGGCTATGATTTTCCTCTCGATTGGAATGTGTAAAGCCAGCCTCCTGTAACCTGTCTAGTGACTCTCTGAAGTCACAAAAGCAACATTGTCCAGCCCTGTCTTAAGGAAGATTAAACTGCATTTAACAGCCCAGACAAGGCAATGATCTCACTACAAAATCAACATATGGTGGTAGCTGGGAGGTTGCTGTAGCCATTGCTCAGTGGGCACCCAACACCTCAGGCCTCAACCAGCCATTCATCCTTCTCCTTCCACTCAGCTGCCCAGCTTAAAGGCATTGACCCAGTGACATCACCCCACACTGAACAGGATCAAATGCTCTGGAGCTAAGTAAATAGATCTCTGCAGGCGGCTCCTACGGGGCTAGGCTGGAGCAAGTCCAAGTCTGTTCCAAACTAGGCTAGAATTCGAGATTCCCAAATCTCAGGGAGCACAGAGGCCTCCCCAGGTCTCCTCTGAGCTAAGCCTCTCAGGACCATAACCATGGAAAAGAAGGACTAAAGAAGAAAACAGCGCTTTAGAGAGCCCAAGACACTAGACCATTTAGTGGGAAAGCATAGAATTTTACCACTGGATTGGCCAGTATAAGAAAAGTACATTCTGATCGAGAGGTTGGGGGTTGGGAGTAATAACAAGGGTTTTCTGTTTGCTGGTTTGTCTTCTCAGTGAAAGTGAAAAGGAGATGATGAAAAATCAGACTACAAGCATAAAGACTCCTTAGGACTCTGTGCTTGAGCTCTCTATGATGATGCACAAAATTGACATGGTTGAGTTTTTGATAAAGTTCTTGACAAGGACCCCGATTTCATTTGGAACAAGCTTGGGAAACTCGTGAATGATTTGACAGCCCCCCACCCAGTTCCAACATGATAAAGATGATTCGTCCAAGTCTTCGGGCATTAACTCTGTCCAAGTGGAGAGTGTAAGAGAGGCAGAGGGGCCCTGCTGCCTTCTTTAAAAATGCACTACATTTGTAACATTCAGGTACCAGGAATCTATAATCAGGTTTCAGAGAGGCCAACTCAGAATCAGCACCTCAAAACCGGAGCCAAGCTAAACAACTCAAGTACTGGCACTGTCTCTTCCAGAGGGAAACAAGGGAGAGGCCCCTGGAGGAGAACAAGACTTTAGAGAAGGAGCCAGCCATTCCGTTAACTCATCGCTACACAGAGGGGGCTTGATTTCCGTGTCCCAAGGAATTGGACAGTGAAATCCCAGACATTTGCTTAGAGTTTGCAAATCTAACAGTTGAGTTCAGAAGTGAAATGAGAAGCTTGATCTCCACCCACTCCTTTTTCACAGGAAGCAATGCCATGCACACCCAAGGGACAAAATGTCGGAGACCTCAGACTTTGATCGCTGGACCACATGAACTGATCTCCACTTCTCACGAACTGTGTGGTCAGATCCTGGAGGTGGATGTCTTCTTTAGTCCGTTTTCTAGGACAATGGTGACAGTGCCGAGTATATGTCACCTAGCTTTTACTTTGACTAGTGACCAGGAGCTTTTCCAGTCCCGGACTTAACTGCGGAGATCTGAAGATAACAGACTGCAAGCATTGGAGATACAGAAGCAGCGATGTCATCTGAAGAACTGATGCAGCACAGGAGCGGCCCATACCCATGATGACAAACAACCCCGGAACAGTTAGCGGTAATAGAAGGATCAATTGATGCCAAAGGAGTCTGAGGTGCGAAGTGACAATGACACAGTCTTTGGACTTACAGAATGTGCCAGAGTGGTTGGCAAATTTTGACATTTTGACCCTTATTTTTTTTTTCTCATATTCAGGAGAGCAGAGGGGACAAAGCTGGGCTTTGTATTGAAGGAGTGAGTGACGCACCCTTTCTTATGACCACGTGGATACTGGCAACACAGCTCTTCTCAATGTGACTGCTGAAACACAGCTACACTCTTCCTGATGCCGTCACCTAGGTGTCCTGGGAAATGGGGCAATGAAAACAATCCTTCTTCCCAATGGAGAAACTGAGGCACAATCAACATCAAACTGAATCCCCAGTACCGCAAGTTCTCCTAATCTTACATCAACCTTCTATACGTGAGGCTAGCTCGAGACACACAGCTTTGGCGCAAGCCTCCCAGGTTACAACACTGCGACCCTAAATTTCCCAGGCAATTATCTCCCTGAGCTGTTATTTACACATTGGTTATTTCTTTTCCTTTTTTCTTTCCTGAATAATAGAGTCAAGGACAAGGATTATTTAGGCATAGAGTCAGCCCAATTGGCTTATCTTTAGTGATAAACATGGGAAATTAGAGGAAAGTGGAAAGCCTCTTAAAGCACCGTTTTCAACTGCCCTGGAGTTCAGAAGCTGAAATATTTGCCACATTTCCTGTCTGTGGCTTTGGGGAGTTTCTAGCTTGCTAGATAGTATTTATCCTGACAGTTCCACCTCACGGTACCACGAAATGAAATGAGAGTAGATTCTGTCTAGTTTTGAAATCGTATTTTTTTAGCCTTTCAGGAAAAAATCAATCTAGGCCAGGCTGGAATGGCCATCCACACGGAAGGCCTGGGCTGGGTTGCAAAGAGAGGCAGCATGGAGCAGATGTCAATCAGCTGCAGTTCAATACAAGCCCTGGAGGTGGAGAGCCCAGTGGGGCCTCAAAGGAGAGAAAGACAAGAAAATACCAGCAGTGAAAAGTGCTCCAAAATGCTTCCTGCTTAAGTCTATCCAAACACCTTCAAGACTAACTGCTCATAACACTGCCCTCCACCTGACATCGAGGCTTCACATGGAAAGCTATTCCTTCCAACTTCACAGGAGATAAGAGGGCCAAGTCAATAGCAATTAAGTTAACACAGCTGGGTTCACTGGATGTCAGGGGGCAATTCAGGGATAGCGGTAAGATAGGAGCGTTCAGGAGAGAAGGGCTGGTCAGAAATTGAAGAGTGGAGATAGAGATCTAAGTGCAAAGCATGGCTGGTATAGAAAGCTGCCCCAACTCAAGGCAGAGTGCCTAAGGCTGCCACAGGCTTCTCTGGGCACAGTGGCAATGGATGAGTGTGCCCTGAATAGCCCTTCCCAGCCTTCAAGTCTTTGATATAATGAATCTAAATCAAATCTGTGGGACCCACTGATTTCAGATTAAGACAAGGAAACACATACTCAAAAGCGATGCTTTTGAAGCTTGGGAATTCCAAAACTCACCTATATTTGAAAATTATCTTAATCACTTGAATTGGGTGAGAGAATGAGAAGGTGAGATAGAAAGGCTGGAGGCAGGCATGGCCAGGCATGAGATGGAGTAAAATTAGGTTATTCACCTGTTGCAGTCAAGGCTGTGGAGGAAACATTAATAGGAAATTCCTGAGCTGAAAACTCAGGTGTTGAATCCAAGCAGGAATGCAAACAATTCACAGGGGTTGGGGAGATAGGAGGAATCGGGAGAGAAAAACGAAGAAGGAGGGGGATGGGACTAGGGGTTTGGGTGGGTGCCTATTTTCCTTAGGCCCTATGCTACCCATCTGGGAAACATCTGGTTTCCCAGACATGGCCCTTGTTATGCCTACTGGCTGCATCTGTCACATAGGAATGTCCACATCCCTTGGGCTGTCTTTCTTGCTCAGAAGACACTGGAGTGCTAAAGAGCACCAACTTCAAACTGGTAGGTTTAGGACTTTGCTCTGAATTTTGCATGAATCAATGGTAAGAAATATTTGGAATCAATATGCACTGAAATCACTTCTCTGGGGGGAAAACCTGAAGGAAGTGATTCAAGGCACAGGCTACAGACAGGACCTTGAGTCGTAACAAAGACAAGGTAAACCAACTGGGAAATATCAGAGTCCAAAGGGCCCGGTATTTTTATTGCCATTTCCAAGAAAGTTGAAAGGGAACAACCCACTAGATTCATCTCTAGGGGGCATACAACTCACTAGCTGGGAGACCACATCATTTGTTTGCATGCCAGAGTGTCTGTGAGCTCTGAGATCAGATGTCCTTGGTTCAAATCTCGGCTTAGACTCTGCCCTTCCAGGATGTAACGTTAATTTCCATTTAAACTTGAAGCCCATTTTCCAGAGTGGACACAGAGGACTTAGAATAGATATCTTTAATTCTAAGTGCCCATAACCCTACACAGGTGCCTAACCTATCCACAAATCATCTCCTGTCAAGTCACACTCTGCATAGGGAGCCTTGTCAGTTTCTTCTGTGTCCTGGCTGATGGCTCCTATATACAGTTACTTAATGGTCACATCAAAATCAGCCCCCAGAGATACATCGGGTTTCTTTGCAGTTCCTATCGAAATGCACAGCCCTATGTGCACAAGTACACACACACACACACACACACACACACACACACTTCCTCTTCTGGCGGGTACATCCTTCTAATACGAGTCAGGAATAGATATTTCCATAAAGCTCTCCAGGTAGAAAAATTTGGTGTAGCCTTACTCCCCATTGGACCTCCTCCGATTATGCTGAAATACAAACCCACTTCTAAAGAGAAGGTAAAGATGGACCATTCTGCCAGGAATAAAATCTCTGAAACCATAGCCACAGCCCAGACTTATCCAAGCAGGCATGAGCCAGAACTGCTACAAAATTCCTGAGGCTTCTTTCATTTCTCTCTTTACTTTCAGTGTTTATGTTCTACCAGTGTCTCCAGCCTTTGTTCTCAGCTGGAAATGACCAGAAACCTTTATAAACAGCGGTAACTGGAGAACAGGTATATGTTACCATAGGATGTTACCTAGGAGGTGTGCCTTGAACTTGACCAGGCATAATAATTAAAAAAAAAGAAAAAGAAAAAGGAAGAAAGAAAAGGAAAAAGAAAGAAAGAAATATACACTAAGCCAAAGGGTAGCAGAAAAAAATATTAAGACATACTTAGAATCTGAAGTATGAACTTAAAACCACATTCCCTTCTCCTAAACTGATATTCTCCAAAACCCAAGCACTTGGATTGAGTTTTTATTTACTCCTTAGTTTATTTGGGTTTGGGCTTTCCTCAACTGGAAACAAGTACTTAAAAGGTAACACTTGAAATATCTTAACTACCACTTCTCTACATTCTGGAGCAAGAGGAAAGAATGTTGCTGTTGATGTTGCAAAAATAATGTATTAAGTAAAACTGGATGCTGCCTCTTGTGAGGAAGGGGCCAGCGCCCAGCACATTCCTATTCTTCGGGCCAGCCATGCATATGATATGTCTCTTTTCTCTTCTCTTATTCTTGGCTGTGTGGAAGCTTTGCCATGTCGCCTCTGGGACATCTCTGCGTTTAAGATCCTCCGGTTCAGATTAGAACCACAGATGATTATTCACAACATAGGCAGTACAGACTGGACAGCTGGGCAAGCCAAGCACATAGGCAGAAGGCAGATCTCAGGAAGCCTCAGCAAATGTCCTTTGCCTACAAATCCTTGACATATGTTTTAATTGCCATAGGTCCTATATGACTCCATGTTCAATAGGGTCCAATAGCAATAGGTGCAAGGAGACTATGAATGAAGAAGCTGCCCATTCTGTGAATGGGTATGAACCCAGCGTCTCTCATCTTCCACAAAGGGATGAGACAAATGAAAGGGATTTAAAAGACAAGTTGTCCTCTCTTAGATTTCAGTACACAAAAAGCTCTATTTCATACCTCCAAAAACCCAACACACTTCTGAAAATACCAATGGAATGCAAGACTGTTCCTGGAAAGAGTCAATTAGGGGGGCAATCATTCCATTAACGCTTGACTATACCCCGTGGCTCTTCTCTGGGCTAGGTACAATCCCACACATTTCTGGGCATAGCACCACCCCCGTTTATGTACCAAAATGCCAACACAAAATCCCACCGAAGAGATCAGAAAACTAAGGTGGAGAAAACTTTGGTAACATGCCTAGAGTCAGGCTACTGTAGTCAATGAAGCTGAAGCCAAACAGCCCAGAAGCACGGGACCAGCACATCGCAGCTCAGGAGGATGGCCCAAGCAGAAATATCACACTGCCAAAGAGTGGAATTTTCCTCTCACCCTGAAGTTAAACTCTTGTGAAAATAACCCCAGGACCCAAAGGCACTGAGCGCCAAGAGTGTCTGCTCCCTCACAAGCACCAGCATTCCCATGGATGCAGTGCTCAGTCCCAACTGGGCTGGGGCAGGGCTCCAAAGGGGGAAGACATTGCTTTTATCCTATGCAGGAGTCCCTGCCCTCTACCCACCAGGCAGATGTGGGTCCTTGGGCTGTTTTTCTTTGCTTCTCTTATTTAAAGACAAAACAAAACTCTCCACTCTCCTAGCATGTGAAATGCCACTTAGTCTGCCACCAGACAATACGTGTACAGTCACACAATGACCCTTGTGCAAAGAAAAGAGGAAAAGTGTGCACTCCACCCAATCCCAACCCAGAGTCAACCTCTGGAAAAGCCCAGGTCCTGCAGGATCAGACTCACATGCTGAGGAACAACGGGAGGTGGAGAGGCCTGGGCCCAGGAGAGGACAAGGAAGAAGGAAACATAAAGTTTAAAGGCCAAGAGAAATGTCAATCTAACACCAGTACTGTATGAATAGCACCCTGCCACACCGCTAAACAAATAAGCGCTGCCTGGGGGGCAAGGGATCGCGAGGTTTTATTAACTTTCTTCCTGGAGTAGTGCTCATAGCATGTCTGTTCTGTCCTATCAGCTGCACAGCACAGCATTTCCTCCTTGCTGGGGGTGGAGCGGGTATCTGGGGTAGCAATCAGAGAGCTGACTCTGTCTGACCCTCCAACACAGGGCTTTTCCTTCAGCTCATTCCAGGCCAACTTCTGTTCTTGCTCCACCTCTAGGGCCTAGAAGCAGGAAATATCTAGGTAGATTTTTTTTTTTTTAATGAGAGTGCAAAGGGCACACGAGGACAGAGGCTAGAGCCCAGCCTCCACCTTCTCCTGGCTCTTTTCCAGGCATGACATAGTCCTGCTGAGCTGAAGGGACATTTGAGAAAAATAAAAATCCCTACCCATCCCTTGGTGTAGGGACCTCAGTCTCTGTGTTCATATCTCTGGGGGTCCTGTCTTGGTTTAGGAGACCACCAGGGGATTCAAGGTCATGGAAAAAAGGAAGAGAGAGAGAAAGAAAGAAAGACAGACAGACAGACAGACAGACAGACAGACAGACAGAAAGAAAGAGAAGAGAAGAAGAAAGAAAGGAAGAAAGAGAGAAAGAGAGAAAGAGAGAAAGAGAAAACAAAAACAACACACACACACAAACACACACTACATGATGACTGGTCTGTGACAGTCCACTCACAGGGTCTTACAGGCAAGAGCTTAGCTACTCTCACCCTCTTTGTCTGATTAACCATCATGGTCTGCCATTGATTACCAAATGTCCCTTTAAACTTCTTGAACTAGGACCCAAATCTCTCATGTAAGGAAGCAGTTATGTCACTGAGGGTTCCACTCACAGAAAGGACTAAGGTTTCTACAGGACTTATGTTAGGGTTGTAGAACAGCCAGCTTTTAAGGCCCCTGGTTTCTGACCTCACCTTCTAATCTCTTCAGCATATGCTGCCACTCTCATGATGACATCCACCACCAAGAACTCACCAGAAGCTGGAAGATATGGCCAGATGCCTTTAGATGCTCAAACCTGGAAAATCAGGGCTTGAAAGGTCTCTTTCTTAGCCTAGTGTGATGGTGTGTGCCTGTGATTCCAATAGCAAGGAAGCAGGAACAGGAGGGTCAACACAAGCTCAAAGCTCTTCTCCACTTACCACATACAGAGTTTCAGGAAAACCAGAACTACATAGTAAGTCATAATAAATAAATAAATAAATAAATAAATAAATAAATAAATAGCAAATTAAAAAGAAAACTTTTTTCTTCATAATGTTCCCAAACTCTTATGGGCCTAAACCACAATCTGAGTCATCTAGGGAGTGTGTGTGTATGTGTGTGTGTGTGTGTGTGTGTGAGAGAGAGAGAGAGAGAGAGAGAGACAGAGACAGAGACAGAGACAGAGACAGAGAGAGAGACACAGAGAGAGACAGAGACAAAGTTCAACCACCTCATTTTCTCTTCTGATATTCCTGCTCTGCAATCGATCCTAAGAACACGTATTTTCCAAAAGCCATAGTGATTTAGTTATAGCCCATAACAGCAACAACAATCTGCAAATCAAAGCCTAGCCCATCACCATCAATATTACTGAAACTACTGGACAGCTCAGGTGAAACAGGCGGTAGCAGGCCACTGCGATAGTCACAAATCTTCACTGTAGATGCCACAGGCTGTGTTAATGTGTAGATGCTACGCTGTGTTAAGATGACAGTACTTCTTGGGGGGAGAGGGGGAGGGGCACTTCCATTCTCAGACTTTGCCTGACACCTACAGCTATTTCTCCAACCCACTCTTCAGTCAACAGACGCTGCTGCTAAGGGTATCCAAGGAAGGCTTTGTCCAGCAGAAGAAAAGAACAACAAGGTTTTGGGTGAAAGGCAGCTCACTAGAAATGTAAGTATCCCTAGGTTCAGTTAGAAAATGATCCCCATAAGTGCACTAATGGGAAGCTCAAATATCCTCAGGGGCAAAAGAACAAAATTCTTGGTAATCACCAGAAACCTTGGTAAGTGCTACCAGGGTCTATAGCTAGTCTTGACAGATCCTAATGGACCAACTTTTGTATTGTAACTAGGCCAATTCCTGCAAATAAACAAAAACAAAAACAAGAGCAAAAGCAAAAAACCAAAATCATGAAGAACTATACTGTATAAGAAACTTGTAAACAAAATACCTAAGTTCAAACTCTGTAACAGAAATACACACACAGAGAGAGAGAGAGAGAGAGAGAGAGAGAGAGAGAGAGAGAGAGAGAGAGAGAGAGAATATCCAAACATGAAACATTTTAGGTATTTCTGGATGTATATTTTTTCAAAACATGTGTAGAGAAAACATTGGGGTCCTGCTACATAAAACACATAAAATCAGAATTTCTGGCTATGGTATGTGAAGAATGGAGTCCTACCATTCTGCAGTATCGTGGAAGTCCATCTACCATGGGCTCCCGGAGGACCACCAGCTCAGAGTCCACAGAAAAAGCCTTGATTGGCAACACTTGCTGGTTCTCTGTATTGGGTCTTATCTACAGACTCCTTCATTCTTGGGTTCAATTACTGAAACTGTACCATGCTTTCTTGTCTAGACATTCCAAGGGGGAAGAAGATTCCTAATCACGAGGAACTTGCAGTCCATTATGTGATAGGCAAGTCATGAAAAAATTCCAAGAATTAAAATAAGAAACACATAAAGTAAGAAGCTCTGGGGTTCCAACCTCCATTTCATCAAAAAAATCCTGAACCTGTTTCAGAGATCTAACTAGCCTTTAGCTTGATAACCTTAGTAACTTCCCGTTAGCAAGTAGATGGGTTATCTGGATAAATGGTTGCTTTAAAGGTTTTCTGTTTTTAAAGATAAACTCTGTAAATTTTAGCTCATTTTATCTCCACTTAATATTCCCCTAATAAGTAAGTCATAATACTGATGTTTTAAGACTGAAGGACAATATAATTTTCACACTGTATCAATGCATGCACTCAGCCCAGACTTGTGACCCCGGCCACAGTGTGGAAGGGAAGGCTATGAACCATACAAAGGGTTTTATATAAATTAGTAATCCATTAAGGACTTCTTTCTACACATGTATCACATGATCATTTTTAATGAAATGAAGTAAGAATTTAAGCTGAATGCCGATTTGGAGTTTGTTGACTCCCTATGGTTAGGTGAATGAACTAGAAGCCCTTCTGCACCAAGTCACGAATGGCTGCTCTTTTAAGAACACACTAGCTCCCTCTTAACAGCACATTTGAACCAGAACTTGTTTCCTCGCATGTAACTTACACAGCCCTTAGTAACTCCAGAGCTGTTTCTTGGCTTGTGTTTATTCCTCTGCAGTTTGGTAAGACAGATGTTGCAGTTTTGGGAAAGAAGAAAGCAGAAATGGCAATGAAAAGAGAAAGAACAAGAACAGAAGTTACAGATCCATGGAAAAGAAGCTGGACATCAGTAACCCAGTGACCTTCCTGTCACCTTGCGGGAACAGCCCATAAGAGGGAACTGGCTATTTCTGGGAGAAGCCCATTCCCCTTGATGAGCCTTTTATATTTTCTGCATTTACAACGTAGGATGCTCTGAAGCAGATCCATAGTTCCACCCATCTCTTGTTCCAACTCTGCCCTCTGAAACCGTATGCAACAGAAATTCTCCACCTTGCAAAAAGCATGCCTTTGTGGATCTAATTGACTGAATCCAACATTTCCTTCATTTTTAAGGATGAGGGTATAATAGATCAATTTTCAAAAATCTAGTATTTAGGGGTGATTATGATAAAATTCACATAACATAAAATTGACCATCTTAACCGTTTTAAATACGTACTTTGGTACCATTAACTACATTTACATTGCTGTGGAATTAACACCACTGTCTAGACATAAAATCTACTACTTCCTCTTGCAAAAGGGACTCTGTACCCATTACACTGAAACATTCCATTTTTCACCATCTTTTAGCCACAGGCACCATTCAGCTGCTGTCTCTAGAGATGTGGGGTCCCTCACAGGAGGATAACCATGCAGCAAGTGCATTTGTGACTATCTTACTTCTTCACGGTGCATGAATTCCTGAACGCTGATCCCTTATGTAGCTTGAGTTAGAATTCACTTGCTTTTTAATACTCAGCTACCTTACACATCACCATTGCACTGCTACAGATGCAAAAACCAAGGTTCTGGAATGTGCAGAGCTTCCCCCTCGCCTGAACCCCAAAGCAAGAGCCTCCTTCTAGGGCTCTGCATGCATGTCTGGTCACCTCTCTCTTGCTTATTCTTCAAATATCCTGGAGTTCATGTCTGACTGAAGTTGATCAGGAGCTTCTCTTATGAACTACAACCAGCCTGAGGGTCATTTGATTGTGGGAAAATGTTTTCCATCCAGCCCAGCATGAGACATTGCTTTCAGATAGAAAAGAACCTAGACATCTTAAAGTCACTGTCCTGAAAATCGGAGACCTTTAGGGAAAGCAGGACTCAGGATTCGGCCCTACTATGATCAGGTTAACAAACACCTCTTGCCACAGTATAAGTCTAAGTTCTGTCATCAATATTTATTTTGTTCCTTTTTGAGAACAGAGTACTTTCTGACCCTTCCGTCCCTTCTCCGTGCTCTCTCTCCTCTTCCCTCCTTGCCTCTCTCTCTAAAACTAAAACATGAGTTCTTCTGGTTGGCAGTTGGAGTAAGAGAGGAGCGTGATGCCTCCTGGGTATTTGTTTGTTTGTTTTGTGCCTTTTAACTCTCTGGCTAGGTGCCACTATCTGTCCTGCTGAGAACTGGGAAAGCCACAGTACTGTGCAGCCAGAGTCGGGCTCAAGTATTCCATGCTGCTATTACTCCCTAATAAAGAGCAGTACTTTTGCAAGGGATAAGGTTCCTGTCAGAGCAAGCATGATGAACAGTGATTAATGCGATCTGTGCCAAGATAAACTGGATCCACCATTCACTAAATAATTATTCTGTAGCCTGGATACCATTTCCACAGGGCTCAGAGGAGGTGCTGGCCATTCATCACCAGAAAGCAAAACAAACAACATCACAAAAACTTCTATAAACAAGAGCATATAAAATAGAAGCCATCCTGAGAATAAAGCCAAGTGGCTTCACAACTTCTCACAAAATGCCTACTACTTGCTAGAAATGACACTCACAACACAACCCCTATGTCACTTTTATGCTAAACAGTGGGAGACAGAACTGACTGGCCACATTAACTTTCTTAGAGGAATGAACAGTCAAATCAAGTTTCTTTTCCAGAGAGAGAAAATACATGCACTTCCACAAAGAGATCTTTACTCTTGACATGCAGGTCACTGTCAACACCCTTTCAACAAATCCTGAATCTTGGTCTGTGATACTTCAATGAGTTTCCTACACTCACATGTTTGTGGTGTCAACTCACTGTTTCTGAAACCTTAAAGACTTTGCTCTTCCATGACCTTAACAAAGTTCTCCCTGGATCACATCGTACCAGCCCGCCTCTTCTGAGTTCTATTTTCAGAAGGTATCATTGCAGGAATCATCTTCCAAATATTTGTTGAGCCTTCACTACATGCCAGGTACTATGGTCTTGGTAACATTGTGAGCAAAACAAAGTTCCTGCTCTCTCTACCACAGAAAAGCAGGAAATGAGTAAAAGGCCAATCCAATGCCTGGATTTGGTGCCAAGGCTAGGTATGAAAGTAAATCAGGTGACGAGAACAGGACACCAACAGGAGTCCTTGGGAGAGGATTTGCAAAATCTTGACTGACATTCCAAAGGATGACTCTAGCTTGTCTGAGTTTGAAACTCAGTGGGCAGGCCTAAGTGGGAACAACCTGGGCAGGTGTGCGTGCGTGCAGCCGATGTTTCCCTGGAGAGAACAGACAGGTGAACAAATCGAGTCAGGCCGGCCAAGGTTTAGAGATCAGGCAGATGAGGAGCGTTAGCAAAGGCCGCAGATAAAAAGAGTGGCAGTGGAGCTAGGAGAGAGCAGCCTGCTTGGAGAAAGTCAAGGAAATGACAGTTCGTGTGCCAAACGCAGCTGAGACGTTACTGCTGTCTAATATAGCAGAAGCTTAGGATGGGCTCGTTAAAAACAATTGAAATCTGGCTGCCAATAAGCATCAGAAAGTATACTAAGAGGACCAGAGGATTACCAACTTTGATGTTCTCTTCCTTTTCCAACTTCTTGAAATGCCAAAGTGTGTGAGTGTGTGTGTGTGTGCCGATGTGGGTATGTCTCTGTGAGTGTGTGTGTGTGTGTCTATGAGTCTGTATGGGTGTGGCTCTGTGCGTGTGCATGCATGTGTGTGTCTTTTGGTGCCTATGTGTGTGGACATGTCTGTCTGTATATGTGCATTTCTGTCTTTATGAGTATGTGAGTGTGTTTGTGTGTGTGTGTGTGTGTGTGATCACATTCTGCTAAGTGGATGTCTTCAGTGCTGAGTACCATAGCTTCACAGTACCTATGCTGTGTATTACCTGACATTCTGCCTTGCTCCATATAAGTATATCATTCTCCTTAGAGGATGAATGGAACGAACTACTCTTAACAAGAAATAATAGGGCTTAAGAGCTAAAAGAAAGTCAATATTTGAGTTCGGTTCAGGGTCTTTATATTCTGACACCCAGATCCACTCTAGAAATGGCTGTCCCTTTCTCTGCCAATGCTAACCATTGATGGTGACAGAGCTGTTAAATATGCTTTGAAGGATTTGGCCGGGTCACTCCAGAAATAGGCTCACATTGCTGTTCCTTCTCTGGGCACCACTCCTACATTCCTTGGCTCAGTGAGAAACTCTTGACCCATTCTGTACTTCTTTTCTTTCTACTTCACAGCATATCTGATGATCTTTGAGATAATAGTGCTGCATAGGTGAACCAAAGAAAGAGGACAGTAAAATTGTATCGCACTAAATTTCCCACACCCACCTGCTTCTCCACTCTTGGCACATAGAAAAGAACAGACAGATATCTCTCCGCTTATGTCCGTGTTGAAATATGAATAAAATGCAAACCGTGTGTGCTAACTGATGTGCTGTCCAGATAGCAAAATGGTTAGGAGTGGTGGCCAACTGGTAAACCTCTGCTTTCATAAAATCAGGCTTGCAGATTTGAATCCTATCCAGGCCTGATGCTGAAGGTACAGCTTTACTTGGGATTATACAAAATAAAATAAAATAAAATAAAAAAGTTACTGTCAAGAAACATTCTCTGAGGAGGTGGGTTCTAGTCATGCCAGAAAGATTTGCTAAAGTCATAACGAGAGCAGATATCCCACCAAAGTAAGAAAAGAAGTACAGATAACATGAAGCAAGAATTATTTCCCTATCACCACCCTCCAAAAACAAATAGAAAAGTAAAGAATTGTCCTCAGAAACATCTTACCAATTGTGAATTAGCCAAAGGGGCAGAAGTGGAAAAACCAGTCTGGCTGGCTGGTCTACTTCATTACCCAATGGTCTAATTTAGCCATATCCATGTCACACTTGGCCTAGGTCAGTAAGAGCCCAGCAGTGGTGTCCAAGCACACAAAAACCCGCCTCTTAGTCACAAACACAAGTGACCTAAGCCAGGAACCAAAGGCTGGAATCTTAGCCCTGGCTCTGGCACTCACAAAATATAAACTAAATGATCAATTTCTCTTTGCTTCTGTTTTCTCTTATCAGGATAGAAAAGGAAGATAAAACAACGCCCTGTCCACCTCATATGGTTATGGTGAGACTCCTATGCAAAACCACTCAGCAAAGTTCCATTCCAAAGCAGTAGGCGTATGACATAAATCTCTAGCAAAACCCATGGTAGGGCAGCCTTACACTGGTGCCAGTTAATATCTAATGCTTCAGGTCAGTGGAACACTGTAACCTACTGCCACCCTTCATTCCGATGGCTGCTGCCTTGATGAGGGACTGTGACAAATCTTTCAGAATTAATGGGATGTTAGGAAGAACACTAGGGTCAGGCTGACATGGATGAATCCTTACTAGTTTCTGTCTGACTAACCCTAGACAAGGTTTATGATCTTGCCAGATTTCAGTGTTTGTTTGGTTTTATTAGTTTGTCAGTAAAATTAAGACAGCTGCTCCTCTGTGGTGAGCATCAGAGATGAGCACATGTGAAGTGTCATTGTTGGTCCCAGGCCACATACAGAAAACGCACAGATATGACCATTTGTAGAATTACCTTCAACATGAAAGGATCTATCAGCCATTTGCCAAGGGTAGAACTGTTTTTTGAGGGTCCTTAATTCCTTATATATGTCTTTTATTTTAGATCACATGGTAGAAATCAATATAAAATGTTACTTAAATACATTATGTTATAGAAAACCACCATATTAAAAAAAAAAAAAGAATCCAGACCTACTGGAGTAACTGGAAAACATAATGCATTTTACACTTACATCAGGTTTTTATGGAGAAAGTGAAAGAAAGTGGGGGTGGGGTGGGCGTAGGGGGTAACTTCATAAGCCAGAGCATATCAGAATAAGCATTTCCATTTAAATCCAGTACATCACACTGGGCTTCAGCAAAATCCTTCCTTCTTTATCAGTTATTATAAACTACACCATTCACTACAACTCTTAACTTCAGCCTTTGCTGGTGATGGCTACCCTAAGCTTAGAGTCCTGGATAATAGTTTATACGCTTGACCAAGCACTCTGGAGGCATTTCAGGTCACCTCTGAACAAGCACGGGGATCCACCTCCTCTGTTCTCCAGTCGCCATTTGTCCGAGGCCTGATAAGCAAGTCACCTCCCTCTGGGTCAACAAGGAAGGACAGAGAAATTCAAAGTAAAGCCACCCTAGATAGCCACCTTTAAAATGAGAAGCACCAGCTGTGTAGTGAGCAAGGAAAGGTGGTTTAATAGAAAATGAAAACACTGACCAAGACTCCTCCTGTTGTTAGGACTACTGTAACAAGGGTAGCCAGCATAGCAACTCCTGACAGTGCCCAGCTACAAGAGTCCAGGCCCTGAGCCGAGACAAGGATTTCTGGTCGAACATCATATACTTAACACTGGGCGAGGTGACAAAACACTAATGTTTGAGGCCTACCTTCACCTCCCAATTTTCTAGTTTAGGTGACATGAGATTAATGCCGAAATATAAGTTTGGAGGTTTTGCTTGGGTTTTTATTTGTGTGGTTTAATTCAACCCATGGCCAGATTGGAGAACTGTATCTGTCTTGTTCAACATCTTGGAGAGACATAGGAAGGCTCATAATGCCCAATGTCGTACAAGAGGACAGATCCCTTCTTCTACAAACTGCCTCCCCCACCCCTTGTGGTCCACTGTCCCTGTGATGTCTCAGGAAATACTTCTTGCTTGAGACTTATTAACAAGTCCATTCTGTCACTCAGCCCACACACTATACAGGAACTGAAACCCTCTCGGTCTAAGGTGGATGAGGGAACTGAAAGGTGAAACGAACTTTAAATAGGCCTGAAACCGACAAGAGTCAGCTCAAAGGCCAAAAGAGGAAAACATGAAGCCAATGAAAACAAAGGGCCTCATTGAGAAAAGCCCATCAGACCCGGAGCATCCTCTCAGCTTGGACAATCGAAGAGTCCAGAGGGATTGTGTTTCACACATGACTGTGCCCCCTATATAGTAAGGCTGAGTGGATGGCACCCACTGAGGCTTTGGAGACCAGTGAAAAGCCTGGCATGCCCCCATGTGCATGCTGAATAGCATTATTGCCTAGACCTAGAACTCATTTTGACAACTGAAATAAATATGATCCCTTTGTCCATCACAGAAGGCCATCATCCACCAGGGATGAACTACTTAAAAGAGATGATGCTCTTCAATTTGAAAAGACCTACGTTTAGGTGTCTTGATAAAGTAGAGACCACATTCCAGACCTACAGAAGCATGCCACTTGTAGTGGTCCTTATAGGCATTGAGGGACCCAAAGGATGCCTGTTGAACAATGGAAGAAATATGCCTTAATTTAAGTCAGTGCTTTGTTTTGTGGCAAATATAGGGGAAAGTCTACATTTACAGTTTCCTATATCACCTCGGAAGTCATCCTGAGGATTCACAGGTATGCAAAAAGGCCACAGCATCAAGGGTGGGAACACTGAATGAGTGAAGTTTCTTAAATGAGCAGCTAGCTTTTTAAAAATATCTGTTGTCTGAGAGGCTTTGGGAGTAATCAGAATTTAGATTCCTAGCTCTGTTATCAGCTACTCTAGGTTTCTTTCTTTCAAGTAAAGTATATTTACAATAGGAATGATCAGAAAAGTGGTTCACTTGACCAGCTCCTTAACTTTAAGTATGTATTCTAGGGAGTGTGGCCTCTCAGGATCTAAGTAGCTGCACAGTTTCTGGACACCACTATCTGTTTGAGGAATCTTTGCACCCATTTCCCTCATTCAGAGGTAAAATTAAATAGGAATTTCAATTGTTGAGACAGAATGGACAGGAAGGGAACATATCTTTCTCCTAATAGAGTCCCCTTTCTCCTTCAGTCTCTTAGGCACAGAAACAGGTATGGCTACAGTCAGAATTTACATTCTCAGAAGTAGACATCCATAATGAACAACTACTGTTTCCTTGGGCATCTTAGCACCTAGATTCTCATCATCCATCGTACATCGTGTTTTGAACTGTGAGAGTTTCAGCAACAATGGAGATGGAATATGATCCCCAGACCACTGTATAAGTTACAGATTGCTTCCCTTTAATTTCTAAAAGAGTGGGTAACAGCCTGGGAATCTGGGGTCAGAGTTTAAATGCCAGTAATTTGATCTCAGACAAAATGTTTAACCTCTCTGTAAGTCTCCATTTCATTACTTGGTAAATATCTCCTTTGGATTTGTTGGAAAGGTAATGTAGATGAAACACAAAGTAAATAGGTATACTGTAAGTGCTCTATAAATATTGTCAATAATCTTGATATAATGATATTTAAGCCTCAAATAAATCAATCTGGTTAGCCATAGTGGCTATGGACCACACATCTGCCCACGTATGTACGTGCATAAACTTGGTTAGATGGTAGGCAGTATGAATGGATCCTGTTTGGGGAGCCAGCATCAGTAACAAGGCAGGCTCCGTGGAATACCAAGCTTCTTGTGTACCAGTAGAGAAGGATGGGGCCCACTACAGTATTAAGGAGCACTTCACTCCAAATATATGCCATGGATAGAAAATGCTGAAAGACCAGGTGAAATGTCCAAGATAATCTATATTGTTACTCAGGGGGCATAATTGAGGTGCCAACCAACCCTGGCCCTAACACCAAACTCACAGCACAGGGTAGAAGAGGGTTTGAAAATAAGTGCAAGTTTTCATCCCATACCAACCCATGAAGGAAATAAATTCAAATGTCAGATCTGCCTTTCGGTAAATGAATTTGATCACACAGAAGTGTGTGTGAATCAAAATGCTACAGTTGTGAGTTGTTGGACGCACTCTGAGAATTTAATAAACACATGAAAAGCGTCACCTGGTGTCTACCTCAGCACACCTCCTCCCTAGAGATAATTCATCTCCATGTGGCTTCAGTTCATAGGGGAGCCAGGGAGAAAAAGCCCTTCTCACAAGAAGCTCGCAGTGACACACTTGCAGAAAAGTGGTTTTTGTGGAGGAACTACATCCCTTCATTAAGAAAATTAGTGAGTTTTCTTAGGCAGAAGCATGGGATGTTGCCAGGGAAGGGAAAACAGAGGGGAGAAAGGTCAGTAAGAGAAGCACTTCCAGGATGATGCTGTCATTCTCTGAAGTCAGGTGTCACCAGAAGATGCCTTTTACTGGGAGACAACCTCAACAGAAGGACAAGTACTCTCACTGGTCACTGAAGCTCAGCTGGTGGCTGGACAGACCTGTCCTTGACAGCCAGCTTTCTGAGTGAAGAATATATCTGTCAGTGTGGAGAGCCTTGCAAGTTTTGCCAAAAATGAGCTATCAGCACTTCTCAAAGGGGTAGGTTATGGAGTAAATATGTAAGATCCACGTGAAAGGTTGCATGTTTGAAGACCATGTCTTTAAAGATGGGGCCTTTGGGAAATCGATAGGATCATGATCATTCTAATCCAATAAATAGACTTCCCAATGATGAGTCCTTAGCTACAGAGGCCATTGGAAAGTGATAATATCCTAGGAAGTCAATGTTATCTATCTCTCCCAGTCTCTGTCTCTTTGCCCTGACTCTTATACATACATATACCCTCATGTGACCACACACACACATATACACACACACACACACACTCAATTCTTCACTGATCACATGTTCCCTACCATGATATTCTGCCTTATCCCAGGCGTGGAGATGTGGAGACATGGAGCCGGATGACCATGGACTAACACCCCTGCAACTATAATCCAAACTAAACCTTTCCAGCTTTAAGTTTCCTCAGGGATTTAGATCTTCGGCGTTGGATAGCTTACTCACTCTGAGTTACATGGGCCAATTCTCCCAAATGAAAGTGTTTTGAGATCAAATAACACTCGGGAAAACCCTCATATGTTGTCATTTTCTTGGAGACATGTGGAAGGTTAAGAGATGCCTCGAAGAGAAACATGTTTAACATTTATTGAGCAAGCAGTGATGCAACTTAGTCTCTGAACTTGCCTCATTCTCAATTTTTATTCCTAACCTAACAATATTTGATTTAAAGAATCATTTCAAAAAAAAATCTATCCTGCTTCAAGACTCTCTCTTTTTTTTCCCACAAAATATGGAACAGGTACACAGCACCTCATGGACTTAAATGACACAAAGAAGTTAGTACTTAGTTTCATTAGTTAAAGGCATATTCCATTTTAGGAACAGGGTCAAGAAATTCACCAACTATATCAGGGTAAATAGTTGATCAGAAGATCATTATCAATCTGTTAACCACCCTCTCTCATCAGCAGTATATTCAAACAGTATCTTTTACTTGCTATGTTTAGTGAGTAAGTTGCTGTAGTAAGTTCCAGAGTCACACCTGAGGAGGAGTTTAACTTGGAACAGGAACTTGGTATCAAAGTCAAAGCAACACCTTGACATTTTTCGAGAAAGCTTGAACTGGATAAATTTTTAGTCAAGAATCAGGTGTTGCACTGAAGCATTGCCTGCGGTGAAAATGTGCATGTTCTTGTGTAAGTTGTTCTAAATGGTTGGAGGAAGCTAAGGAACCAAGCCCATAGACATGAAGAGACTTCTCTGTCAGAATGCCTCAGAATTCTTGACACACGCCTGTCCATCATCCCCAAGAACTTATTTGGTGAAGCCATAAATTGCTGACAAAGCTAGAAAGGAATATGGAGAATCACGACAAGTGCAGCGTCTTATATGGTCTCCCCAGACTTGACGTCACATTAACAAGGTCAGTTGGGTCTAGTCTTTTTATGGGATGCCTCATGTGAGTGCCACTGTGTCCTGAGTTACTCAGACAGACCCCTTCTGAAATAAGGGAGCCTATCACAGTCTCATAAAAGATACATTTCAACAAGAATATTCCCACTCAAGAAATGTTACAAGAAGGTCACACAGAGAAAATTGGAACCAGGCAATCTCAGGCAGAGAAGACTGGGGACAAGCCCAAAAGCTCTCTTTCACTACTTAGGAAGCTTTATCATAGAATAAAGAAAGACATGGTTTACAGAGTCTTAAGACACCACACAAACCTTATCCATGGTGGATACAAGGAAACATCTCAAAGAAATACAAGGCAGACCCCTGAGCTGACTGTGGGTAGTAGGTATTCGGCTGGTACATCTTCTTTGAACAGGCTTCTCTAACTGGAGTTGACTGCTATCATTTAGGCTGTCTCTCTTTTACTCCCAAGAGTTTGACTGTGCACCTGCATGCAGATGCTCCCAGATTTTTTTTTCCTTTCATCTTTCCATGAGTATGAGTTGGCCTTTTCCCACTCCATCTTGTTCTACTGTATTTGGTCCAACAACACAGCAAGTTCTGTTTTGGCTTTTTGGGATTTTTTGTTTGTTTGTTTGTGTTTTTCTACACACCTTAGCCTGAGTTCCTCTGAGGGTACCACCCTTCCCCCTCAACACAAACTTAACAAAATGTTCACCTTAAAACATATCTATTTGGTTCATTCAAATTCATGAACATCAGTCATACGGTAGAGATGTTGTCTAGCACCCAGGAGTTTGATACTTTTCTCATGTGTGGGAAAGGGAATGGCCAGAGAAAGTACAGTGATGAAGTGGTGCTGCTCTCTGGAAGAACTATTAGTTAGAATACCTGATCCTCTCAAAGGCCAGGTAAGAGTATTTCTGTAATAATAACTAAGAAAAACTATGTTCTTATTCCCCAGACATGGGCACTACCCTGGAGGTGAGGCACCATATAAAGATGTTAGTTGAGGCCAGACCCTGTCAGTGCCCACTTTCATAACTGCCTTTTAACATCTATCCCATTGCATGAAATCCTTCTTCTTGTACACAGAGTCTTTGGGAGGTTCCTTTCAGTCCTGACACAAAAGCAGCGTCAGTGAATTAGAGACCTTGGCAGGAAATCAATCGCCAATCTCCTTCTGGTGGATCATCCCTCTTAGCGGGATTTTGGAAATAATCTGCAAGCAAAGTCAGCTTCTTGTTCTGTCAGAAAGCAATGAGGAAGAATGGGACTATCAGATTGAGAGCCCGCAGACCTGTCTCAGTCCCTGGAGGTCTCAGGAAAGGCACTAACGCTCCCTAAGCCTTGGTTTCTTCATGCACAATTTGGAGGAGTTGAACTAATCAGCTCTCCTAATTTCCCTATATTCAAGATCATCTTGACAATCTAATGAAAACTATACACTACTCCAAAAAACTTAAATTCACAAAAGACTCAAAAGTATCTTCCCAGTTTCCCAAGATGAGGGAAGAATCTGAAGACCACAGACGGGTGTTCATAATGACCTACAACTAAATATTCCTTGCATGGTCAATTATTACGCCTCACGATCTCTCTCTCTCTCTCTCTCTCTCTCTCTCTCTCTCTCCTCTCTCTCTCTCTCTCTCTCTCTCTCTCTCTCTCTCTCTCTCTCTCTCTCTCTCTCTTTAATATTAAGCTTTCTTTGTAAATGTTGAGTTTTTGTTCAGCATTTTTAGCTCCCTCTCAGTTGCCTGGAGTTCTCCTGACAGCCACACAGCCCTTAAGCGATATATAAAATATGCACAATGTGTCAAGCACACTCATTTTCCCACATGACACAGAGACAGCAGCTGATATTCAGTCAAGTCCACAGTTATCACTGTTTGACTACAGAGACATGCAGTATTCTTGCCCACTAGAGTACCTAACACTGGTTCACATGGGATATTCCCCTTGTTGGAAGTGTTGCTGCTGGAGGTCAATTCATCAAACAGCCACTGGTGAACTTGGCATCACATGTTCTAGGACAGACACTCTGGTTCTCTCAGCATAAAGAACGCATTCCTCTCCCTGCCCAAGTCAACGTTCCAATGACCAACCACTCAAGATCCAATTACAACGAGAAATCAGCTCCATTAGAAGAACTCTGAAATATGAGCTAAGCAAAGAAACAAAAAATGGTTTTTCTACTCTCTATTTTTCTCTCTTTTCCTTTATTTGAAAGTTGGACATGATAGTTGTGACCCAAACTGTATTCTTCTTGTATTCATCTGCAGTGTTAAAGTATTTGGAGATGGAACATTTTAGGGATGGTTAGGGTTGAACTAGATGATTCAGGTAGAACTCTCAAAATGAAATTGGTGGCTTTCTACGAAGAGAAAGACAGAGTTGCCCCAACATGTGAGGACACAGTGGTAACTAGAAAGAAACCCAATATCTAGGCAATGCAGCTAACCCAGACTCAGAGAAGCTACTAGCACCTTGCTCTTGGACTTCCCAGTGTCAAAACTGTGAAAAAATGCATGTCTGATTGCTTAAGTCTTCCAATTCACAGCATCTCACTCCAAGTGCTTGAGCAGGCTAACACAGTGCATGAAAGTCGCCTATCCCCAAGTGCATGAAAGTCAGGGTTAGGAAGCATCCCCTAAGAGAAATTGTCAGTGTGACACTTTGAGATACAAAGAAACTGACTCTGATCTCAAGTGTCCAACATTGCAGCTGCAAAGAGAAGAAATGAATTAAATTGGACCCTATAAAATAACAAAATATAAACAGGCTTAGACATTAAACACTATACATATAGAAAAAGAGGAACAGCGACTGGAAGCTACGATTAAACAGCAAGCCCAATATGAAGGCCTTGCCCTTGGTTTGTCTATACTCTCCCTCACTTACTTCCTCTTCCCTTCCAAGTTCCATCAAGTTGTTCTCTCAAACTCTTCCATACTCCCACCTCCAGGTAAGCAACCACATTTTGTAACTTCACAGTGTAAGCTTGTCACCTACTGTCCATCCATCCATATAGTAGCCTCAACCCTCAAAGGGTGATACCTACAGAGAAGTCATCTGAACTCTCTCTTGTCTCCTGTTCCCCTCTGTCTCAGGTCTACAATTTGTACTGACCATGCTGTAAAGAAACAACCCAGGAAAGAAACATGAAATGAAAAGCTTTGACTTGCTGTGACCTGCAAAGTGGTAGATAAATGCTAGCAAGGATCCTCAGCAGTACATACCTCTCTCCAACACCCCAGGACCAGCTCGCCCACATGTGTATGTTTCCTCGTGCCTATCCCAGCCCATCAGCCCCTACATAACCACAATATCTCCCATCCTCAAGGTCCAAAAGACACAGCAAGCAGACCAGAAGGCTTGACCAGGTTGTCTGGCCCACACTCCTCTACTGCTTCTCACGTGCCTAAAACTGTATGTTAGTCTTCCCCATTTTCCTTTTCAAATATTTCATAATTTTACATATTCAATGTCCTAGCTATCCCTTCCCCTACCCCACCTGAAGAAGGGATTTGGGTCGTCCCCAAAAGAATCTCACCAGTGTCTGGCATGATGAAATGTCTACTCAGACATTGACATCCATTCACACATCCTCTCTAGTGACTGTGTCTTACTAGGATTCTGGAATATCCCTGAAGGTTGATCCAAGTTTAAGAATACAAATTAAACTTAGATTAGTTTCCAAATGTTATGCTATCCCATGTAGAGAGAATATCATGTGTCTGTGTGGATGTGGCACCTGTCAATCAAAGTCTGATGGCCTATGGCTTAGGCAGGAAATAGGAGGTTGGACATCTGGGAGGCAGAAAGGATTCTGACATAGTGACAGGTGCTCGAGATTTGCCTGGGGAAGATGCGATGACATTACATGTGGTACCTGAGCACAGGTAACTAGCCACGTGGCAGAATGTAGATCAGAATAAGTTATGATCTAGTAGAGAAAAGCCTAGCTGTATGGCCAAGGTATTTGTAAATATATATTTTGAGTTCGAGGCTTATTTCTGGGAGCATAGGGCTGAGACATAATTCCAGACCTAACTTCTACAATCCCAAAATTCATGTGAAAGCCCAGACTCTCTAATTCAATGGTTTCAGAAAGTGGCACCTTTAAGGTTTTTATGGGATCATAAGAGTAGGGTCTAGGATAGAATTAGTGCCTTCAACTTTATATGCCCCAGTACAGGCGAACGCCAGGGCCAAAAAGTGGGAATGGGTGGGTAGGGGAGTGGGGGGGAGGGTATGGGAGACTTTTGGGATAGTATTGGAAATGTAATTGAGGAAAATACGTAATAAAAAATATTTTAAAAAAATAAAATAAAATAAAGCTAAAAAAAAAAAAAAAGAATTAGTGCCTTCATAAGAAAAAGCACAGGATTGTACTTCTGCTACATAAGGATATAGAAAGAAGACATCTGTTTTCAAACTGGAAAGAAGGAACACACATGAGTTCTATGTGCTGGACCCTTGACCTTGGGGACACTGAGCTTCTCAAACCAAGTCATATATAAATCAAATGATTTATATGGCCTGCATCCCTGACCTTTCTCATCAGCATGACAAAACAACTCATCAGAAGAACCCAAAAAAGCCAGAAAGGTTTATCCTGGCTTATGGAATATGGGATACAGTCTGCCATGGAGGGGAATTGAACGGCAGCAAGAGAGGGGAATGGCTGGTCACATTCCACCTAGAATCAGGAAGTAGGAATAGGGGCTAAGTTATAACACATCAAAGCCAACATCCACTTCCTTCTTCCTCCTGGTTCCGCAACCTTCCCAAGTAGTGCCACCAATGGGGACCAAATGTTCTGATGTGGGAGCCTCTGAGATATTTCTTACTTTTAAACCACAACATCACCCACTGTACAGTATTTTGTTATTGCCATTACATACCAGCTAGACTGGACTTTCTGCAGTCAAGTGGCTAAGTTGCATCTCAGTGGCTCACTGTCTTTCTTGTAAAATGGATCCAAGGCATGGAGCTCCTCAAACAGGAGTGGTAGACAAGTGAGAAAGAGTGAAGGGATACAACAGTGAAATGATGGAAAGGTCATTTGCACCATGAAGCACCTGCCTTGCAGAACTGTCTCTAGGAATCTAGACAGTGTGAAGGGGTCGTTGAGAGCCTGGATTTCTGCTCTCAGGATCCACATGACCACGGTGCTGTCCACTAATAACTACCTCAGAGAGTTTTCTACCTATAGCCTGGTCGTCTCTGTGGTCATGGAGAAAATGAGGGCTCCTGGAGAGCAAGGAAAAGCAGCGAAGAGTTTGACAGCAGACTTTCAAACACTTCGTACTCTCTTTTCTCCACTGGTCTGAGTCAACTTGTATGCCTTCCCACATGTCCAGGCAGTAAGTGGAAATACGTCCTGTTACATGACCCATCATGCATTTCCCAATGAATAACAGGGACAATCTATGTCGCCAAATCTAAGCACTTATCACAAGTTAATCTTTACACTTGGATTCAAGGTCCAGAAATACCAAGCCAATAAGGTGGTCTAGGCTCTCCTTCCCTGCACTGTTCCTGGCATGCACATGCATGAACATGCATAGGATGTCTGAGCACATGCAACTTCCTTGCCAAGGTGCTTCTCAAATAGACTTGGATTGAGCTCACGCCACCAATTCACCTTTTGAAAAAGCACAACTGCTCAAGTTACCTGCGATTGAACCACAGTTGATGCCATTGTCCTGGCATTTTATGCAAGGGACTAAGCCAAACTAATACAACTATTTCAAGTCTGCCCCTTTCCTCCTCCTCCTCCCACTCCTCCTCCTCCTCCTCCTCCTCCTTCTCCTCCCCCTCCTCCTCCTCCCTCCTCCTCCTCCCCTCCTCCTCCTCCTCTCCTCCTTCTCCTCCTCCTTGGAAAAGCAAAGCCATGTCTGTATTTGTTCCCCTCTGCCCATTCAGTCCCGGCCTATATGGCTACACTTCTTTCTCCTGATTAAAGAACAGAGATCATCTTGCATACCAGCTCAGGGAAAGGTAAGTGCATGAGGTTCTCTGAACAGGGTGAAATGACCTCTCCATTTTCTTTCCTTCCTTCCTTCCCTCCCACATTCCCAAGGATGGAAGGAGGATAAGCGACACTCAAAGGACTTGCTTCACAAAGCTGCATTCTCTAGTCTTTCACAAGCTTTCAAGGCCTGGCAACCCTCCTGACCCTGCCCAGACTCATGGGGCAGAGGGTCGACACAGCATAATTGCAAAAGTCCACTGACCAAAACATCTATGCCTCTTATTCAGGGAGGCTATTGCTAGATCAAAATCTGCCTTGGGGATGTTGCCCAGGGAGCACTGATGCCAGAGGTATCTGCTTGGACCTCATCAGCCTGTGGGACACCATACACTCAGTCACACCTGGTTATCTATGGTGCTCATTAACATAATAAAGGACTTGAGCCGTGCCACTGCAAAGACATCTGTTTGGTTTTCTTGGACCAGGTCTTTCCTGATCTTTTTTGTTTTTGTTTTATTTGCTCCCAAAACTCCTTTTGACCTCTGACATTCTTCATAACTTTGAATAACTGAGCTCCACAGAGCGCTGACTCTAAAATGCTGACCTTCATTCCACTTGTGGGAAAGTAAGAAACACACAGAGGCATGTAAGTAGCAGTACAAAGCAGTACTTAAATTCTAGAATAAGGTCTGGCCTGGGGAGATCATTAGTTTGAGTGGTAACCCCCCTCTGTCTGCTCTCTGGCTCCCTGGCTTGGACCAGCACTAGATTCTCTTCTAGTAGTTTCATCTTCAGTATTGGTTGGACCACTTTAGTTCTCTCTTTCCAGAATGCTCAGGCTCCAGGTCTTGTGGTGATACGGTAGCAGGTCCCTGAGGTGTGAACCTATAGTCTCTTCTATATTATATTTAAATTTCAAAAGTCAGTGAGATTGTTAGCATCTATGCAGGAGAAACTACCAGGAAATCCCCAGTATGCCACGAAGAGTTTCCTGAAAGCAAACCCAGGCAAGTAGCAGGGCCTTGGAAACCCAATCACCCCTGCAGTGTCTTTCCCATGGGGATCCCACCCACACCTTACTTTCTAAGTGCCAGGGGCACAATGTTAGACACAAGGAGGAAAGGGTTGGCATTTGGCTCACTGCTGCCCAAGGTCTATCTCTCACCATCAAACCCTGAACTAGAATAGGCTACTTTGGTCTCACTTAAGTAGTACGTGCATCCTCAGCATATTCTGCCTCCATCTCACCTCACCTCTATCCAGCGAGCAATTCTTAGAATCCTCCTTTGTGTGCCTTTTCTGTTCTCTTCGCCACCACATCACTAATTCCATTGGTGTACAACTTGTGTACCAATGTACCAACTATAGACTGTGCCAACTGTACCAATGAGTCACCTGTAGGCTCTTCACCTTGTCTTCAATGCCTGAAATTATTTAGTACTGTCTTAACATCTGAGGAATAGATGACTATTGCTGAACTAAAAGGTCCTGATTAGAAAGAGAACATCCACTAAGCTGGTATATTAAATACCTATTCAACACATCCCCTTTTCTGAATACTAAGCTAAAGATTATATGGAGAAGAGATCATTCACACAAACCTAGTTCTCAAATGTTATATTTGATTATACTTTTGAGTGCTAGGTCCACAAAACAGTCCACTCTTCTTTTCTTAGCAATGTCCAGATAATAATTATTATTTATCATCATCATCCCTTTGCTTATATTCCCTATTTGAGGCAACAGTATAGACCTCTCACCCAATTGTGTACAAAGGCAATGACAATATTCACTATTAGATATGAGACATGTTGAGTACTTATTGGGTCTGTCCAGCTGATACTGCAAATTCCATACTGCAATTTGTCCTGTTTCATAGACATGTAGATTTTCCTGCAAACCCATATCTTCCAATTCAGCTCCTTAAGTCCAATGACATCAGTTGCATGTCTTAAAGTTCTTCCCTTCCCACCTCCATTTCTCCCTTGTGGTCCCATACCTTAGCACTACTCTTGGTTGAACGAAGACACTCACTCAATAGAACATCTTCTGCTTAGTGGAGAGCACACATAGCATTAAATTACCTGAGACAGAAATGGCAGAGTGTCTCTTCTGCAATGCACATCTGACCATGTCTCAAATCCCCAGTCAAGCTGTATCTCCACTTCTGGGTGTATGTGAGCCTTCCAGGTCACTTACAGTTGCCAGAGAGGGAACAGCTGCCATTCTGCTCGCTGCCTGTTCTGATCCTAGATGTGTGTGTCTAAGAGTTCATATGCTTTTGACTTAACCCCTGAATTCATCTGCTAAGAGTATTTAGAGGGAGCCTTTAAGAAGTAATTAAAGCTAGATAAGTTCAGGAGAGTAAGACTCTCCTGGTGGTTTAGTCCGTTCCACCAGAGGAAGAAAGATTTCAGTAGTGTACTTACTGTAGCTCAGTATACAAGCTCCCAGACATGCTGTGATCTGACAAGACGTCTCTCCCCAGAGGACGCTAACGCCATGCTCTAGAGCTTCGTGGCCTCCTGAACCATGAAGCAAATGAACATCTATCTATTCTGCCCTATTCTATACAAACTACCTGGTCTCGCATAGGTTATTATACCAACAGCAAGTGGATTAAGACATCACCCCCAAATCCCTGGAACCATTTTTGCTTCCCCTTGAAATCTATTCCAAACAGCGAAACAATGCAGCCCTGCTCCCATAGAGACCATCCCCTCTCCACGGTTCCTCTCACACCCTACTTTAATGCTCAATGGACACTTCTGTTATTATAGAACCACAGTCTATTTGTTGACCCCTAATCTCTAGCTCCTCTGGGTCGGACGAAGTCGGAGTGGTTTCCCAAGACCCAGAGAGTCCATCACAGGAGAGATTCACAGAACTCACTCTTTTAAATAACCCGTTTCCTGTTTCCTGTTTCCTGTTGTTTTTTGCCTCCTGTTTCATTGAATAATGCTTTTCAAAGGTGTTAGAAGTGTAGGACATGCTGTTTTCTGTTTTGTTACCAGTTAGAAGCATATTAATGTAACTTCTCTCTACCGCCAACCAATGTTATTACTTCCCATGAAGAAACTAGAGATCTGAGTGGTCAGTGGACTTGACCAAGGTCTCAGGGAATCATGGAGCATGAGGAAGGTGAGGCCTGACATCCTGGCCATGTCTCTCTCAGGGCCGCAGTTTTTATACCTGTCTCCTTAACTCATAGCATTCTAGTAAGAGAGGAACAAATATAAATAGATGCACATTTATACTTATACATATATGTGTGTATACACACACACAAATACATAATAAGAATATGACTATAAGTGAGGGGTGGGGCTCTGAGAGGGTCACAAGGGAAAGAACTCCCACCTATAAGACGGGGTAGCCGAGGCTTTGCGGAAGCCCCACAACAGACAGCTGGTGTTTGGGTGGTAGTAAATCACCCTGAAATGAGCCTCTTCCTTGGGCTCAGTGAGGCCTCCACAACAAAAGGAGGCCCAGCTTGCAGCCGGACAGCTTGCCCGCCAGCCCCAGACGAGCATAACAGCTTCATTCAGGGGCTCCACATCCACACAAAGGACCCGAAATCAATCCGACATCCCGCCACCCTGGACAATGCCTTGAATCTTCTCAGAATCGAAGCCTCAAACAAGGGGACAGCATTCAAGGGAGATCAAACCGCCAGCCTGCCCCTGAAAGCAAGCCTGGAAGAAAACATTTTTTAAAGGGGGGGAGGGGGGGTGAGGGTTGCCTATGGTGGTCCTGTTCTGTTCCTGTAGCCAGGGATATAGTCAGGTAAAGGTAGCCTCTAATTGGCTTTGAAATGTTTTCGTGCCAGTGACTGTGTGGAGAAATGTGTATGACACTCACCAGCACGGGCCAGTGTGTTACGTGGTCTTGTGGGGGCCTTTGCCATGGTGCCCCCTATGACCTGCCACCACTGGCATTGCCCGCTGAGTCCTGGGTTAGTGAGTACAGTAGGGAACTTATATGTAAATGCCCCTGCCTGAGGGAGGGTTTAAGGCTTGGCAGTGGCAGCTCCTGCTTCTGGCCAGGGAGCCCCTGTTCCCAGGCAGGGCCCCTGGGGTACTCATCTGCCCCATTTTGCTGCTTAATCCGGTTATCAGCTGCAGAACGGGCTGCCTGGTGGAGAAGGGGGTGGGAGTGGGGGACGGGCAGCATCACAGCTCCAGCAGATGAGTCCTGATTGTTCGCTTTTTCCTTGGGTCATTGTCCCTAGAGACCTTAGTGTCTGAGACCCAGCACTGCACTGTGGGTCACAGCCTGACCGGAATGTCAGGGATCCACCTGCTCCCCAGAGTACAGGTTCCCCAGCAATGGCAGAGCAGAAATGTCTTAGGAGGTAGGTAGCAGAATATATTTGGTTGATCTGTGAGAGTGGCCAAGGCACCTGCCATTCCATGTGGCTGAAATCTTCCAAGAAATTCTAGCAAATGCAGCTTAAAATTCATATTCTTGGCAGCCACTGTGAGGGTTAATGCATTTTGGTAGAAAACAAAGAACCTCTGACAGAGGGCCATTTATTGAAATCTTTCTTCTCTTGTCTGAGAACCTGAAAGACCTCTCAGGACAGCAGAGAGAGGAACCAGGACTAGGTGGGGCTTTGCAGGACACTGCCTAGGAGAAGAACAGATCAAACTGGAAGGTACATGGAACCCAAAGAGAAAAACAGTCAGGAAAAAAAAGAAGATTAGCGATCTGGCCTTCATTCCACCCCTTGTTTTAACTACTGACATCTCTATATTTTTTTCCCTCTCCCTAAATTACTGGCTGAACTTCCTGGAACTGATCTGTAACCAGCCAGCCATTCTCAATGTCATATTAAAAAAAGAAAATCTGCTCACCCTCTCTAAGACTGGTCTGCCAGAGGGAACCTGAAGGCGATCCGGAGAGTGAATGCCCTGGGAACCTGGGGTGGGGGGTGGGGGGTAGAGGGGACGGGGGTGGGGTGGGGGGGTGGGAAGATGGACCTTCGAAATTCAAAACTGATACCTAATGTTTTCTACTTGCTTGCTTTCCAACTGCTTCCTCTACTGGCTGCAGGCAGCGAGCGCAATCTTTTTCCCCCTGGTAGGGTCAGTTGTTTTCCTTCTTTCCCCTTCCCCTTTTCATTTTCTGTGTTTGTAGCGTGCCTCCTCCAATCTCCTTCCCTACAGGGGCTGAAATTAAACAAGCTCCCCATATGCCATGCCTCACTTGTTGTCTCTTCCCCTCTACACCATCTGGCCTATTTGCTCAGCCAGAGAGAGAGAGAGAGAGAGAGAGAGAGAGAGAGAGAGAGAGAGAGAGAGAGAGAGAGAGAGAGAGAGAAGGAAAAGGAGGCACACAAGGCAAAGAAAGGTGGGAGAGATTGGGGAAAATAAAGGAAGGAACAAAACCAGGGAGGGAGAGAAGGAAGGTAACGCACAGAGGTGGGGGTGGGGTGGGTGCACAAGAGAGAGCGTGAGCGAGCAAGAGAAAGCCAGACACAATGAGGAGGCAGGGGTAGCAATGCAGCCTCTCCCATCTGCTCCTTGGCCAGGGTCCCGGATGGAGCAGTTATGGAGAGCAACAGAACCAACGATAATTAACCCAAACACAGACCTGTTTATTTAACCTGTTCAGATAGATCACCCTGAGACAGTGCTCTTGCAGAAGGCCCTGGGACACACTTTAGGAGACACCCTGGAGGCGGCTGAGGATACACAGGCAAGCGGGGCCTTCCCCAGATAACCCTAGTGAGCAGAAAAGGAAGAGCAGACAGAAGACTTTCTGTTGCAGACAGGGGGACTATTCAGGTCTTCTGAAGAAGGATGTTTTTTAAATCAGTGTGTCCTTTCTCATACCCATTATCCTATTTCAAGGCAATAGCTGCTCCTGGAGGGTCAAATGAAGCAGAGCAAAGCTAACATCTTGTCTTGTGCATCTTCTTGTCTCAGAATCCTCTCTGCCATCAGAGCACACCTAGAGGGGATAAAGGGAGAACCTGACCATGTAGAGAGCACAGAGGCTAATACAGAGGGGCTCAGAAGACTTCCTGCTGAGGTGATCAGCAGATACTGGCCAAAGCTCATGGTTTGACAAGAGCTTCAGGCCAGTCAGCAGCCTGGGGTTTGAGGCTTAGGCTATCTATTTCTGCTGTCTCATCCTGTTCCCATAACTTACCCGTGGGCTTTGGTTTACCTATTTCATAGAAACAGCAAGGTTGGCTTCCCCAACATGTTGCAGTCTTTACAGATCAAAATGTAAAAGGCCACTGTCATCTATCAGACTTGGTCAATATAGGGAGGAGCCTGCAAAATATCAGCAGGAACAAGGAAGGACTGTATTTCAAATGGGTGCTTTATAGTTAAGCCAGAGAGGAGGGGCCCATGCTAGATTGGTGTGTGCATGAGTGTGTGTGTGTGTGTGTGTGTGTGTGTGTGTGTGTGTGTGTGTTGCACGTCACTGAAGCCCCAGAGGCCCTGAGAAGAAAGAAGATGAACCTACTCAGAGCTGGGTGGCAACACAAGAAATAGTTATGAGTCTGGTAAGTGCCTCTTGGCAGAGTCCTGAGGGCTAGCCAAGGAACCCACTGACTGGGTTGAAAATAGAAAGCATTAAGAGTGGATGAGGAGTTGCCAGACACTGGATTCCAAGTGGCTTCAGGCTCCTCAGTGGAAGAAGCACAGAGATAATTTGAACATGCCTATTTCCAAGCTCCGCAGCTGAGCTCGCGTGCTCTCCCACCCCACACCTCCCACCCAGCCCTGTAATTTGGCAAACCCTTTCTGCTGGCTGCTCTTATACCCAATATGTTGGGTTGCCTTAGCAACTGAGGTAATTATCTCCTTGGAGCAGTTAAAACAATGGCCGTCATAAATAATAACAATAAGAAAGATGATGATAAAACACAGATCTGAGGCTCCCTGGGTCAGAGGTTGGCATAGTACTGAAAAGGAAAGGGGGTCTTGATGGGGCAGCCAACAAAAGATGGTCTCTTATGGGACCTCATCGTATTTATCCAGAGGAAAAGATGGGGCCTACTTACCCCATTCCTCACGGCCTTACCAGCAAGCCCAAGCAGTTTGAGAGGACAATCCCCTATCTGTAGTTTGAGCAGCCGTCTGGCTCTTCCAATCCACCAACCTCAACACATTCAGAGCACATTCAAGACTAATCCAGTAATGCCCTTCACTTTCTGACACCATGGACTCCTCATACACAGGCCCCTGGGTCTTTCATATTCGGGTTCTTAGCACTACCCTCCTGGCCTAGTATAGAGTCCATGTTTAAAAAAAATGGATACTGTTATTTTACAAATTACCTTTTATAACAAGCAAATGCCTTATTTCTACAGTAAGAGCTTCTTTGAATTTTGCTTTATTTAACCTAACTATGCCAGATCTTAATACCTAGTATTAGCTAGTAGTCTAAAATACTGTAAGGCTTCACATGTAAGAATGGAGAGAAATAAACACAAAATTAAATTTAATCAAATGTAGGCTTCTTTTCTCCTAAAATGCCAATCCAATGAAATTCTGTAAATGTAAAACATTACTTGAGAAAAAACACTAAATAAAACACAACTGGAAGGGAAAATTAAACTGATAATGTATTGTACAACTTATACTTGACCTGCCCCAAACATAGATATTCTTATATATAAACTCTATAGCAGAAATGACTCTTGACTCAAAACAAATTACAACCAATCCATCCTTCCCCAGTGTCAATGAAGGATGTGTTAGATGGCATTTGTCAGAGAATTCAATGGGATCACTGTAACCTCTAAAGAAGCTATTTTCTGACCCGCCTTCCCTGTTACCTTCTGTTTAAGCTAAAAACCTAGATGTCACGTGATACTTTCGAAGGACATTTGCATTATATATTATCTTTATAATAATTACTGAGGTGAAATGGGCCGGAAGCCCTGTTCCTATTCCACCTGCCATGAAATGACATAAGAGACCTCCCTGTTAGGCCATGGAGTGCCTAGCACCGATCTCCTTCCAGGTTCTTTTTTGTGTAAAATGTAAGGTGGCCATTGCATGTAATAGGGGATGGACTTTCGCTGTCAGAGCAACAGGAAGCATGCATGTAGAATCACATCAAAGTGTCAAAAGGAATGGCGATGGCCTATCACTCAATCTCTGGATAGCTGTTGGCCACTTTCTGATTCTAGAATAAGAACCCAAAATTTTACCACCTCTTGACTCAAGGTCATCCAAACCAATGAATGGTTAACTGTGACAAGCTTCTGAGGCTTCTCTCCTAGGGAACCAGGTGACAAGGCCCATTGAATTGTGACAACGCTCAATAAATAAGAGAACTTCATCACTTAGCACCACAGGACAACACTAGACATATTTGCTGCTCCTCAATCCATATGTGCTCTTCTACTCTTCTATTCCTCTGACCATCACAGGAAGTTTCACAGCAATGTGCCCTACCGTGTGTGTGTGTGTGTGTGTGTGTGTGTGTGTGTGTGTGTGTGTGTGTGCGCGCGCACAGCTCCTGGGAGTCAAGACTTTATCATACAACCAGAACCAATCCTGCTCTGATTCAGACACTTGCCAACCCACATGCTATGCTCTGACTGTACAGTAATCCTGTGGGCAGGTTCTGTGACTTGAATGAATATGTACCAACCTCTTCTGAATCCTTTATCTAGTTGGGAACCAATCGACATACACAGAGTATCTTTTTCAGAGTTCTCAAACACGAAGTACCTGAGTAAAGAGTCAGATATCACTGACACTGAAAAACGGATTTCCCAAGACCTCTGAAGAATGAAAATATTTAGTTACATTCTTATAAATATACAAAAGTGTTCTTCTTAAAGAGTTATAACTCTATGGACTGAAGCGATGGCTCAGCAATTAAGAGCACTAGCTGCTCTTCCAGAGGACCTGGGTTCAAATCTTAGCACTTACACAGCAGCTGACAACTGTCTGTAACTCCTGTTCCAGGGGATCTGATACCCTCAAACAGACATACATGCAGTCAAACTGCCAATGTACATAAAATAAAAATAAAATAAATTTTTAAAAAGTTGTGACTCTAAATATTCTACAAATGGTGGTGAGATGGATCAAACATAGAGCAATTGTGTTCGAGCATAGAGGACTGAGTTTACAGAAGTCATGGATCAGGGCAAGATTGTTTCCCAATGTTCAGGTAATCCAAGTTCTTAGTGCTCTTAGAAAAGATTATGGTCAATAGAAAAAGGTCTCCCTAAAGTGTCCCCTACCCTAATGCTAAGAATCTGAGAATTTGTTGAATCCCATAGTAAAAAGCAATAAAAGATGAAGATGAGATTGAAGCTGCTCATCAGATGAGTCTAACTTATAGAAACATTGTCTCAGATCTACCAACCGGGCCTAGTGTATTCACAACTTAGTGACTGATGCTCTATTTCAAGTTAGAAGAATGAAGCCATGAACCAAGAAATGTTAGCAAGTCCTTAGCAAGGATGCCTTGACAGATAGTGAGAGCCATTTGTGTTCAAATGGACCAAACCTGTCTTGACAACTGGCCTATTCTCCTTTTCGGGATGATCATGTTGTTTAAAGGTGGAAAGTTTGAGCAGCTGTCATATAGAAAACTATGTGCTAGACATGAGCCTCCTTAGAAAGTCTGACCCAAACCAAACCAGCTATGGCCTCTTCTCTAAGTGACATCTAGAGCACTTGAGAGAGGGTCAGTAGCATAAAAACCTAGACTGATGTTTGGAAACCTGGTAACCTCACTTGATTTTACTCTACATAATGAGAGGCTTCCACAAGTGAGTCTTCAGGAACCTTTCCAATAGAACTAGCAATGTTTTCTACATCTTGTGCACCTACCTCTACCAAATACTCTCTCTGGATAAACAAATACTGAGAAAATGTACTACATAAACTTACAGACAACCATCTTTTTACCTGTTGAATGATAAAACTCAGGAGTAAGAAGAGAATATAACACATTTTTATAGTACCAAGAAGCTAATCGCTGAAAGTCAGTTAAGAGTACTAGGGACTTTCCATGTGCCAAAAGCTGGGGCGGGGGGGGGGGGGACAAAATGTTATTCACTTTATCATCCAAAGAGATTTCCTAATCAAACAAAGGAGAGTAACATAGAAGATAAATTGACAAGAAAACTTGAATAGTGGGCTAGGAAAAAGTTAACCATTTTGCCAGGAATCGCTGACAGTACCCATAGGTGTTGTGCAGTTGAGGGTGAGGGATGGGTGAGCTGGTAAGCCCAGGAAGGAAAAGGGTTTTCCACTATAGCATGAGCACTGGCTAGATGGGAAAATGGAGGAGGGTATTTAAGGTCAGAGTGATGTAAACAGAAGTATGGAAGTGGGCATGGAAATGTGGTCAGGGAATGAACAGAGCATTCAGCAAGTGGGGAGAGATAAGTCTTCAAATAGCAGTGCGTCTGAAATTAGAAGCATCCTTGACTGCCAAGCAAACTTATTTTCAGTCTTTTTATGTCTTCCAAGAGCAGCAGCATTTACAAGTTGATCTGTATACAGTCCCAAAGTATATTGGAGAGCTCAAACGGCAGACAGTTACGATATATATGCAGCCTTGAGAAAGCCCAAGGGAAGAAACTAGGGCTAGCACAGAGTGTGTGTATAAGTACTAGACAGATCCAGATGCACCAAGAAGCAACGAACACCCGTCAGGCAATCAGTCTCACAGCCTACCTTCAGACCACAGCCATAGCTCACAGATTCTTCTACAGTGGATGTTTGATTTTGTTCTGCTAGGGCCTTCCAGAACTGTCAATGTAGCATTCCCCAAAGCCCACAGAGCAAGCCTCAGGAGGCTATCTGACTTGCGGTTCCTGATCTTGTCACCATCAGCTCTCAGCAGTGATTTGTAGGACCAGCTTCTCTTTTCCCAGGCCCTTGGAATGACCTGTGGAGAACCTGAATTATGTTGGGAGTAAAAGTACTCTCACCCATCCTATCCTGAGATTGATGACATCAGGGCCTCCCTGCCATCCAATAGTAGATTTACTGGCCAGTTGATTTCCTCCTCTGTGGGAAGGTGGCAGAGAAATTGGATGAGATGAAAGCAGAGAATGCCTCTCCCCAGTAGATGGGGACACAGACTCCCCAAGACATACCTTCACAAAGCCAAGTTTCCCCAAAGTACCATGCAATCCAAGGACCATATAATCCCATGGATGGTGGAGAAAAAAAAGGGGGGTGGAGGTTGTTTTCCACAAAAAAGGGAAATTGAGGTTTTTTTGGGTAAAGGGGAAGGATGCAGAATTAGCCACAAAAATGTTTTATTCATAGCCTGACCCCTTCCCATTACCCACAGTGATGCTACAGAAAGACTCATCTCTTCTCATGAGTCATGAGGACTTGTCTAGGGCCAGTGGTTTCACAAAAGAAAGCAATAGGCTTCTAAGTGTCACAAGCATTTGAGGACAGCAATGAGATTTGAAGATCGAGAGATACACTTACTTGACTTTAATGTGGAAAGACTGGTTGGAAGACAGAGCTCATGCAGACTAACAGACCCAACAGGTTTGCTCTCAGAGACCAACAGAGTGGCTATCACATTTGGGGTTTGTTATTTGAGCCATCATAGCTGATTTTTCCACTGAGAACCCCAACTTCCAGATTAATTATTTACTGAGCAGATATTCAGCTTGGTCATGTCAGATGGAAATAGCAGAGGGTGTTGAGTAGCTCAGATGGGCTGGTGTTCAAACAGTAAATGAGAATATCATTCAGACCACATCTCTGTAGCACAAGAGAGCCACTGAACATTCCCTCTGCTAAGCCTATGGGTAATAATGAACTCAAGGGTTTAATCCCAGGACCTACTGTTGAAGTTCGTTTCCAGATTAACTTTTTTCTCGTGCCCAAATCAAAATCGTGGAAGTAACATTTTTCTGGCTTTTAAAGATTAGAAGAGACAGGTAAAAGGTGGCTCACGGCTTGGCAGGTCTAGGGAAAGAGGGACTTGGCCATCACTGTAGGCTCTTGTTGCCTGCAGGAGAGGTGCTGGGTTACACTGTTGGGGAATGCAAGAATCAGGAAGGGACCTGATGGGTGCCAATGAATATGGCAAGGTCAGTGCACCCTTCTGGTACTGCCTCTTCTAGGAGAGCAAAGAAGCCAAACTGGCCCTTGACTTTGGGTTCCTGAAAAGACCTGAGTAGTTCTTGTTTTCTGTTCTAAGGGGCTACACAGTTCATTTGTTTAAGGCAATTTATTTCATTGAATCAAAGACCCAAGAAAGGCTGCAATATATTCAGCAATGGGTAAATGGCACACGCTTACAGAATACCTATCCTCAGCAAGAAGAGTCAAAATAAATGCAGCGCACAGTACGGTTGCCAATGTCCATGTGCAGGTGAGTGCTCAGTGTGTCATAACAATTGTCATTACATGTTTAGCTACCTGCAAACAAGTGTTGGGTTTCCTCTTTTACTGAATACCTGATCAGGACACAGGGTCCTAGAATTTGGAGTTTCTGCCCAAGCGAGCAGGCAGGAGGCTGTAGGTGTTCAACAGCAGCTCCTACAGGCAAGCTGGACCCTGGTTAAGGAACTAGGATCTCCTAGACCTTTCTGTGTGGCTGTAAACTCTGAGAATATTAACTTAGAGAGCTAGTTCAACCAATACAAGACTCACAGTGAATATTATAGGGATGGTGATCAAGAGTCCGGGGTAGCTCTTATTATGAACTTTGTGCAGGGTCATGAAGTCATTCTGTCCATCAAATAGAATGAGAGAACAAACACATAAGCTAAGAAACTCATCACACACACACATACGTGATTGCACACCTTTATTTGTAATAAAGACAGTATAGAAGCATAGGAACATGGAATGAGAAAACGGGAAAGTGGTTCATACAGACATCATAAACATTCTGACTATCACCAGGGAAATTAATCAGAAACAGTAGGCTGAGTCCTAAGGAGAGCCTATTCTGAACAGTTGTAGAATCTTGCATCCCATATGGTCTTCACCTGGACCAACTGATACATGAGGCAGTGAGGACTAGAGAGCATGTGTTGTTGAGTGGGTAGAGATAGGAAGGAGCCTGAAGTGTCTCTGGATGGAGTCAGCCAACAGTGTCAAATTTACAGAGAACATGAAAATGTATGGTGTGTGTGTGTGTGTGTGTAAGTGTGTGCATAGTGATAAATAATAGCTGCTCATCTTTTTAATTCAGTCTAACTCCACTCAACCCAGAGTCTCGGTCCAATAGAGTCAAATATAGAACTATCATGGTCAGTATTTTCACTTACAGGTCTAAGGCAAGCCAAGATAAGAGAGATAGAGAGGAAACCTGAAGCAGTTCTCTTGGCTCCTAATTCAGGTCTCTATGGCTGTTGGACAACAACTCCCCACACAGGACAGTGGGTCTTATAAACTGTTCTGTGAGGAGCAGAGCTACACACTGGGCAACGTAGAAAAAAAATCAAGGTTTCTGAGGGGTTTGAGATAACCATAGCTAAACAACGACACAGTGTCAAAAGTCATGTTTGGACATTCAAAAGTTGGTATGTAAAAAGCTCTTTGGGTCTCACTGATGCTCTCTGGATGAGAACCATGAAAGGAGTCTAAGGGTCCTGACACTGTCATGATCTGAGGAAACTCAAATTGGTCACAAGGAGGGATTATGTGGAGAGTCAGAGAGGTGCCTGGGAAGCCTTACTTCTGTAGCCATCACAACCCAGATACCAGAGACAATCAGGAAATACAACATGGAGGAGAAGTGAGAGAGGCAGCCCACAGCCAGAGCTAAGGTCCAAGTCACACTCACCTTGTGCCTCACCCAAACTGAGTTCCTAATTATCTAGAGACCAAGATGAGCTTTCTCTACGGGCTGATCCACAACAGTAGGAACCTATAAAAATGGCTACTCTTTTAGTGCCGTTAAGTTTGGGTAGGGCCTGTCACACAACAGTAACAGGATGACCCCTATCTCTTCTTTAAAGGACACCAAGCTTAATCTTATTATCATCTAAACTTCCTAGACACAATTACGAATGTCCTCTCCCCTACAGCTTCTGTCACTGCTCCCATCCCATCTTTCTTAGAGAAGCGGGCTGATGACAGATGGAGAACCTGCTAAGAGCCTACAAGAGTGTAGGCATGACAGGCATTAGGTATCAAATCTCCTCTCCTTGGTAGGCAAATATAGTACATGAGAGCTCTTGGACGGGACAAACAAACTACACAGCTTAGGAAAAAATAACAAGGGCTTGAGAAAAGAGATCTGAGAGGTCACGCAGTTTAGAAGAGAGCTCACTTGGATATCTATGTGGCACCTCAAAATATATTCTCTTGGGCCATCATGGCTCCATCCTTGAGAACAGAATTCATCTCAAACTATCTTTAAGGTCTCCAGGTAATTGACTCCTCTCATATAACTCGGTGATAGTTGATCTCTGTGTCTGTCTCATCCCTGCAGCTAGAATTAAAATGATTTGAGGGTAGTGCTTATACCACTGTAAATAATTTCCCTCCATACTACACAGAACCAGGCATGGACATGAATACAATGAAGCGAGTCTGATCCAATATGTGGCAAAGGAAATTTAGTGGAACCCCTACACATAAAGAGCAGGTTATGTCTAGACCTCTTCATATTCAGGCATCTGCCAGTGAGCCATGATGTATTATCAAGAAGCCAATTCACAGCCATAGCTCCACATCACAGGATCTCATGGAAGATCCATCTATGTTGCAATTGAGCCCAGATCTCCTTCTTTTGGGGACTCACATCTCCAAATCTTATTGTAAACATTCTCTCACCAGCAGAAGTAAGATCTCTTACTTCTAGAAGTTGTGGGACATAACTAGGGACCAAAGGGAGGTTACCATGGTAACCACAGTTCCTCTCCAGCATGAAGAAGCCTCTTAGCATCCTCTAGGAGCACAGACTTCCTCCCACCTAGGTCTTCAGGTAGAAATGGAATGAAAAATTCACTCCAAGATGTGCCTGAGCTGCTCCAACACATCCTTGGGATCATTCATTCAAACAGACTGCTCCTGTTCCATCTACATCTGCCTGCTGCCTCGCCGCTCCTCCTCTGCAGAGACTATTTCTTTCTTCATTTCTTCTCAGTTTAATTGATCCATCTTGACCTTCAGAACTTGCTCAGAGGTGTCTTTCTGCCACCACAGGGGATTTTCTACTTAACTTACTCTGATTTCAAGGCTGATGCTTTCTGTTCCGTTCATCCCACTGTAATTACCATTTTCGCCTATGTGAATCAAGTCTATCTGAGTCTTCAAAGCCACAACGACTCGTTCTTCATTTGACACCTTGTCTTAGTTAGGGTTTTACTGCTGTGAACAGACACCATGACCAAGGCAACTCTTATCAAGGACAACACTTAACTGGAGCTGGCTTACAGGTTCAGAGGTTCAGTCCATTATCATCAAGGTAGGAGCACGGCAGCAACCAGGCAGGCATGATGTGAGAAATTCTACATCTTCTTCCAAAGGCAAGCACGAGAAGACTGACTTCCAGGAAGCCAGGACAAGGGTTTTTAAGTTCAAGCCTACGGTGACACACTTCCTCCAATAAGGCCACATCTACACCAACAAGGCTACACTTCCTAATAGTGTCGTTCCCTGAGCCAAGCATATTCAATCCTCCGCATGCCTTTACAGTGGAGTCCAACGCTCCCTTAGCATCCACACTGGTCAGAGGTTAGCTGAACAAATAAGACTCACTACCAAACATGAGTGCAGAGTACCTTTGAACTTGATTACCTATATTTAACACAAGACAATGACATTTCTCCCAGAGCTGTACACCTTCAGCAATTTTCCCTATAATCCAAAAGAATTGAAAACAAATCAACGTGATTGCCTTCAGGTAAAGCCATGATCAGTTCTGATGGTTTTTCAGTCTCTGATCCTGAATAACTGCTGAGCATCCAGGTCTCTCTTTCTGCCTCTCCCCCATTTGCCCTGCTCTCTGGATTAGATCACAGAGTATAAGCCAGGAATTGCAGCACAGTAGCCAGGCTCTGCAAGAGTGATCACTACATGGCAGAGTGGATTATTCGTTCTCTTGAATTAGCATAGTTTTAAGTAATGAGCCTCTTAAAGGAAGAGAAATGATTGCTTTTCTTCCTGAGCCAGCCTTCATTGGTTCTTCCATGTGAGGACAATAGGGGACAGAAAAGAAAACAAGAAAAAGCATGAGTGGGATTGGGAAAGACCTCTCCTCAAACCCTCAAATCCTGCCCCATGTACGTATGTATATGTATACACACACACACACACACACACACATACCACACCACCACACATATATAATTGGTGGTGGCTCCCTCTGGGTTTAGTTTGGGAATACTGAGAAGTAACCAGCATGCCCTCTTCCTGGGGTTCTACATGACTAAGGAGCAAGGGATGCAAATGAGAATGATTACTCAGACTTAACAAGGGTCTTGGCAAGCTGGCCCCAACAGGAGAAAGTCTGCTTACAGAGCACAGAAGATGCTGGCCAAAGGTCCAACAAGAATTCCAAGGTATGGCCCCTGTCCCTTCAAGAACCTAATTTTAAGCTAAGCACGGTGGTGCTCATCTGTAATTCCAGCACTCTGATGGCTAAGGCAGGGGGATCACGAATTTGAGGCCAGTCTGAGATATACAGTACATTTCAGGGTCAGCCTCACCTCCAGAGTGAGACCTTACCTCAAACAAAAACAATTAATAAATAAACAAGTAAATTAAAAGCAAAGATCCTGTTTCACAATGCAGGGAACTCAGTAAAGACTCCAAAGAGCTGCCTAAGTTGTTGTCAGTTTTGCTGTCATTGAAGTATTCATAACATCTTGTCCCACCTGTTGGCAACTTCCCACAACAGACACAATCTGCCTGCTTCTCTCACCATAGACTGAAAGGTGAGGTTGACCATGCAGTGCACAGGTTGCCTCCAGAACAGAAAATGTAGACTTCATGATGTCTACACCTCTGCGAAATGTACAAGATAACCAGGAAGTGTCACATCCTTAATAAGAGTTTAAATGAAAAGAAAAGAAAGAGAAAGACGTGCCTCAAGAATGGAAACCTTGTAGATAGTAAGAACACTGACGGGCAACTACTAAACAAGTGATTCTGTATTTAGATAGACACCCACCACCACCACCAACAACAACAACAACAACGTCACAACTGTCATCATCATCTCCTTCATTAGCAGCATCAGCATCACCGAGCATTTAAGTCAATTATATATTACCTTTCCAGGAAATGTAAAACACTGAGGTAACCAAATGCTTCTCAATAAACAGTCATCATTCTAGTTAACAAACGAATGGTCTAGAAAAATTATTTCCAAGACAAGTGTTTGGAAAGGAAAGCTGAAACCCGTCTTGACCACTTTAAAAATAAGATAGAAAAAAAAATGAAAAAAAAAAAAAACCTTTTGACATTCATTTTGCATTTGAATTATGCTTTATGCTTTCTAAGATCCTTTGATAGCCATAATTACCCCCTTAGACAGCAAAGTCAATGGCAAAGGGATTTATCTTCCCATTTGACCCCAGATGCGAAGGCAGAAACCAGAAGGTCAGCTTGTCTGACACACAATTTAGACAGGGCCCTTTCATCCTGCATTCACTTCCAAATATTATTCTAAAAACATTGTGGAATGGAACACATTGTTGTGTGGCTCGAGCCCTTTGTTAAAAATAAACCCCGTTTCAAAAGAGCCTTTTTGTAATTTAAAAATTTAATACACTTCAAGAACAGGTCATTTGGAATCAAAAGTTTAATGGAATTAAAAGTAAAAGGACTTGGGGCTGTAGCTCCGGGATGGAGCTCTTGCCTAAGGTGAGACCCTAAGCTCAGTTCCCAGCACTACTAAGGGAAAAAAAAAAGGCAATATAGAAAAAAGGCAATATAGTTACAATTATGACACCTGTACTAGATAAGTAAAAGGTCTTCTATATACCTCTGAGATTATAAAAGTGGACTGTAAGTCAAGGCGACAGGATTTCCAGTGCATACCAGGCCATTTTACTGACCAAGAAGATGGAAATCACAAGATCAGCCTATGTGTAAGCAAACAAGTGACCTGGAAGCCTAGCACACGGAACTCTATAGATGGCCATTATGATACAGCTACTCATGGTCTTTCTAGATGTCTAACTCCAGGCCTTGCAACAAAATCAACTCCTACTACAGCTAATAAGAGGTATTATCTTTAATATCTATTACTATTTCACCAGGACTATTAGACCTAAATATACAAAACTACCACCCACATCTTTTTTCCAACTGATATGATTTCACTGTTAAGCTTTAAAATGACATAAGATCTACATCGGATCTACCTTTTGGAAAAGTTGAACAGGAATGGAGGACATGTCTACTGAACTTAGAAGTTGAAGAATCCCAGGGTAGAAGGACTCTTGGTGGACTTAATATGAAGGTGCTCAGCTATGATGTCCTCCTTCCAAATCATCTGTAGGAGCCCCAAGCTTAGGACACTCCTCAGGCTGCTCATCTCAGCCTTCCCTCAACACTACCCCATCATCCTTTGCTAACCATTGATTTCTAAGTAAAAATGGAAACTGTCTAAAAGTAAAACTATATTGTGTGTCTGTTGGCGTTGGCGGCTGTGAGAAGATGAAGGAGGTGGGGGTGAGCCAGTGAGAAGTGTTGATGAAAATAATCTGAGTCATCACTTCCTGGAAGATGCTGCAGTGCCCCCGGGAGCCTGCTGAGAAGTCAGAGGGTACAGGAAGGGGGCGTGTTCAGACTAGCCACAATCTCACAAGACACGAGGAGGATGCCATTTAAATGCTGGGTTAGTCACCTCTGTCAAGAACTCTCAAGGGCCCTCCCAGGTCTATCCTCCTTTAAGACACAAAAATCCTTGTGAATCAGCAGCAGCTTGGAAATCTACATGAACCTGTGATCCTGAAATGCCAGCCATTTCTTGCCAGCCAGAGCAAACTGGGTCAAGCAGGGAGGAGGGATGGCTGTGGTTGAGTCAAAACACAACTGCCTTATTTCCTAACCACTTCATTAAGCCTCGACTCTCCACCTGTGGACACCCAGGCTCAGCCCTACAACACAATTCTTCTTACAGTACACAGAAGAGGGCTGTCATCATTTTACAGTCTCTTTTAGAAGAAGAAAAAAAAAACATATATAATAGTATTCACAAAGTCTGAGCAGACACTCAAGATTACAAGATTTGGGAGTGGAAAGAAAGCAGCAATACCTACATCAAATCAAAGGGCTCCTCGTGTACAAGTATCTGCCCTGGGATGGCCACTTCCTACTTAGCCTGGGAAGACAAGACAGAGACTCTCATCCCTTTATTTAATGCCACCACCTGTAGGAAGTTACCAAACCCTTCAAGGAAAGTGAGTTTTCAAAGCTCATATGCTGAATCAATCGGTGAAGAAATGGATGCTGTGGCTTCTAATGAGTGCGCGTAGGAGGCGGTGCATGAAGCCCATGCTATGACCTGGCTTCCCAACGGTAATTTAATCATCTCTCATTTATATTCTCCTTCTCACCACCCCCACTCATTATACAATCCAACTAAACACCACTCAAAATATTTCCTCAATTAGAAGAGAAAACAGGAATTTGCCACTTGTCTGCCTCTATTCTGTTGCCTGTCAACCTTCAGTAAATATTTCAATCCTGGGCTTTTGCCTGCTGTTCACCCCAGTCCTTTGACCTTTGACCTTCAAATCCTTCAGCTTTTACCTTCTCCTCTTCCCATCAGACAGTCCACACCACACTGACTTCCCAGCCAGCAAGTTTAATCTAAGAGAGCTTTGATGACAATTCCAAGGCAATTAGAGTCAGAATACTATTCCTGAGACTTGCTTGTGTGATCGAAAGATAGGAGACTGGGGGTATGGGGTGGCATCAGGTAGACAGAGTCATCTCTCTCTAGCCTCAGTGTGCACCCCTGATTCCAACATCAATGCTTTATTTCTCAAGTGGGCACAGCACTGAGATTTGAGGCTCCTGTGTTGCTTATCACAGATGTTCTTCTTTTCCCAATATTCCCGTGTAGCAAAACCACATGATGATTCTCTGACAACCTCCCTCCTTCCCCAGGCAGGACAACTTCCATGATTCTGGCTAACTGCCCAGCCCCATAAGTATATTAGGATCATAAAGACCCTCCTTTCCCATCCTTAGATATGCCCACCGGCATGTTAGCTGTATCCTTTCTGAGTGCTCCAGCCAGTATCTGAAGACGATGGGAATATTTTAGGAATCTTTCTTCAGCAACAACCAGGCTCTTGTCTGATAACACTCCTTCCCATATAATGAACTGTGCTGTCTCTTGCCTCGTTAGAAATGAGGCGCTCATGACCAAGGCTGCGTTATGTAGGGTAAATGATGTTTAAGCAGCACATAACTGGTGGGTCAGTTTTATCTTTTGTCATAGCCTCAACCATTATGTAGCTGGTTCTCCAAATGCCTGGCTGTGGAGCTTCCACGTCAGGCCAGTATTGAAAGACAAATGTTATCCACTCTCCCTTCCCCTATTGCTCCCCCTCTTCTCTGCATGCTGCCTGGACAGGGCAGCTGGGAAATAAAGAGCTCCTTTATCTGATTTTCTTGGGCAGAGGCATGGTGAGTTCAGGAAGGTTCAAGAGGAAAGTGCCAAACGGTAATGAAATGGGCCAAGTAAGCAGGCAGGGCAGAATCCCAAACAGGGGCAATGAAATCCAGAGTCTTGTCCTTTGTTGTTGTTCTGTTTCTTTTACATCCAGCATTGTGACAACTAGAAAGTGTGTGTGTGTGTGTGTGTGTGTCTGTGTGTCTGTGTGTGTGTGTGTGTGTCTGTGTCTGTGTGTGTGTCTGTGTCTGTGTGTGTCTGTGTCTGTGTGTGTGTCTATGTCTGTGTGTGTGTGTGTGTGTGTGTGTCTGTGTGTGTCTGTGTCTCTGTGTGTGTGTGTGTCTGTGTCTGTGTCTGTGTCTGTGTCTGTGTCTGTGTGTTCTCTAGACAAGCTATGGTTGACCATATGATCTCGGACAGAACGTGAAACTTCACTACAGTGGACTCCACGGATTCCTCTGTGAAGCAGAATCTGCCTGAGGACTCTGAAGGTCTCTTTCTGCTTTCACATTCTTTGTGTGTCTGCATCCAACAATGGTAATTGATGGGACCCTCTCACGCAAATCGGAGAGCACGACAGGACCATATGAAGAAGTCTTCGGAAGAGACAAGGGCATCAGCTTTCTTTACAGCTAGAGTTTGAGGCCAAACAAGAAGAATGAGAGTCGGGGGTGGAGAAAGAAAAAAAGGCAAGATGCTAACTTCACAAAAGCAAAATTAAGGTGCACAGAAACTATCTGTCTAATCTGCCCACATCATAGAGCAAGCAAATTATTGGCGCTATTTGAAATATAATAAACGGTTGCTCAAGATCTTATTGTCACATCCTTGACCTAGAATGTTAGGGTGATGAACAGAAGTGAAGTTTCGCCTTGAATTTTCTAAACATTTCAGCTTCTGGTTTCTTTGGCCAGCCCCAATAGCTTAGAAAGCTTGATTGGCAGCCCCTCTGACCTCATGCCTGTTTTTCACAGGACCTCAAGTACAAAGCTGTCAGTGCCCACCAGAGCCAGTGGCCTCCTCTGACTCCTCTGGAGCTCTGACTGTCCCATCTGCACGGAAGACAATTCTCACAGGCATCAGAACCCCACAGAAACTCCTGGAAGAAAGACTCGAGGTAATCTTTGCAGCCCTGCATCACCTGAAGACCACTTACTAACAGGAGAGCCACTGGAAACACTGACGCGGACCAAGGAGAGGATAGAATAGTGTCTTCAACATAAGACAACTCAGCCATGCCAGGCGTGGTGTCGCACGACTTTAATCCCAGCACTCGGGAGGCAGAGGCAGGTGGATTTCTGAGTTCAAGACCAGCCTGGTCTACAAAGTGAGTTCCAGGACAACCAGGGCTATACAGAGAAACCATGTCAAAAAAAAAAAAAAAATAGACAGCAGTGCTGAGGACAAATCCAAGACAGAGGGTTGACTTGGGGACTGTGAGGAGCTGCTCTCATTATCTCCCGCCTCCTGCCTGTACAGAACATTGGTTTAAATCTCAGAAGTTACGGGAAAATCAAAGTGAAGTCAGAGCAGCAGGACGTAAGAGACAGGCCCTCAAGACATCAGCTGGAGGGAGAAACCCAGAAGAGCTCAGCCCACAGCCAGCTCCCCCAAATCATCCTTTTCAAAAATATATCGACTCTGTTCACAGCACACATACATACGTGTCCACACAGATACCCTCTCACATACTCATGTCAAGACACCCTCTCGTTGGCAAACAAGTGACAATATGCAAATCACTAGAAGCCACAAAGATTTGCTTCGGTGGGGGATACGAGCAAACAAGGAACAGTTTTGCAAGTGGGCACAGATGGCTTAGCTCCTCCGCTTACAATAGACACTAACAAGATTTGCCATAACTAATTCACTCTTTCACACCGCCGCTCTGCCCCCTTACCTTCTGAGAGTGAAAAATTTTCCCATCGTGGCCATCTGCATTTTTGTTCCTTTCTCCTGCACCAAAAAAGTGCAAGCCGCTCACCCATGCTGTCTGTGAACGGGTCACATTCAGATGGCTAAATCCAAGTAGGAGATGTCACCTTTGAAAGTAACCATATGCTGGCTTTTGTCATGCCCTCGCTTCACTGAAAGCCTTCTTTAGAGCAGGGATGGAAAAGTGTGTCCTATGTGCTCTGCTACAGGATAAATACGATGAGTTATAAAGACCAGAAACACCCAAAATGAGAGAAACACAGCAGGCCACATGGATGCCTAGAGACCCTCCCTGGGCTCTCTGGCTTTCACTAGACTATCTCCTCCATATATGACCTCCCAATCAGCTCTTGACCTGCATCGCCTGTAAACAGTGTGCTGTGACTCTGACCTCCTAGTGCTAGACTGTCCTATTTTATGAAAGACAAACTCCAAAGGCCACCAATTATCGCCCTGTGCTAAATAAGAGGAGCAGAAGCAGGTCCTCCTTCCCCTATCCAGCCCACCAGAGAGGAATCTGCCACAAATGTAAAATTGGGAGCAAAGGTCATCTATCATTAGGAATGAAGCCAGAAGGACAGGCAGGCATCCCGAAGCCAAGCAAATGCCTGCTCCTCCCTGGAGGTGCCAGAGGGGGCAAAGAGGCCCAGCTGCCTAGCCTGGGGCAGCCCAGGTCCAGACCTACCTGCACAGCTGCCCCATACAGGAAGTCAATCTTCAACACAAGTGGCAAGCTGCCAGCATTTTTTTAAAAAGGGTCCGGGGATGGCAGGCTGGCCTTTGTCAGGGCACTTGCTAGCTTTCTGCAAAGATCACCTATACATAAGGTGCCTTTGTGAGGCAGCCCTCTCCTGCAGCCCCAGAAACACTGTCACCACACCGAAGCAGGCACTCATCCATGTGTGTACTCTCTTAGATGCAGTCATTTCCTTCCTCCACTTGCAGTAGGCTCAGCCTCACACTCGGACCTGGTTTGATGCTTTTTCTGGCCTCTACTGTATTTTTGCCATCTTAGTTTCTCAGAGTTTTGCTTTTATAAAAGCCTCTATTCTTTCTTCTTTTTTTTTCCTGGATTCTGTACTTTCTTGTCTACAGTGCTGTCTTCTCTTTCTTTCTCTACACTGACATCCCAAGGACATCTCCCCAACCCCCAGGTTAAATATACCAATACAACCAAGCACACGTGTCTTCCAGACCTCAGAATAGATGTCTCTCACTCACATCTCATCTTGCTCTGCTCAACAGTGCTTCTTATCTTTGGTTTCAATTAGACAGATTGGCCCTATCACTCAATGAAATTGACCAGTCAGTCCCAAGGCATCTTTTGAGAATTGTTGACACCTTCCTTCCCAGATGAGTTGCTATGGGGAAGCCTTTCTGTCTTATTTCTACTTTGACGTAGCTTAAGAGTCAGACCGGAAACATTTCCCCAACGGGATATTTAAGGAACAAGAGCCAGTTACTTCTCTACAATATTGCCTGGTGTGCAACAAATAGTGATTGAAGAAAATCCTTTTGATTAGATGGATGAATAAATTAACGAGTGGCCTCATGATGCTGAGGAAGAGTGTAGTTAAAGTGAGATAATTAGCACCAGCATTGGCATCCAGGGCCCAGGAGGCTGAGCTCTGTGGGCCCCTCTGCGTCCTTCTTTTGCTTCTGTTCAGAAATCCACTTCTCCTCTGCTCCTTCCAGCTTCCCCTAACTCACAGCTCTGAGACCTACAGCCCCTGTGAAAGCCAAATTCCTCCTGCAGGTACAGCCCATGATAGCCGGGAGAACTGAGAATAGGTGCGTTGTATGATGTCAGGAGGAAGCATGCACAGCTGGGCAGTGCGTGCACACCATCATCTGCCACCTCCCTCACCCCGGGGAGCTACATGATAGACTCTGTCTCTTCATAATTGTTAGGACAAAATGTCTTTTCATACATAACTTTCTATAGAAAAGAGAGAAATCATTTAGTAAGAATCCCTCATTCTATGTGATACTTGGCTGCACAAGTATCCCATTATAGTCATTAATTGCTCATACATGCACACATGCATGTAAACACACACACACACATATGTGCGCACACGCACACACACACACACACACCACATTGTAAAATTCACCCCATCCACTTCTGTCTGTCCCCACTCTGTGCCTGTCTGTCATGTTTGTGGTACTCTTCATGTCTGTCTAAGGGAGTCAGCAGGTCCCCAGTGCCCTGGGTCACCAGTGCACACTGACAGGAGGAGGCAGAAAATGATACGCTAAGGAGAAGGTTCATGAATTTTGTAGATTTTCAGCCATATCCCGAATCATCATGTGGTCATTCTTGACCTCGGTGTCAAATCACCATAAGGGGCAATAAATGCACCATAAAGGCCACTCCCCTCCCCCAGGCTCCACAGTTAGGATGCTCTGTCTGTCACCTCCTCCCTCTACAGAGAGGAGTTGCCCTGATGGGAAAGCCTGAGCTTCTGGGGGTGGCTGAAATCTGACTAAACTGTCTCTGGTTTCCCAGACTTCTCACTGAGGTGGACTTGTTTTACACATGCGGCACCTGAGGCGTTGGGGAAGCTGCGGGTCTTAGAGAAGGCAGGGTCTCATCTCAGCTTCAGTCTCCTTTATACTGCAGCTTCAGGAGCCTGTGCAAGGTGCTCGGGAGTGTGGAGGACAGGCCCCGTGCTCCCTGCTTCCTGGCTGAGTTGCAGAGCTCAGGACAGTTTGCTGGTCCTTGCTGCCCCTGATTATCAAATAGGAGTGTCATCTGCCTTGTAATTGCCAGCCCGCAGCAAGTGGGCTTTCCACAGAAGAATCTTCCTTTTGCCTCTGATGTGTAAGGCATATCCTTCAGAGAGAAACCTGGAGACCTAAGAGGGTGGACACCAAAGGCTCTCCAGAAATGCCCTTGAGGATAGCAGGACATTTTCTTGAGTCAGCAGTAGGATTTTGGGGTCAGGGGACAACATGGGAGTGGCAAGAAATCTTGTTTTGGAGTTGGTTCTGATTTTCCTAGTTTGTTTTGTGTGTGTGTTCTATTTTTTTGTTGTGTTTGTTGTGTTTGTTTGGTTGGTTGGTTGGTTGGTTTTGGCTTTCCCCCTGCTAAGTCATGACCATGCAGGCTCTTAAAACAAGGGGGTCCTCCATCTACAGCTGACAGTAGCAGCTGCAGCCTCCGACTGTCCTGCAGAATGGCAGGGAATCGAATCAAAAGGAAAAGCAAGTGGGCAACCTTTCCTAAGGGAGCGTGAAACACAGAACCAGGCTTTCGGCAAACCCAGCAGACACAAGCCCTGATTGGAGGTTGCTTCGGAACAAAGGGAAATTGGTATTTAAAAAAAAAAATTCTCCTGAAAGCCAACTCAGCAGATGGGTTTCTCCTGAGCTCCAGGAGGGGTGGGGGAGGGGGGCTGGGAAAGGATGCTGGGGTAACACAACTGCCACCAGGATACAGATGACTGAAAAGTGACAAAGATGGGCGATGAGAGCTGACCTCTCACCCCAGAATTTCACAAAGGGTAATTACACCATGTGGCGGGTATCTGGGCCCGGAGGCTGACCATTTCCAACCCGCAGCTGTTGTCAGTCACAGCCACGTTGGGGGTTTTATCAACAACAGAGTGAAGCCAGGCAAAGAGAGGCCATTGAAGGAAGCCGTGGAGGAGCTTACTCACAGGCTATAGTTAGTCAGACATCCACAGCAGTGTGGTTCTAGAGAAGGCTACCTCCTAACTTTACTGCTCAGTTAGCACTTCACAGCCCTTACAGTGGCTTACTCAAAGACTCTTCAGGACAAGTAGAAGAAAAAAGGCACTATTAATCCCTTGTTCTGTACCAGGAAACACAGACCCCTTTGTTAAAGGCACTACTGGTATTTGAACCCAGAACCCCAGCTCCATAGCCACATCTCTTTCTAGCAGGCATGACCATGCTGTGCCCCATGGGTATCAGGTGCCCCATTAAAACAATGAATGTGAACACAAACATTGCAAACTTATTTAAAACAGGATGTGACTTCCCACCCCCACCCCCCGCTTTTGTTTGTTTTTCGTGTAATTCAATTTCATAGTTTCCCATCATGAGCTTCGTAGATGACGTCATGTCTCAGTGGTAAAAGGTGAGACCCACCATCTGCGAGTCTTAGATGTCAATGCACAGCTAAGTGTTCCAAAAGGGTCATTTGCCGAACTCTGCCTTTTCACTGCAAAGCATGATGCTTTCCATAATCCCGTGAAGAACCCTGGCTTAAATCTCAGTTAGCTCATTAGCCAAGAACCCAACAACATTACTGGAACCTCATTTTGTCCCAAGCTACCCTGCTCCTGGGACAGGGACCTGCAGACTGTTTTCTAGCTGTGCCAATACCAGACAGGAACTATAGACCTTGGGCAAATCTTCGATGCTCACCTTCACCCACAGCCTAGACCTAAAAAGCTGTACAAACTAGCCAGCCACAAGCTATTCAACACTTCTCACGTTAAAGATGGCCCAGCCAGACAGCAGCGAAACATCTTTCAATGATGGTATCCTGGTGCTGGAATCCAGGGAACCCAAGGCTTTCAGCTTGTACCTCCCCTTGCTCCCTAATTAGCTGTAGCATCAGGCAAGCCATTTTAAAAGCCCTCTGAGCCCTTTCCCAAGTCTATAAAACAGAGAGGATTAACAGTTACTTCACTGAAATGTTCAAAGAACATACCAGAAAGAGGCAATGGTCAGACACATATGAGCACATTTTCTCACAATACTACGTAGATGGGATGTCTGCTACCGATTCTCCATTCCATGTCCTACCTGCAGAAGATTTTGACAACTGATTGTAATTCCTCAGGATTTCCCTAACTGTACTGATTCTACCAGGGAAACCAAAGTTTCCTTGGTAGCAGGTGGCAACAGGGAAGGGGTCCTACAGGCGCTCCTCTGAGGGTGACAACCTTATATTCTATGATTCAGGTCAGCTCCTGGTGGCTAGAGCCTCTGGCGATTTGTCTTTGGCTGAGTTTCCTTTGGGGAATTCGGTCTCCAGGCTTTATCTCTGTCTTGCTCCAGGTCTACTGAGATTCTGCCTACACTGCCATGACTTCTTGGAAGAAAGAAAGGTCATTTTCTTTCTCCTGGGCTTGGGAGCCAGACATGGATTGAACATGTAATTCCTTTTTATTTTTTCCTTGACTTGGTTTTTCACAAGGCTTTTGCTGATGGCAAGGTGAAGGGGAGTAAGTAATAATGTAAAAAAAAATTCTTATTTTCTGTCTCTGAGCATGGAATTTCATTTTTTTTCCCTCACTACCACCAGTCCCTCTAAGCTGGGCAAAAATTTATATCAAATTTAGAGACACATGAGAGCAGAAAGAGTGGTTGGTGAGCTTGGGCCAAAAGACTCCTGGCCAAAACCAAGGGAGCTGACACTACTTTAGATCATGTGGTCCCTTGGTGGTTGACTTTCTAACTGCTTGGACGTGCCACCCAAGGCTGCAGAAACTTTAAATGGGAGTCAACAAATAACAAGTTAGTTTATGAGAGACTTGAATGCCTGCCTACACAGAGGTTCACAGATCGGCCGGTTCTCCTCCCATGTCATCCTTGGAAGGGACAGAATGTCATCTTTGTACTTCCTAGTCTCTCCATGTGACCCCATAACAACAGCACTGGGCACTCCCACTCCATCTGCCTAGTTCATGGCCACTTATCCCACGGGATACAGGAATCATGGAAAAATCAAAATGAGGTGCAGGTGACTGACAGCTTTTGGTGTTCCCAATAAGAGAACTTCCCTCTCTTGGGTTGAGACTATAGAATTTCTTCCTCCTTTGTCTTTCTTTGGTTCACCAGGCTTAAATAACTCAGGCCACTGCTTCCTGTCTTTTTCTATATTTATGCTCATCTGACTCAGATGCCTCTCATCAAAAAGGGATGGCTATGGCCACGCAATGTTTTCTGGATGTCCGTATCGTCACGTGATAAGGCCAATGCACAACCTATAGCAAACATGGAGGTGATGTCAGATCTCCAGGATGAGTTCTTTTAATTTTAAAGCATTGTCTTACCCAGGTACCACCTAGGTTCTGAAGGTGAGGAGAGTTTTCCTTGTCCTCTCAACATAGTATTCCAGAAGAGGTGACTCTTCCTTTTCCAGTTTCCTCCTGGTCATTCTAGGAAGGGATCAAGCATGCTGGCCAGGAAAGACCCTCATAGCTTTCCATGGGGATAAAGGAGTAAGTTTGACCTGGCTTGATCAAGGCAACCTTGGATCCTGACTCTCACCTCTCAGCAAGAGTAGTTTTGGTTGACTGAGGTAACTCTAGGCCTTCGGGAAGAGCATGTTACCCCAATTCTCAATAACCTTTTGGAGGCCAGTTCTCCCTAGCCAACGAGACTCTGACGTTGAGCAGCATTGATTCCCAAGTGGCTTGTGAGTCCTTAGGCCCCAGATTCTTACAGATGAACCTCACTTTACATCATTGGAAAAATTGAGATTGCTAAACCTTAAAATAGATCCCTGAGCCCGGCGGTGGTGGCGCACGCCTTTAATCCCAGCACTTGGGAGGCAGAGACAGGCGGATTTCTGAGTTCGAGGCCAGCCTGGTCTACAAAGTGAGTTCCAGGACAGCCAGGGCTATACAGAGAAACCCTGTCTTAAAAACAACAACAAACAACCAGATCCCTGAACCTAAAACCTTAAAAACCTAAAAAAACAAGAAAAAACAAAAACCCTTAAACCCATCGCTACATTTTCTACCACTGATCCACTTCCTGTTCTCTGTCACCAATCATACTCTATTTTGAGCTCTTCCTTGTTGATTGGTTTCAGACATTCCTATCTTTAGGGTATAAAGATGTGTGGAGTTCCCCAAGTCTTAAGATGCTCCCTTGAGAATTAAATCCAGGGTGGGGAAATCCCACCCACTTGCACTTCTTTTAACCCAAATGGTTTTGCTTGGTTTGGTATCTTTCCTAATTTAATTATTTATCTTTTACAGTCTTCTCCTGATAGGGACCTTATACCACTGAGATAAAGGAAGTCATCTCAAGATACTTCTAGCAGGGGCTTGTACCCAGTAATTACAGGATTTAATTCTCAACAAGAGGGGCGATGTGTGGCCATTGTTTAAACCCCAGCTGAGGGAGGTGTAAGCCCAAGAGCATTGGTGTACAGACCAGTGTTTTTAATTCTTTTGTGGCGATGCTCAGGGCCACTGTCAAGGACACTTAAAAATACAGTCTGAAGAGGGGAAGGAGGGTGTTCAAATAGTCTGCTCCCTTTGAGGGCCTTAGGTATGCAGAGGGGATTCCATTTCCACTCCAGAGGCTCAATTACTTCTCTTCCCCTCTCCATGGGATCATCACAGACAATTCCTCTTCTATTTGCCTCAAACCTAAGGAAGCAGGCTAATATATTACTGTAATATTGTCTTGTCTCAATTCAAGTTGACTGAGGGAAAATTTGGACAGTAGATTAAAATCCTAAACTCTAGTATCATCTCAAATGTGGGCCTGTTTTGTAGGAATCAAGGGAAATGACCTAAAACGTCTTAGGTTGAAGTCTTCCAGGAGCTCCACCAGGACTGGGTGCTGGACAAAGAAAAACGAAGAGAGGTGATCCAGCCCTGTGAGGCCTAGGAGGGGCAGAGCTTTCTGCTTTTATCACTTCTGTCTCTATAGCACTACCACAGGGGTCATGGTCCTTTTTAACCAGAGACGTTCAGCAATAAAAAAGTAGGTAGGAAATTTCTCTAGAGAACAGTAATACATCACTAGGCAACTAGCACCCATTGGCGCAATCTAAACTTGTCTCCTATCTTGAAATTTTTTTTTTCTTGTAGACTTCCAAAATCCCACCTCTCTGTCTCCTCTGTACAACAGACCCTTGTTTCCTGCTGCCTTCCCAAATGGGTCATTTATTGCCTCATGTCAGGCCTTCCACTTGGTTTTTCACCTTCCCTTCCCAAGACTATTCTTGGAACTTACTAGCCCAAATAACTAGGTTATCCCAAGAGCTTTCAGAAACACAGGAACCTCAGGCTCCACAGCCTTAGCAGCAGAACACATGCAGCTCAAGGTTAACAAAGACCCCAGGAATCCCCCCAGGACAGACCTTTAACATTATAGGGTTAAAGGTACTTAAGGCAGTATGGGGCAGGCAAACAAAAGGCAGCTCCCTCAAGAACTGACCTTGTTCCCTCAGGGAATAGAGATGGAAACTTGCCCCTTCCTGGTGTAACGATCCTGTCTATTTGTTTCTGGTCAGTATCTCTGAGTTATTTTATGGCAAAGGGAAACAAAATTCAGTTTGTCCCTAAAATTCTCTAAAATCACTGAAGAGAAAACCTGTGGCTACTTAGATTTCTTTTCGCTCAGGCTGTGTGTTTTGTAAACTGTTTTTCACTTTAACTTGCTTGTTCTTGATAAAACTTTAAAATGCGGTATGTATGTGCTGATGGATACAAGTAAAAAAAGGCCTTGTAAATACATACTTGTGAACGAAAATAATCTTCAGTTCTTGAAGCTTACCAAAATCTATGTGTGGGGGTGGTAAATGCTTCATAAAAACTTAAAATGATCCGTGTTCATATAAAACAACCCTCTCTGAGGGTCCCAAGATAAAAGTTTTATTAGGTTGTAAATTTTAACATTGATAAAGAGATAATGACTTTTTTCTACAACAGGTTTTTTTTAAGAAAAAAATTATTTCATGTGTGTAATAAATGGCTAAAAATAGAAAATAAAAATGCTGAGAGTTGGTTAAGATGCCTCAGGGTGATACACATTATAAATCCTTCTAGGACCGATTGCTAAAAATTTATTGTTCAAGACTAATATTAATATACAATTACTAAATATAAGATTTTATTAAGGTGTAATACATGTAAAATGAGTTATATATGTTTGTCAAATACCTCAATGAAATTTTCTTTTCAGATTGGAGATTATCACAGGTGATAAAATATCAACAAATTAAAAATCTAGGTAAGCATAAAAATGACCCCTCCAAGCATATACAGGTCCCCTAGGCATATATAGAACCCCCAAGCATAAACAGGAACCCCCCCAAAAAAGATAGACATGAAAAAAATGAGCCAACTTTTGTCTCTTGCTTCTCAAAGTCAACTAGATTCAGGGGACTTAGAGGCATCTCCCAAAGGGTCCTGCAGCTCTGGGTGGACACATCCCCCTAATTAGGGAGGCGATGATAATTACAAAATACAGACGAGCCTTCTAAAACCATAGTTACCTGGAAGTGGCACGTACTCTCTTCAGGGGGTACTTCTTGACCCCCAATCAACTACACTAGTATTTAGATGTCCAGGTTTCTTCCTCTCAGAGAAGAAAGCCCTGACTTCGCACACACTTTGGGTGACACCCACTCTTGAAAGGTGTCAGGACAGTGGACCCATCCTGTCTTCTGACCTAAGGGTTCTTTTGTCACTACCCCTGCCTACTGTCCATGTATTGACTCTAGCCTGCATCTTAATGGGTTCAGTTGCTTGTTCTCAGATCCTCGACATAACTCTGAGCCTTGGTACTATCTCTGTGTGTATGTGCGTGTGTATGTGCGTGTGTATGTGTGTGTTTGTATATATATATATATATATTAGATGCATGTATGTATGTGTGTGTATGTGTGTATATATATATATATGTATATATATATATTAGATGTATGTGTGTATGTATGTATGTGTGTGTGTATGTATGTATGACCCTCAAAGCCCAACATAACAGTAGCCAGTAGCCTATCATCTATTGAAATGGAAGTAAAGTAGGGTAACTGAAACACCTCAGAGAAGATAAGAAAAAGAGCCAAGTACCCAAATTCCTTCCTTCCTCCCTCCTTGTCCCCTCTAAGGACAGAGATGGAGAAATCAAGAAGCGTTCCATTGTTCACTCAGGTAGATCACTTTAAGTACACTGTGACCCACTGGGAAAATACCTGCTCTCACTTAGGCCTCCCCCCAGAGGTCCAGGCCCTGATGAATAGCCTGTAATTCCAGATCTGAACCAGTGAACCAACTAACCTGGCACAAAAGGCTGCTTACAACCCTATGCACATTTCTCCTCATAGCTGAATATTTTTTTTTTATTGTCGAGGTACAAGGATCCATCTGAAGGGACAGATGCCACACTTTCTATCCCTCACAGTGAACCTAGCCAGTGCAGGAGGCAAAGACCCTCTGGGAAAAATACCCAGTAAATAAGGTCTAGAAAACCCACTGAAGCAACCTGTAAATGATACTAATGATGATTATCAAACGGCCTCACAGGGTAGGATCTGCTCAGACTTCTCAGAGCAAAGAAAGGCCTCCATTGTTTCCCAGGTGAGGTCATGGGCCAATGGGGAGGTGAGGGAAGTTGACTCTAGGCATTGGAGGTACAATCGGGGTGTGTCGGGGATGGGGTGGGGTGTTGTTATGAACCAACAGACTGCAACTTCAACAGACTGCAACTTCACAGAGAAATTTCCACTCAAGATAGTGGGGGCGGGGGGAGGGGGGAGGCTGCCCATAGGAGATCTGCTGGAATACTACGGGCACTGGGAAAACACCCAAGCAGCAGCATAGCACCGGCCTCCTGAGATGTGTGTCCTTGGCAGACCATAGTCTGACACCCTTAGACTGTGTCTCAGCTTGCACACCTTCTGTACGGAGGGCTCACTGCTTTCCTTCTCACACTTAAGTACACTTGTTATGATGATAGATGACTGAAAGTCTGTGTGGGTGTCTGTGTTGAGGCTTTGATTGTGTACTCATCACCCGGAAACCTTTAGCTCTGTTAACCCTGTCTTCTCCTCGGTCCCTCTAGCCAATGACCCTTCCCTTTTGGGGTGAGTCTCCACAGGCTTATTGTCCCTCTGAGGATCAAGTGAAACCCGGCACCTAAACAGCTGGTCCTGTACAAATGATGAGTTTATAGTTCATGGAGAAAGACAAAATCCAAGAAGTACATGGCTTTGACATTCCATGTTGGCTGTTTGTCTTTGTTGAAAGCTGCCAGATGCTGGTAGCAAGGACTCTGGCCCTGGATGTGAGCACACTCCTGCCACTTCCCTGTGATTGAGCCACAGTTACCTTCAGCAGCACCCAATCACCCCCTGGCCTAATAACCTGCCTGTGAACAAACAAGGTTGGTGAGCAGGTCCTGGGATGCTGTGCATGTAACACTTGGAGATGAGGACGAAAAACAATTGGCTTTCATTAACTTAAAAAAGAGAGAAAGAAAGAAAGAAAGAAAGAAAGAAAGAAAGAAAGAAAGAAGAGAAGAGAAGAGAAGAGAAGAGAAGAGAAGAGAAGAGAAGAGAAGAGAAGAGAAGAGAAGAGAAGAGAAGAGAAGAGAAGAGAAGAGAAGAGAAGAGGAGATATGCAAGCCAGTCCTTGAGGGGCTTGCCTAATCCTGCCATGAGAGGCCTGAGACAGGATGATGGTGATTTAGGCCGGAACTACAAAGCAAGAGCTAGTCTCAGAAAAAAAAACAAAAACAAAAACAAACAAACAAACAAACAAAAAAACCATAAAGCAAAAAACCTGAACTTTTTGTAAGAGAAAAGTGTGGGGGAATACATAATGGAGACCAGGCCTTCTTCACAAAGAACAGCAGTATAGCTGCTGCCAGCTGAAACTATCTGTGGTCGTGGTCGCTTTGACACTTCAGAACGTTCACTCTGAAGCATCAGTGCCCTCGGCAGTAGTCTTGGTTTGTCACCCAAATGACCGCAGAGAGAGAAGACCTTTAACATATCTCTAAATAAATCCTGTAGCAATCTTCCCACGACCTCACTGCCCAAAAGCAGGTTCCTCTGCATTAAGCCTGTTTATGAGGGCATTAGCAGAGGAGGCTGAGGCATCCTCCAACTAATACATGAGGCATGGCCCAAGCCTCCCAGAACCCAGTCCTTCGGAGGTCACTGCACCTGCCCTGTGCCCACATGGAGGGATTTCAGATGCACTGTCAGAGAAATGAAAGACAGGAATCTAAGCAAGGAAGACTTCCACACAATGACACCAGGAAGTGCTTGTGTGGGCCCTGAACTTAATGAAGTCCATGCAATCGGAAAGTTCAAGATGTTGAAAAAGTTGCCCAGGGCTGAGCTAGCATAGCATGTCCTACCACACCTTCTCACTGTAGGGTCCTCACCTGCAAAATAGACCTGGTCCCTGAGGATCTGGTGCTCACACCTAGGGTATAGGATTGACAGTCCCTCTGAACAGCCCTCAAGCTTCTTTCTGGTTCTTGTAAGCGCACTGTCCCTGAGTGACTCAGAGTTCGCCAAACAAACAAACCAAAAAAAAACAAAAAACAAAAAACAAAACAAAACAAAAAAAAAACACTAAGATGTCCTTAGGGAAGTCCAAGGAGGAGAAATTGACTACCAAGAAAATATTAAGCCCAGGAGGAAGTAGGCCAGCTTGGTGATTTAAATCCTTAGAGAGTCCCAAACCCAGAAGAAAAAACTACAAAACAAACAAACAAACGGCCAAAAAAGAAAACCAGGTTGCATGGTGGGAAATAACTTAAAAGAAAAAGAGTGTTCTCTTTGAATGCATGTCTCGTTGCTTTCAAAGCTCAACTTTGTTATGTGCTCCATGATTTTAAGGCGTTTGATATACTTGGCGGGGGAGGTCTTGGCGGGGTGCAGTTTGATGATAAAACAGTAACCAAGGCCGAGATCATCATCTATGTGACTAATAATTGTCACACTCTTAGAGAGGATGCCTGGCCTGGTCAGCAGAATGGCTCAGGGATCTGTAGTGAGAATTCAGAGGTGGAGACCCAACTAGGAAGAGGCTTCCAGCTGAATTCTCAGTAAAGGTGGTTACCAGCTCCACCTTCAGTTGGCTGTCTTACTCCTTTGCCTTTACTGGTGCAGGATTCCCGGTTACTCTGGGAAGCAGCGATACCTTCAGAGGAGGGGCAGACACCCAACAGGTACTATTTTAGCTACGAAATAACCCAACCACCGTCTCCACTCAGTAAACATTTCCCAAGTGATGAATAAATAAGAATGTGTTACCTTAAAAGGATAAATAAATAAACTACAGCAGAAAAATCATTAATCAAGAAGATGCATGCAGCCTTTTGCAAAGAAATGCTTCCAAGACTTGCCCTGCTTGCTAGCTGTCATGACAGAAGAATCAGAGAGATACCCAGGAGTTGGAAATATTACATCCCCATGCTTGCACAAACAATGCAAGAGGGAGAGACAAGAGATGGTGCTACCCAGCATGAAGGTAAAGCAGGGGTACCTGAGCCCCAGGAGGAAGGGAGGCTCAGACTCATGCTCGCAGACACTGACTCATAGACCCTGACTGGACTGGAGGAGAAACAATTGCCAGACAGTCTGACCCTTTAATAGGTCCAACTGAGATTAATCTCGGTCAACCCCTGCCTAGAAGTCCCTGTCCAGAAGCCCCTCAGCTCTCCAGTCCTCAACAACGCAGTGCATCTATTAGCACAGAGGTCCAAGAGAGCAATGTGTCACTCCTCCTATTCTAAGAAAGGTGGGTAACACTGGAGAAAATCCTCCTTGCTATCAATCACTTTACCTCTCTGCAGCAAGCACTGATTCAAATCCTGACAGAGTCCAATTAAACCCATTCATTCCTACCAAGCGTATGTTAGTTACCCCTCTTTCCCATCCCTAGCTCCCAGAAATTCCTTTTCCTTCTCATACTTTATGCGTTTGACACGAAGGAAGTGCTGTCTAGGATGGAGTAATAAAAGTCTTCTCAGGAGAAGACCACATCTAGGGGAAGAGGGGAATGATCCCGAACTCCTGACCTTCTAGAGACTGAAATACATCACCTTTGGCGTATAACAGGACCAGCTCCAAAACCAATCCTTACCCATTCTCGCTCATCCTCTTCCAAAGCAACCCAAACCACAACTTCTTCCTCTTTCAATGACTATTTATGGGCAAGGTCTGTCCTATGGGCTGACAGGAGATACAACTCAATAAATCAGAACTCTTACGATGATACGTGCTGAAATAAATTAGCCAGATTCCCTCTAGTCTTTCAAGTTACACCACCTAGAAATTGTCATCTAGATTTGGCAGATGAAGACACTGGCCCTCAGAAAAGTTACAGTAAGGGATCCAAATAGGCAGAGCCACTTAGCAGACCAAGGAGTGCAGCTCGGATACCCCCACCCCTTCTCTTGCTGTTGAACTTAGAGTGGAGTGGCTAAGCCCCTGTCCTCACACAGAGCTGCTAAGCTCTGAGCTGAGAGCACCTTCAGGTCTACCACTGCTGGAGTTGTGAGTCTCCTGTGTGTTTTGAACTTGAACTTGCCTCTAGAGATTCATCTTCATGTTCTCTGTTGTTTTTATTGACTGGCCTGAAGGGAAGCCAGAGTGAGCACGAGTCACCGTGTCACTGACTCAAGTAACTGTAGGAATCAACAGTCGCTCCGCAAAGCCCCAGGAATATGTTCTGAGCATCCAAACCCATCAGACACAGTTTACACACTTTCCATGAACCAACGATCATGAACCCTCTGCTGAAGGCCATCCAGACCTCCATCCTCGACTGCTGTGCTGGTTTAAAAAAACACCATTAACCTTGAGGCCGTGAGGTACTCTTTTTGAGTTCTTCCATTGGAGTGACTATGTTCTTTTACCATCCACACATGCTCTCTACGTTGGAGGCTTAGTCCTAGGCTTGAAATTCGGAACGAAAGTGCTACAGAGAATTGACCATGGGTCTTGTCGTCGTCATCCCAAAGCTGTAGACCATGGCGCCTACAAACACAGTAAGGAAGCCACTTGTAAGGGGTAAGCCACATGACAAGTTTCCCAGGGAGCTTTCCTTTTCAGAAACAACCACATGGGACGCAATCTAAGCTCTCTTTGCTTGAAGCTGTCAATCACCTGAATCAACTATTAATCCCTTCGCTTAAATATAAAAGAACATACCAGAACAATAAACTTCTCTCTGCCTCCAGACTTGAATCCCCAAGACACTCAAAACCAACCCCAATGAAACACAACACTTGCTGTACTGGATTCTGTCTCTCCCCTAAGTCAGTTCGATAAATACTGTGGGAGGTGAGACAATTAATTGTACGTCGGTCCATGAAGTTAGAAAGTGATGTGGACTGAGTTTCCTTGATTGCGCTGCCCTTTACTTACTAAGAGACAGAGTCTCTTGATAGACCTTGAGTTTAGCAAGACTAGCTGTTCAGAAAGCCCAGCCACCTTGCTGTTTACACCTCCTCTGTGCCAGGATTACAGTTATGCCAGACACATTTATTATCATCATTATTATTTATTTATTATTATTATTAATGTAGGTTCTAGGACCCAAAGTCAGGTCCTTACATTTGCAGGAGAAGCACTTTACTGACTAAGCTTAGTAAATACTTTAAGCTCTAGAGGCCAGTGTCAAGGCCCAGCGCGACCACTGCACTAATAAAGCAGTCACAGACAAAATGTAATCAAGTGGACTTGGCCTCACTCCGTTAAAACTTTATTTATGGACACTGAAATTTGAATTTCAAAGAAGTTTAACATACTTCAAAATATTTCTCTTTCTTTGATTTTTTTTTAAATCTTTTCAGAAATTTATAAAAACCATTTTTGTGTGTGTGGGCTGTAGAAAAACAGGAAAGGGACTGAATTTGGCCCACAGGCTGTGGTTGCCAACCCTTGCCCAATGTCAGAACGCGCATCCAAATGCCCTCAAGAAAACATCTCCACCCACTCAAGGACCAGTTCTACATGGCCTCTTGGAACTTCTCAGAGTAGGACTGGGTTCCTAGGGACCACCCTGTGCCCACATCTTCAGAACAGGGTTCCCATCTCCAAGAGATGCCAGAAACTGGATCTCAGGAATAGATACTGATTGGTATTTACAAGACACCATCTCCAACCTTTCCCTGTCCCTGACGGTTGTTGAATATCTCTAATTTACTGTCAGTAAATTCTGCAAGTTCCACCACTGAATTTTTCCATACAAACTACAGGCAAGGTTTCCACGCAGACCCTCAACCTCAGCGTTTGGTTGATCTCCGCAAAATGACAGGCATTTGAAGACTAATAAAGTCAGTATTCTAACCCAATAGAGATAAGAGATTGTCCTTGCCATATATCAAGGAATTACAACCCCATGCTAATAACTTTATTCGTTCACTCCTGGAAAGTAACAGCTTTCCGAGTGACTACATGCAGAGGAGACAGAGAGACACGATATGCAGCCAGCGTCTAGGAGCTGAGACATTTTATAAGCCCCTCCATCACAGTGACATCAGAAAATGCTACTGCGCAGTGGAATCCGGCCCCCTTCGCTTCCACTCCTTCCAACTGGGAGGCATAAAAATGCTTACCACGAGGCAAACCACATGTTCAAATAAGGGATTTCATCTTTCTAATAAAAACACTCCGCTTCCTCATTCACACTTCAGTTTAGATTAAATTTGGGGTTGAACCCCCAAACTGTGAGCTGCTACTCAAATCCCAGTATGGTGGGAATGGAGAGAAAGTAATCAACATAGTTACAGCTTTCAGGAACCCCCTCAACACACACATACACACACACACACACTCACATGCACACACACTCACATGCACTCACACACATGCACACACACACAGACAGACAGACACACACACTCACATGCACACACACACACTCACATGCACACACTCACTCACATGCACACACACACTCACACGCACACACACACTCACACACACACACTCACACACACACTCACATGCACTCACAAATGCATATACACACATGTTCTCACAGACACATACTCACACACTGACTCACACACAATACACACACACACCATACTCACACAGGCGTGCACACACACTGACACACACAGACAAACTCACACACACACACACACACACACACACACACACATTTCAATAGCACATAAAGAACTGGGCCACCTCAGTGGTCAGAGACAACAAGTACTCCCTTTCCAACCTAAGACACCCAACTCCAAAGCAACAATGTCACTTTATAAGTGACTCAAAAGTTCCGGTCAGGTATGAAGATGACCTTTGTTTGCAAAACAGAGAGCTCATGAACCACTGCCAAGTTGTAATGGGAGGAGGGGTGTGTGTGACCCAGATGCTCTGGCAAATGAAGCCAATGGTTATTCTTCCCTGGCCCCAAACACTAATGGAGCAGGGAGTCAAGTGTCCTGGTTTCCCAGTACTGAGGCTTCTGGATGAAGACGGTTCAGTTTAAACACAGGGCAAGTTTGTCTCGAGACAACTGTGAGCAGTTGTCGTGTTTGAAAGAAGCTTCTAGCTCACGTCTTTGACTTTTAGTGCAAAATATCAGTGAGAACCCCTGGCCCGAGGGCCAACACAGCTCCGTGATACAGAAGCCATATGACGTCTGCTCAGCTTTTTGAAGGAGTGCCACGAAGCTTACAAGACTACCAGTGACAGGAACATTCCAGAACACTATCATACTTTGGTATAAGAACTTTAAGTTCTTATACCAATCTAGTACAGGTAAATAATTATACATCAGTGAAAGGCAGAACCTGATTAAAACCTGAACCAAAAAACTTGGTCAACTAAAGTCTCTTTCAGAGCCATGCCAAGGCCACCTAGATTCCTGAAGGCTAAAGCTTTCTATCCTGGGCCTGTCTTCCGCTATCACAGGCTGAGTACCACTCCCATCCCCAGAAGGAAGTACACTATAATTCCACACACATGCAGAATAATACAATAAAATATGGATCCAACCATCCCCAAGGAACTGATCCTGCCTAGCACCTCTGTCTGCACGCCTGTGTTTGACATCTGGCAGGAAAGTGGACCAGACTCATTCAACCCAGAACCAGACAGGTTCACCATGTCTCCGATCGCAACTCATTCAGCTGGACTGCAGACCCTCCCCTTTTCTAGTATCCTCTTCTCATATGGTTCTCTGATGGTATACTTTCAGGATGAATGTCTCTGGGTCACAGGGAAGACTCTATCGTAAAGGAAACAGGGCTTTCTCAAGAGCATTCACCTCCTGAAGTACTACAACACTGATAAATGAAACCAAAAGTTAGTTGTGACACTTCTTGGCTGCTCTGATTGACCAACTAGGAAAACAGATGCAAATGTTAAAACAAAAGCGAAGCAAAAAGTACTTTAAGCTTTTGGAAGACTTGGCTGACCTGACCTATGGGCTATTTCCTAATGAGCAAGATATGTTCCCAAATCCTAATTCCCTAGTAGCTTATGTTTCCTAGGTGAGTATAAAATATAATGATAAACTCAACATTATACTATATTATATCATAGACTTGGCTGTAGGCCCTACATATTCCATCAAAGAGGCTGGTGATTCAAAAGTAAATACATTGGAAAATAGATTGACTTAAAAGTTGGTGACAGAATAGCAAAACCAGAAACAAAGCCAAACTTGCAAGGCGCGGTTCCCTACCTTCTTTTTGGAGTGGTTTCTTTCGTCTTCCTTTGTCGCTTTGCTATTTTTCCCAGTACGGGACACCTTCTGGTCCCCAGACTGCTTTATGGTGATCTTGATCTCAGGTGGGCAGATATAGTTCTCCAGGTTTTTGGGGGGTTTCTTAGCCCGCTTTGTGGTTTGAATCTTCAGCTTTAAGCTCCCCTCAGTGAAGTTGGCCTCCTTGATGGAGAACTCCTGCTCCTCCAAGCCATCTCCAGCCACCCATTTCTCACTGTCTGCATTAGAATTGCAATCCACATCGCGTCCTGAGCCCAATTCATCCTCCTCCTCTGGCTCCATGCGTTCTCCACCCACAGAGATGCCTTTCAAGGACTCTCCTGTACAGCCAGGAGCAGGTGGGGACCTGGATGAGGAGCCCTGAAGGAATTCCGACTCACTCCCTCTTTGCCGGCAGCTGCTTAACATTTCCCTGGGCTCCATGATAATCCTACAGTCTTCAGGAGTTCTCAGGACAGGAAAGGGATGAAGGGGAGCAGAAAGGATCAAAAGAGAAGAAACCCAAAATTCCAAGAACAAAGTCGTCCAGCCGTTGGGTTCAATGTCCCAAGAACGGAGATGTGGCGGAGTCCTCAGAAGGGATCAGATCTGTAATTGAGAGAAGCAGAGAGGTAATTGGCTATGGTAGGAAAGAACCAGACCCCAAGATAGCCAATGTCCAATTCCCACGTGCCTACAGTATCAGAAAGTCCATTCAAATTGTGCATAATCAAACTGAATTGCACCAGAGCAGAGGGGAACCCAATGGGCCCAGACCATCCATCTGGATGGCTTACTGTTATTTTTTATGGCTTCAGGTCCAATAATAAAGACCTGTGAGTCCTGAGCCGGGCTCAGCTTGTTCTTGAAGCCACAGCGGACTCCATGACTCCAACCACAATGACAGGGCAGTCTGAATGCTGACCCAGGCCCGGGGGACTGTATCTAGGTGATTTGTCTTATCACTTCTCTCTTCCATCTGAGGAAAAGTTTGCAAAATGAGAAGAGCTGCACCACCCACCCCTCTATAGGAAGAACATCACTGAGCCCACTCCTGACGGTTCGTGATCACGTGTCATTATGTGAACCACACATTATTCCCGGTACTCAGAATTTTCTAGTTTTTGTCATTGCTGGTTTGTCCTATTTGCTTTGGATGTTTAGTCTTTTGTTCTGTGAGACAGGGTCTCATTTTGTAGCCCAGAATGGCCTGGAGCTCACTGGGTAGCTCACGCTAAACTCTAATTTGTGGCAATACTCCCGACTCAGCTTACCAAACGCTGATAATCTCCACCTGACCTACCCCTCATGGCAAGCTACCTCGTAAACTTGGGTGTGAGAACTGATAAGAAAACCAAAATATTTCAATAGGAAATCACGAATAACCTCAGGAGTAATGCAAAACAGACTTTGACGTGTTTTATCAACAGAAACATGAGGCATTTAATCATTTCCATTACTTATATAAAATAGCCATTTGTACAATTGGTGACCTTCTCTTTTGTTCCTTAGATGAAAGGTTATTATGTCCACACAACAGAACAGCAGAACAAGAGGGAGAGGGAAGCACCATTTCACAAGCCATCAAAACTGTCAGGCCTCCCCACTAGCAGCTTCCCTCCAAGATGAAAAGGGAAAAATCAGGTTCTCTCCAGATAATCACAGGATGAGTCAAGTATGCCTTGTACTCATTCCATCACTCCATTCTCTAGTTCAGACACTTGATTGCAAAAGCCAAAGGCAAGGCCAGATGTCTATCTGTAAGAGAAAGCCTACTGTCCCAGAGGGAAACCACAATATCTTCCTAATTTAAGAATAAGGTTCCTCAGAAAATTGGACATAGTACTACCCTGAGGACCCAACTATACCTCTCCTGAGCATATATCCAGAAGATGTTCCAAACGGTAAGAAGGACACATGCTCCACTATGTTCATAGCAGCCTTATTTATAATAGCCAGAAGCTGGAAAGAACCCAGATGTCCCTCAACAGAGGAATGAATACAGAAATAATTCTGATACATTTACACAATGGAGTACTACTGCGCTATTAAAAATAATGAATTTAGCCGGGTATGGTGATGCACGCCTTTAATCCCAGCACTCAGGAGGCAGAGGCAGACGGAGTTCTGAGTTCAAGGCCAGCCTGGTCTACAAAGTGAGTTCCACGACAGCCAGGGCTATACAGAGAAACCCTGTCTCAGAAAAAAACAAAAAACAAAAAAAAACAAAAAACAAAAAAAAAACAAAACAATGGATTTATGAAATTCAAAGGCAAATGGATGGAACTAGAAAATATCATCCTGAGTGGGGTAACATAATCACAAAAGAACACACATGGTATGCACTCACTGATAAGTGGATATTATTAGCCCAGAAGCTTGGAATACCCAAGACACAATTCACAGACCAAATAAAGCCCAAGAAGGAAGACCAAAGTATGGATACTTTGGTCCTTCTTAGAAGGGGGAACAAAAACCCATGGGAGGAGTTACAAAGTGTGGATCAGAGACTGAAGGAAAGGTCATCCAGAGACTGCCCCACGTGGGAATCCATTCCATATACAGTCACCAAACCCAGACACTATTGTGGATGCCAACAAGTGCTTGCTGACAGGAGCCTGATATAACTTTCTCCTGAGAGGTGCTGCCAGTGCTTGACAAATACAGGGGTGGATGCTCTCAGCCAACCATTGAACTGAGCACAAGGTCCCCAATGTAGGAGCTAGAGAAAGGACCCAAGGAGCTGAAGAGGTTTGCAGCCCCATTGAAGGAACAATATGAACAAACAAGTACCCCCCCCCCCCGAGCTCCCTGGGACTAAACCACCAACCAAAGAGTACACATGGAGGGACCATGGCTTCAGCCGCATATGTAGAGCAGGATGGCCTTGTTGGACATCAATGGAAGGAGAGGCTCTTGGTCCTGTGAAGGCTTGATGCCCCAGTGTAAGGCATGCCAGGACAGGGAAGTGGGAGTGGGTGGATTGGTGAGCAGAGGGAGGGGAGATGGGATAGGGAGTTTTTGGAGAGGAAGCAAGGAAAAGGGAAAACATTTGAAGTGTAAACATAGAAAATATCTAATAAAAAGTTCAGAAAAAAAGAATAAGGTTTCATTACTTCTGAGCCATCCTTCTTACTTCAGTGAGCACTCTCCCTATTGCTAGCAGGGAACACTCTACACATTGTCTCTGCCCACCTATGAGCTCAACAGTTTAAAGAACTGGTCAGCCAAGTGTGCTGTTTCAAGAACTGGCCTACCAAGTGTGCCCCATGAGGCTTATAGGGACACAGTGAGAACAACCAGAAACTGGAACCTGACAGCTGAGTGTGTGTCATCTGGCTTTAAATCCAGCACATTCTCAGTCAGTCCCCTGCTAGAAAGCCAGAGGGGGGAGCAGCTAAGGGAAGAGAGCTCCATACGAGCCATGCATGGCCCGCCAAGAAGCCCAGAAACATACTCAGATCCTAGACATGGTTCAATTTTGCACACAGGCATGCTTATAAGCAGCTTCACTCTGAGGAAAAATCAGTAGTGCATTTTTCGTCTGAAAGTGATAAGTCTGCCCTGGTAAAATCACGAGCACCTTTGCTGTGGCTACCAAGAAAAACACTAAAGAGCAACTTGTAACTCAGAGGATGGACAAGACTGTGTGTCTTCCTGTGTTGGAGAATTCATGACACTTATTAAAAAAAAAATTCTGAAGTCTATCTCCAGTATACCCATGTTCCTATATTCTTCAAACCTTTTATTTTCTAAAGAGTCACATTTAAGTCAACTGTAGTGGTATATGCCTGTGACCCCCAACATTTGGGAAACCATGGCAGGAAGATCACAAGTTCAAAGCCAGCCTGGCCAGCCTACATAGTGAGTTCCAGGACAGCCAAGAATATACAGAAAGACACTATCTCAAAACAAACAAACAAACAAACAAACAAACAAACAAGCAATGGTCTTATCAAGTCAACATCCACTGATTCTACTCTTATCAGGGGCACATACTCCAGTGTCACCCTAACATATCAAGATGCCTTAGGACAAGGCCTTGTTGATAGCAGGGAGAGTCCAGTAGGCAGTAAGCCTCTCTCCATCTACACCCCATCTCCAAACACATTTGAAGCAATTTTTTCCTAAGGACAACAGCACCCAAGGTTTATCCCCTTAGGCGGGAATCACCAACATTATGCTTTAATTTCTCAGTAGCTACCCACACAATTACCCTCAGGCACAAATACCAATGCAGGATGTAAAATAAGGCATAGACTTCCTCAGAAGCACTTAGCAATCCACCCGGACTTCAAACCAGAGCAGGCAGATCCTGTGAGGAGATGAAAGAAGAAACACCAGCTACAGATGAACAGACAGGCTCTGAAGTGGGTACATAATTACTAGGAAGAAAGCATCTCCCGTTTGAAAACGGTTTGCTTGAGATTTTCATATATTCAACTGCATGAGTCAGTTAACTATTTAGATATGGTAATAAGAGATCCATAAAAATAAAGATCCAATTCAACAATTGTTTCTCAATTCCTCTAAAGAAGAGCAGACCCTTGATTAGAGATTTGGAAAGCATCTCTGAAGAATGCTACACTGTCAGCCTAGGAAATCTCCAAGAAGATCTCTTTCTGAGAAATTAGGCAACGATTAAAGAACTATTAAAGAAGAAAGGCCCTGGTGTGGGTGGGGCATAGGGTGATGGATCATTTGTTAACCTGTCTGTCCCAGAAACGAGAGAATCTGAATGAAGGTCTCTAGAACCCACTTCAGTACAAGATGGCTTGCTTGTCATTTCAGCCTTAGGAGGTATAGTTGGGATTCTCAGGAGCAAGCTGGCCATGGAGACCAATGTTATCAAAGTCAAGCCTCCACATTTGCATGTAGGAGGGGATGCATGCGTGCAAGTGAGCCTACACACACACACACACAACTGCCTACATGCAATCATGCCATACTTAACCACGCCATGAAAAGAACAAAAAAAAAAAAAAGAAAGGGGGGGGGAGAAAAGGAAGAGGAGGAGAAAGAGAAAGAGGAGGAGGAAAGCAGAAAGAACATAGAGAGAGCAGACGATGCAGTCCAAGGCACCTGGACCATGTAGGATGATGCTAAGGAAAGAACAAACCGATGTTGGCTAAGGGTGTGGCACTCAGTGGGACTGGCGAGAAGGCTAGCAAATAAAAGGTTACAGCTGGATCATGAAGTCCTTGAGTGACAGACTAGTGAGTTTTGGATTTCATCTTTCAAGTAATGAGAAGTCACCAGGGAAACGAAAGCTATCAAAGCTTGGTTTTAGGACAGTGCAACCCTCCTATCCTGTCAGAATTAGGAAACCTAGTAGTAAACAGATAGTTCTCCCTGCTGAAATCTGATTGTGCTTTCTTGACGACCAGTTAGAGTTTGGGGTAAGGTTGGATTTTCTTATAACAAGCACTCTAGACAAAATGAGAAGGTCGTTAGTCATTGCCCCAAGCTTTTCAAGGATCCATGCACCCCAGACACCCTGGTCTTATACTGACTCTCATCTCAGACCATACTAGCTACTAAGTTAACAACTGTCTACTCAGCCCAAACCGGACTCCACAGAGCTCTCTCTGCACTATTTTCATAGAATCAGTTCTTACATTCCCTGCAATCTTCAGCACAGGACTGGTCCTCTCTAAAGGTTTAGGCCATGAATGAAAACAAAACAAAACAAAACAAAACAAAAACAACAAAAACAAAAAACACAAGCCAAACAGACCCTCAGCTGTACAGGGTTCCCTGTCTCTAATGCAGCCCAAACTGACTCCCACCGCTGTAGCTTACTCCCCAGTGTGTATATCTCCTCCGTGACAAAGTTACAAACTGGGTAACAGCACTGAGTAGCCATCCAGAGTTACATTTCACCCAGCTGTACCGACTGCCTCTATGTGTCAGTCTTGTATTGTCTTCTGGTTGTTTTGAGCAAGTAAACCTTATTTTTCTAATTCAACAGCAATTCATTCCGAGGCTGAGGCCAAGCGCAGATGAACAACGCTCACGTTCTCCTCACCTCCACCCTGAGTTGGTTTCTAGCAGTTCCTTCTGAATGAAAATGTATTCATCTCTGACAGCAGTTCCAAGTCCTTCTCCCACATTAGCTCCACCCACCCCAGTCAAGCTCCACCCACCCAGAAAGCCCCAGTCAAATTTCCTGCCGATCCTGAGGATGATGATCCGGACCCTGGGCCCGCATCAACCCCAATACCTTAAAAACCTACACTAAAAGAGCTTTCAAAAGCACAGAACAAAGTCAACCTATCTGTTGACTTCCCCAGCCCGCAAGGCTGCTGCTTATCAGACGCCCCAGCAAATACCTGCCAGCCTACACACACACTGAGTTTTGTGATGAGTCTGGAGATGACTGCCAGTCCTCCTGTGAAAAGCCCCTGCCAACACACATGTGTGAGTACAGTCACACACTCAGTGATGGGGGAGCCCCGGCGAAGCGAAGGCATCTTGACCTGTTTCCCATTCCTGCAATCAGCGGCTGGCTCGGAGAGGCCAGCAGGAGCGCACAGTGGACACTCTATGCTAGGTTCCCTGCCTCCAGTGCAACACAAGGGACTCTTCTGGGGCTGCCTTCAGGGCTGTCCATGCAGAGATGAAGGGTTGCTTAGGAAATAAGTCTTCAGCAGGTCCGAAGAAGCAGTAGAGAAAGGAAAAAGAGAGTCTTAGAACGCACAATGAGACCAGAGTGCAACAATGAGGTCTCTACCCACGGCTCTGGCATCCAAAGGCAGTGAGATGCTAGCCACTCTAAGTGCCTGATTCCACACTTCCCTCAACAAGGAGGGAGCGATCCCCATTAAGCAGCTTTAGTATGCGCAGCCATAGGCCTACGGGGACACTTCAAATTGAACAGTTTGAACCCACAGCAGTGATTCTGTAGTGCTCAGGGAAAACCCACATGGCTAGATGGTGCTCATACTCAGGGGAGTCCTAAACAGTGTCTCCCCCTCCCTTCCACAGCCGAAAGATACAGAGATTTTTCCTGTCTGAAGAATACGCTCCACCTGCCGCCTGGGGACTCTTATTCTGAGCCTGGTAGGAAATAATGTCAGTTCTGAAGCTGCACAAACTGAGCCAGGGTGGCAGTGGCCAGTCCCACACGTGGGCTTTCCTCAAGCTCCCAGGTACTGTATGGGCTGGGGTTTGAGAGCCACCGGTGCTTTGAGCACAGGGTCTTCGTAAGCTGCATTTCCAAGTATCTTCTCTCTATAAAGCTTCTTAAGTCTCTTAATAATAGGCACCCATTGCATTTGAACCATTCGCCATCCCAGGACCCAGCACAACCTCAAACACAGAACAGACATTTAAGCAATGTATTGGAATGACTAGATACATGAAAAACTGTGCTTGGCTTCTCAGATCCACCCACCTCCCTTGCTTGCTTGGCTCCCAGGTCCCCATCTACATACTGGCCCTTGCCACCCCCACTACTCCTTTCCAAATTTGCAATATGGCAGACACCGACAAAGTCCTTAGCACAGTCAACAGGAGTCAGAAGATAGGATTTATGGGTTCCCTTCTGCCTCTTAGGAACTCTCATGAGACACACACACGCACGCACACGCGCACACACACGCACACCAACCTTAGTGACTCAGCGATAATAAAGAAGAGTGCTGTCATCCTTATCTCCCTGTTGGGGCCTAGTTTGCATGGACCTGTTGATAGTTAAACACTGCTTCTTATGTTAAAATAAGCTTTTCCAAAGGATACCCACCTCACCAGCTTTTAAAGGCAAACAGTAGGGAAGGCAGGCAGGTCCTCACTTCTCATTCTCCCCTGCCTCCACCCCCAGATCTCCCTAGACTTCGGTGCAAAGTCCCATGGCATCAGGGACTCCTTCCATGTTTGCAGGTAGAAAGCACTAGCCTGACTGTATCGTTTTCAGCTCACAAGCTTCTCCTCAAAACTCTTCAGAATATCTGCTGGCATTTGAGAAAATAGAAAAATGGAAGTTGGCAAGGTGTTGCCTTTTTTTTTTCTGGGTAGAAAACATGTTTATGGTTTGTTTGATGGTGTGTTTGGTTTGGTTTTCTCTCCCCTGTAGCCATATAGATCATCTCCAACTCACAGATGCCATTCACAATTATTCTCCAAGCTATTTCTTTCCATTTAATGATCTTGGCTTCCAGATTCTTACGTTTAGCTTAGGATTCTCCTCTCCGGTCTATTCTCTAATATCTATCTATTTTCTTTCTCTTTCTTTCCTTGCTTCCTTTCTTCCTTCTCTCCTATGTGTTATATTTTTCGCCTATGCTCACCTCCTGTGGTTGGGTTCTTCTTGTCAGATTCTAAGAAGACAATGTCTGACTTTGGACATAGAGGTAGTTTAGTATTCATTCTTTTGTACCTGCTAAAGGTATCCATGGACGTCACAGCAGATTCCCATGAAATTCTGCACACACCAGGAATCTTCTCCCAGCCTCTCCAAGGGAAAGGCAAACTGAGATCAAATGTCTGTCCTCTGATTTGTTCAAGTCTGGACTCTTGTTTCTATGCTTCTGTGAGATACAGCATGCCCTTCTTGGCACGTCCTACATCACTGAGGCCTGGGTGACTGTTAAGTTTCACTTCAACTTCCCCACTAGACACTAAGAGCTTTGAAGGTAACACTTGAGCCTGTTTCAAGTACCATGCTATCCCGTGTTAGCCATAGTTCCTAACACATGGAGAGGGGCCCTGAGTTCTCTATGAAGAGAATGCTGAAGGAACGGCAGTGTCAAAAAGCACAGCCAGCCAGTCACACTGTGACTTGGAGTGCCCACAGCTCTGAGTGATGTTTCTTGAAACCGTCCCTACTGCCAAAATTCCTGGAATAAATGGTCCATAACCACTGTAAATGGACCCAGTGACCCAACACGTACCTGGCTCTCAATCAGCAGGAGTGAAGATAACCCCAGACCACAGTTTGCTGATGCTGCATGTATGTTTGCAGTTCACAGCAAAGGCCGAAGCCCCAATCCAGCAGAGCTTCTTCTTGGTGCTCTACACACCTGTGAGGCACACTCCAAGTCACATTTACTTCCTCGAGGAAGCACTGTTTGCTGTCCTCACATAACACCCCTTCCAGCCAAAGCTTCTGAACTCCCTTGACATACATTACTACTCTACAAAAGGCCCTTAGTTCTGCTGACTTGAGGGCCTTTCTCATTTCTACAGATTTAGCTCTAAGTTATCTCAAGAACTGGGTCAAGTTTGACCTCCATGTAGGAGACTAGCTGAATTCACTTTTATCTTCAATCATTGAATACACTTGCATACACAGAGAGAGAGAGAGACAGAGACAGAGACAGAGACAGAGACAGAGACAGACAGATAGCAGGGAGTCTTCTCAATCCCTTGTATATTTTATCATCAAAACACTTGAAAAACTGCTTCAACATTTCAATATTGTCTACCTTATCTACAGGACTGCGGACTCTCTAATGCAGGAAGAGTGTTTTGAACAGGCCTCTGCACATTTCAGAGCGTAGTGAACATAAGGAAAACTTGTCCAATAGGAGGTGTTCCAAAGTCACACTTCTCCTTGAATAGAAGAGTGGACAAAGCAGGGACTGGGGGGTCAGAGGCTCGGGCCACTTAGCCGCTTCCCCATTAGTAACTGTATTCGGCGAGGCATTTTTAAGCCATTCAAGTCTCATTTGAAAAGTGGGTAATAATCCTACCTCAGGGGCTTCTAGAAGAAGTAATTGAAGATTAAATATTAAATGAGATCATAATTACCTGGGATCACCTTAGTAAATGCTCACATTTTTTGTTAAACTTGACTTGGTCCCCTGGAATGTGTCAGCCAAGTTATAAATTGGCTAAGTGTTGCCTTCTCTTCTCAGATGCGGAGAAAAGCCCTGTGGCCCAGGGGTTAGAACCCAGCCTTCTCCACACTCACACATAATAGAAAGCCCACCCAGCTAGCTGAGATTAAACACGCTCACTTGGGCGTTCTGCTGTTGTTTCTTGACGGCTTGTCTAGTAGAGGGAATATCACTGGGTTCAATCAGAAAGTTCCCCTATCTTCAGTGAATGGGTAAAGGGAGGCCATGAAGTGAGCCCCTTACCCGCTTCCAGCCTGGCATTGCTACGTACTGAACCTTGTATGCTTAGAAACCAGAAGGTCTTAAAAGGTGGGACTGGTGTTTTCCATTGCTTCATTGGCTCCTGTTCGTTCTCCAGCTCTGGCTAAGTGGGACAAAATGAGCCCAGATGTGAGCCTAGGACCTCAGTTCTTGTGCTCTGGAACTCAATAACGGGACAAATCTGCATCATGGGCTTGAGAGTAGACACACTATTTACTAAGTTCTGATTGTAGCCACCTTCTCGAAATGGCAACAATGGCATGAGTCTTGGGGATTGGTTTCAGGGACCCATCCTCAAGTTCGCCTGCTCAGTTCCATCGATAGCAATCCTACCTGCTGTCACTGTTCCTCCATGGGGTTAGGGAAAGAACACTATCACAGTACGAAGGATTGGCTGGGTCCTTACGGTGATTACCACTTTAATCCATCTGCAGCCTCCGATGCCATAAATCTGTCCTTAGTGTAAACTTTAGACACGCAAGAAAAGGACCAGGAAGGTTAGAAATCTTCTCAAGGGTTCAGATACACACTAATGCAGTGAAGAATAAGAGTTTGGTTAACCCCAAGGCTCCGGCCACATAGGTGGCAGAGGGTGGCCTTGTTGGACATCAGTGGGAGGAGCGGCCCTTGGGCCTGAGGGTGTTCAATACCCCAGTGTAGGGTGATGCCAGGGGGGAAGGCAGGAGTGGGTGGGTGGGTTGGAGAGCACCCTCACAAAGACAGGGGGGGGAATGGGATAGGGGTTTCCAAAGAGGAGACCAGGAAAGGGGAAAACATTTGAAATGTAAATAAAGAAAATATCCAATTTTAAAAAGAGGGGGGAAAAAAGAAAAGAAAAGAAAAAGATTTTGATCAACAACAGACTGCCTATGTGGTAGTGGTCCCATATTGCTGTTATGTAGCTGAAAAATGTATGACCTAGCAAAAATGTATCACCTAGCAGAAATTTCATCACCTAGCATAAATGTATCACCTAGAAATGATGCCATCATTGTAATATTAGCAGTAGTATTAGCATCATTATCATTGTTATTATTTTGGATTTTTGAGACAAGGTTTCTCTGTGTAGCCCTGGCTTACCCGGAACTCACAGAGATCAGCCTGCTTCTCTCTCCTGAGCACTGGGATTAAAGGCATGCCCCATCACCTGCCCAGCTTCATAATAATATTATAGTTCACGATATCACTCATACTTTTAATGTGACCCGGCATGAACACACGTACTCCAGTGCCTGTCACACAATTTTACAGCATAAAACATTATGTATTTTACAGAAAACATAGCTGTGATCGTGAGGGGCTATACCACTAGTTCACATCTCTTTCTATTCTACACCCTAATTGACTGCATTCTTTTTGATTATAGAGAGTTTGCTATGAAGCTGTATGTTACAGCAGTCTCAGTCTTCTCACAGATCTATCTCCTGAAGGCAGCCAGAGGCCTCCTTCCATGATGGTTACCTTCTACCACCTAGGTTTATACAAGTCCACACCCTGTTGTTCGTACAACTATCAAAGCACCTAACAATGCAGTTCTCAGGAACAATGTGTCCCTATGGTTTATTGATGCATCTATATATATATGCATATATATTATATGATTACTCTCTTATATTATGATCTATTGAAAATACAAAGACAATCCAGCTTTTTATCAAATGCCCATACTTGCTTCTACCCAGAGGACCCCTTCACCTGACTCGCCACATCCCATCACATCTTCAGTACCAGATTTCTCATCTGCTCATCTCATTCACTACACAGATTCTTACAGAGGGAAGAAAGAACACACACACACACACAACTATGTCAGAAGAGATGGAGAGCGGTAGACCTGCTAGAGATGGTTGTGATCACAGTGTTTCCTACGCAAGCAGGGATGGGGATCCACAATGTAAAGCTGTTCCTTGTAGCCCTTGAGTGCGGCGTCTTATGTAGCTATACATTTTAATTTCATCTACTCCAGATATGTGGCCCCTATACACATAGGAAAAGTAAAGTGCAGGGATTGCTGAAATCACAATCCTTATGGACCCGAATGTTCTTTAATTTATAATATCGCCAAAATCCCAAGACTCAGCATTAATAATCACCTGCCCTCCAGACATCCACCAGTCACATGGAAAATGAGAATGAAAAGGGCATTTTTTTTTCCTTCTGTAAGAATGATGAGAGCCAACCAAATGAGAGAACACAGATGATGAATTCCTTAATCTCTCTAGAAAGTCCTTCTCCTGTTGACCAGAATGTGGGCCTAGGACGAGTTCTTCATCCCTTCAACCATCTGCTTCGGCAGTTCCTTTCTGCACTGTCATTTGTACAAAAGCGTAGCTGACACAACTTATACTCCTGCAGTAGAGAAAATGCTAGGCTTACCACAGAGCTGAACAAATGTTCCCTCCATTTCCCTTCTTTTGCCACAGTTCTCCGAGTATGAGTATCCTGACCTGCCAATTAAACATCACACTGTTACTGAAACTAGAGTGTCCTTCTCCGGCTATGCATTAAACACCTAAAGAGACCATTCGGTGTCACGGAGTAGGGTATTTTGTGCCAGAGAAGGGCCAATCCTCAGTCCAAATGTTAATATATTGGGTTGTTGTTTGTCCTAAAGACTCTTCCTTTGAATGTCAGACTGCAACGGCTGGTGATGGGTAGAACCTAGCAGAGGGCAGCATGGACAGAGGTCAAAGGCCTTCCAAGCTATGCTGTACTCATGGGCATTTCTGAGTGGCACACCCTACTTCCACTCAAGCCCGCCCTCCTAGCATTTGGGAAACTGATCTTGGCTCGTCTCCTCAGATCAGCTGCAAGCATCTAAAGCCTTGAGCCTGCCTATGGCTTCTGCCTTGGTGTCTCCGCAGATCACTGCAAGCATCTAAAGCCTTGAGCCTGCCTATGGCTTCTGCCTTGGTGTCTCCTCAGATCAGCTGCAAGCATCTAAAACCTTGAGCCTGCCTATGGCTTCTGCCTTGGTGTCTCCTCTTGCTGAGTGCTGTGTTGAGCCAATCTTTCTCTCCCTCGTCCATTCCCACATGGATGATCCTCTTAGACTCTGCACCGACCCAACTGAGACCATCCCTTGGTTCTGGGTGACACTCAAGTGGCACACACTCTTTGAAGCTTTCTGAGCTCTACCTTGGTAGTGGTCCTTGGAGTCATCCTGCACACACTTTAATCCTCAATCTGACAGCTTTCTATAGCACATGATATATTTATTTATTTCCTCAAGGTAATTTTAAATCCATGTGTCACCTCAGCTCACTCCTGTCACTTCATCAAAGGTCCTCTGCCTCTAAGAAAGTCTTCTAACAAACACATCCCTCTTGAGGCCTTCCCCGACTATACCTTAGCATGGATCATCCAAGTAGCAAAACTCTACTTTGGAAAATGTTTCTTAGTTCGAGAATGATAACTTCCACTTTAGTTAGACATGTCTCCCAAATACACCATCCTTTCACCAAGGGCAAAAGTGCCTCTCAGAGCAGACCTTTCCATCCAAGGGTACCAGGAAGAAAGCCCCATACAAGCTTCAAAAAAAAAAATCTGTGGCCAAAAACATCTTAAAAGAGTTCTTAAAGACAATGTAATGAGCCGAGAGAAGATCCATGGTATTTTCATGTCAAAGCATCCTTTCTGGCCACCTGTGTTATGCTTTTAGGGGAAAAAAAATCATCTTGCTTAAGCAACTACAGGTCATGGGCATAGCCAGAAACAACGGCATAGAATCTGACACCCAAGATTTCTTATTCTGCTCCAAGAATATGATTCCTGTCTTAGCTGGGGTTTCCATTGCTGTGAAAAGACACCATGACCAAGGCAACTCTTCTACAGGATAACATCTAATTGGGGCTAGCTTATGGGTTCAGAGGCTCAGCCCATTATCATCAAGGCAGGAACATGTCAGTATCCAGGCAGGCATAGTGCTGGAGAAATTGCTGAGAGCTCTACATCTTGTTCAAAGATGACCAGGAGAAGACTGTCTTCCTAGCAGCTGGGAACAAAGTCTCAAAGCCCACCGCCACAGTGACACACTTCTTCAAACAAGGCCACTCCTCCTAAAAGTGCCACTCCCTGGGCCAAGCATATTCTAACTATCACAATGCCCTACAAGCTCCAACAAGCATTCCTAAGCTACTGTGTTGGATCCTTCACATTCAACTGAAATCAGCTCTGTATCTCCCCAAGTCCCAAGGAACCCCAAGCATCCCCTTTCCACTAACAGACTGAATCGCTGGCACACAGAGATAACAATAAAATACTAAGAATAAAACTTTTTACACAATTCGCTTGCTACTTTTTTTTTCCTTCCAGGTACCCCCACAAAGTATTTAGAAGTTCCTGGTGTTAGAAACCATAGCCTATCAATTGCTTCTGTTCGCTTTCCTCCCTAAGCATTTATCAGGTTTGCTAACAGATAATCCAGAAAAACTCATGAGCCTTTCACAGTGCCTTAAGACAAAGGTTCATTTCCCTGATCCTACCCAAATCTAACAGTGTAGAAAAATGTGGCTTTGGGTTTCTTCTGACCCCACAGCACATACAAAGCAACCCCGTTGCTATTTTAAAAACAAAACAAACAAAACCAAATAATAAAAATAATAATAAAAACCCACAAACTTCCAGGGACAGAGCAGGCAAGCGCTGTGGGGATGGAGTGACAACCCAGAAATAGACAGGCTGCCCAAGCTTTCAAGATCCTAAGGAGATGCGTCATGAAATGATGCCCAGGCCCAAGCCGCATAAATGAGGCACCTTCAACAGAGATCCCAGATGCCTACAGGGCACAGGAGGCACAAGCCAAGTCCTCCACTGAGGATGACTTTGAACTTTTCAGAGTTGACTTTGTACCACCCCCTTTGTGTCAAATGAGTTATTTCACCAAAGAAGCCAAGGCATCAAAAGCAGCGCGGGGCCAATTTAACCCTTTGTTTCCTTCCACGTTCCTTTTTGTGGTGTTGCTTCATACTTCCCTTCCCTTCCCCATACCCCTCCCTCTTTCCCGCAAGCTTGTTCTTCTGCTCTAATTGGGGGAGATTCTGATTTAATTTACCCCAGGGCACCAACTTCCCCTTCTCTAACTCTTTCAACCACATCCAACACTGAGCTAAGTGCCTTAGTCCTCAAGGGGATTGCTTTGGACAGTCTTCACGATGTCATTAAGTGAGTTTGAGGAGCACTACGCTTTAAAGGAAAAGTTTTTAGGTCTCTTAGACACATCTAGCTCCAGAGTCCCAGAATTTCAGACGGGACTGCCTGTATCAGTCTTAACCTTTTCCCCGTCCTAGAGTAAAGCTAAGAATGGCAGTGAGACTTGATCCTTACCCATGTTAATGGGTGGCCAGCACAGCCTGAAGTCTACAATGCCAAAAACTGAAAATTCCCTTCGATGTTGTGGCTTTCTGCATCTCCTCTTTCCCTGTGTAGTCAGGCCTGCTCGGTTACTAATGAGCAGAGAAGCAGACCAGCTGAAGAGGATGGAATGGTTAAGTGGCAAGAGAATTGTGGGAAATGGATCTCACGACTGACAATTTCAGAGAACAACCAAGAGCTACAAGGGATAGAACGGTGAGGACAATCTAGTGGGCACTTAATAAGCATTTGATTACTGGATGGAAGAGTGGAGCCACTGCCTGGGAAGATACCCATGTGGTAAAATACTACTCATTACCTCTTGGGCATTGAGGGAGAAGCTAAGATTGGGTGATTTCCGACAGCCAAAACTATAAAAAGCTATTAGCATAACTAGTCATTACTCACTCCAAGAGGTCCTCCTATGTTGCTTCACTTTGCAACCATTTGGTATACTTTAAAAACTCTTCATCATCTAACTCTGCATAAATTGTGGGATGTATTCATGCTGCAGAAGTCAATCCTAAATAGGTACAGGGCTTTGAGGGGCAAGCTTGCACCTTTCCTCGGTAGGTCTATAGTTAGGGGAAGGCAGGGCAAGAAGCATCAAAGCAGCACGGCTGGATGCCAAGTGCACAACACAGACCTGAAGTCCTCTGGCAACTGGGAAGACTCAGCCAGAGCTGCTTGGGAGTAAGCAGTGTGTCCTCCCTGAGGAACAACAGTGGTACCAGCTCTTCTAACAGGTAGATGCTCTGGCTAACCAGTCCTGCCACCTTCCCGATTGGATCTGGCAATGGAGTGAGGGAAGGTGTTAAGTGGGGAGCACAGTGCTCAGTGTTATCAAGGAAACCAATCTGAAGTGGGTAGAAGCCCTGTGTCCTGCTATAAGTGGGGTTTACTGGGAAAACAAAACTGTATGCTGAACACTAAGGAAAAGCCTGCTAATCCAGGACAATGAGCACCAGGTGTGATGAGGGAGAAGGAGAAAAGGAACAGAGACGACTCCAGGAGCCAAGAGAATAAGAACATTCCAGACTCTAGAAAGATTCCTGGATCAGCTAGGAAAGAGAAACTTCTGCTATCAGCACTTTTCTTTAGAGAGATTAGAAATTCTGTCTTGGGTGGGACTTCTCAAGCCCATGGGACCCTGAGAGAGACCATCTCTTTACCCATTGGATCTCGTCCCTGCAGCTGGAATCCTTTGCTTTTTCTGTTAATTCTTTATTGCAAGAGAATCCAACTGGACTGGCGACCACGTGAGACTCTGAGTCAAACACAGCTTTGGCTCAATGTACATCTAATCATGTAACACGAACATGGTTGAGTTGAGCTCACCTGATCCATCAGTTGATATGTATGTACTGGTATGTTTGTTGAACTACTAGACACAAGAGCTTTGTGGTATTCCTTATAAAGTGGGTTGTGGCAATGATAATCCCAAAGTCAGTTTCCAAGAGGCAGCACAGAAAATCTCCAAGAGTTTAGGGACAGAAATTATCTGGCAAAATCGCCTAGAGTGATTTAACTCTTATAACCTCTAGGACACAAGGACAGAGACATCTTTATCCCTGCTTCCTTGGCTAGGGTACTGAGACCCAAAGAGGCTATGAAAGTTACAAGGTCATTTAGCCAGGAAGTAATGAGTACCAATCCAGAGCAGATCTTGCTATATCAGTTTTGATGCTGATCGTATTGACACAGCCCCAGGTCAACCTCTAACTTGTATCATTTCAGGCAAGCCTTATCTTCTGGGCAGGGATAAATATTTCTTTGGTTTCCTGTGCAAGAAGATCTGAGGGGGTGGATATGATACAAAGATATTTTTGAAATGAACAAGCTTCTATGCATGTGAAAGGAAACCTTTTTGGTGGAAGAAGTCATGTTAGGTCAAGATGATTTTCTGAACAAAGGTCCCAACCTTACCCTCTCTCTTGCCTCACTATTTGGGAAGGCTGGGCCCTTGCCCACCTGAGAGTCAACTCAGCAGCTCTGTTTGTGTCTTACATGGATGGGCTTTGTATCATAACCTACTATAGTCCACCACAGTTCTAGGAAGGGGATAGCTACTTTCTCCTAAGGTAGTGGTCAAGCCCTCAGGAGTCACATATCAAATAGCCTGCACATCAGGCATTTACATTACAATTTAAAACACTAACAAAGTTACAGTTATTAAATAGCAATGAAGTCATTGTATGGTCGGGGGTCACCACAGCAGGAAGGACTGTATTAAAGGGGTCGCAACATTAAGAAGGTTGAGAACCACTGTAAGCGAACCAGTGGGCTTCAGGACTGGTCATAGTCTTCACTTGACACTAGCATCACTGCACTGAGCAGTAAGGCCTCTAAACCAAAGACTGTTAAAAATACTTCCTTGGCCTTAGACAACATCCTTCAATAGGGTGGAAACTCCAAACAGGGATATATCAGGGAAGCTGCTCTGCCTGAATCTACGAAATGCATAACTGAAAAGTTGAACAAATCATCACATTTATTCCATCCTGACTTGATGTTGTCTAAAAAGAACACAGAAATTTATTAGGAGACGTAGATGAAAATGGAAGTGGAAACTTGCAATGAGAACGCAGGTAAGAATCAATTTCCTGGCTTCCTCGGCTTCCTTTTTAGTATTTACCAAGGATTAGGCTAGCCTTCACTAAGAGTACACAGAATATCACGGATGGTGGCACAGGCCTTCAATCGACAAATTTGGGAAGCAGAAGCAAGTGGGTGCCTATGAGTTCAAGACCAGCCTGGCCAACATAGTGAGTTCCAGGGCAGCTATGATTTCACTGTGATACCCCAGGTATTGTGAAAATAATAATAATAATAATAATAGCAACAACACAACAAAAGAAAAGTACTCAGAAAATAAGAGCTTTGTCCCAACACACACACACACACACACACATACACAGAGAGAGAGAGAGAGAGAGAGAGAGAGAGAGAGAGAGAGAGAGAGAGAGAGAGAAGAACACAACTTATATGGTGCTAGCACTCCGTACTCAATTCTGGAACAACCATTTAGGAAAAGCTTGGATGTAAATGCCCATCAAAGGTCCATGTATTAAAAGCTTGGCCTCTCAAGTAGCATTACTGTGGATTAGAAAGCTTAAGGGGTGGGACATAGTCTGAGGTCTTCAGTTCACTGGGGGGCACGGGCCCAGTTTTTCTGGGATCCCAGCCCCCTCTTTTAGTTATTCTTGTCCCACCATGTTTTGGTTGGGGGTTGGCTTTTGCCAGGATGCACAGCCTCACCAGAAGCCCAAAGCATCAACACCAACGGAGCCGGAACTGTCACTTCTTAAAATGTGTCCCTTCCTCACAGGAACCTGGCAAATGGGCAAAGTGGTTTTCAGTGAGGACTTTCCTTTGATACAACGTTGTGAGCATTCCAGATGTTTCCTTGCCCCATCCGTGTAAGATTCTTTCATACCACCCGTCTCTCAACAAACCCCATCACACCCAATATTAAGCTCCGTGATTCCTTACAGAAAGCTAATGTGTTAATGATAACGTACCCTGTTCTTCTGGCATGAGTAAAACTGAAACAACTTGAAATGCCATCAGAAAAAAAAAATTATTTCTCATCCCTGAGCATCATAGAAAACAGAATTTCATTGGCTGGGTCTGTCTTCAATAGCTTTCTGGTTTTAATTAAAGCTTCAAGTCTCTAAGGAAGAAACTGGCATTCTGGGAGGCTAAGGAAAGCCCAGCCAAGTTTTACTGTCTCCACAGGACCCCAGAAAGGATGCTGTACACATCTAAGTGTATTCTGCTATTCTCTTTGCAGGCACCGCAGACGCTTCCTGGCAGAGATTGTGGTGTGTCTGAAAACAAGGACCACTTTGCAAGAATGCCCCTCTCGTAGGTGCACAGTTTTGCTCCACAGAAGTATTGATCCGGGCCCCTAATGGAATTCGAACTTAAGATAACAGCAGAAAAAGAATGGGAAATCCAGAGGAGAGTGCTCACCTATTTATTTCTTCTTTAGCAATGTTCTTTCGCCTACCTCTCTCCATTGACCATTTTAGCTAAATTCTATAATAACCCAAAGCTCTCCTTTCCCCCCTCCTTCACAAGGATCAGGCTCCTTTTCAAAGTAGCCCCCAGTGAGGAAAGGCAGTTTGGGACCAGATGCCCTCCTGGCAGCAGGGGCTGTTGGCTTCCCTTGGGGATACCTCCAGGCTTCCCAAGGGACACCTAGCACTGAGCCTCAGGCAAGGCCTTCCTATGTAGCATTCTGATGTTAAGATGAAAAAGATCAGATTACAGCCTTGCGCTTGCCCTGCTCCTCATAAGCATTTAAGGCAGTTATTTCCTTCCCAGCTCCAAGTGGCCCCCTCCCTAAGCAACACCACTGCCTGGGATGCCCCTTTCTGTTCCCTTCCAGCCAGCCCTCCCCACTCCTCCACTTTGTTTATTCCACTGACACATCTATTTTTCCTGCTCAGAGAGACAAGTCCCTTTCCCTCCTGTGATCCCCACCTCCTCCCCCAGCTCAGCTCAGGTTACTAAAGTGGCAGCAGCTTGCACTGCCCTGCCCCAACTGCAGTTCAACTTCCTCAAACTGACTTCTCTCTCTCTCTCTCTCTCTCTCTCTCTCTCTCTCTCTCTCTCTCTCTCTCTCTCTCTCTTCTTTCTTTCTTTCTTTCTTTCTTTCTTTCTTTCTTTCTTTCTGTCTTTCTCTTTGTTTCAAAGAGGAAAAGGATTATGTGCCAAGCAACACCCTAAGTATCTAGCCTCAGTATTTTCTGGGACATTTCCTGGAGCTACATTTGCCCTCTTACTCTTTTCTGATTAGCCTGGAACAAACACACTCTTTTTTTTCTCTCTCTCCTTCTCTCTCTCTCTCTCTCTCTCTCTCTCTCTCTCTCTCTCTCTCTCTCTCTCTCTCTCTCTCTCAACATCCCTTTGCTGGTAGCCAGCAATGAGATGAAAACAACACATTGTACCTTCAATGTGACTCTGAAACCTGGAAATCCCACCCGGAGCAAAGAGATCAACCTCCTTCCAGGAGTTTAAGGGCAGTGGAAGAAAGTCACAGAAGTCAAGAGAAGAGGGAGGCAGGATGGTAAACTGGCTGCATCTTAAAGACTGTAAACTCTCTCCTCCCCCTGGCCAACTGGCACTGCCTTCTCTTGCCAGCCAGGCTGCATCTAACTGGGAAGAGTACAGGAAACTTTTGCCTGGGTGCCCAGGTCTGCAGATGTGGCCACAGAGCACTCTTGCACTCCAAGTCCCTCTTCACCCACAGCACAAGCAAGCAGGGTTTTCAAAACTCACTGAGTATGAATGAAACACGTGAGGTTTATCTGCAGGCAGGCCCTAGCAGAGCGTGAGGGATGAGCTCAAACTACCAAAGAGTTTTGGTGATAGTTCCTTTATGAAATCACTTTTAGAGCAAATCTTCAGGTGTGGGGGGGAGGGGCATTAAAAAAAAGGAAAATGGAAAGAAAAATTAAAGAAAGGGGAAAGGAAAGCAGTATTTTGGGGTTTTGGGTTTTTTTTTTTTTTTGAAAGTAAAAACAGTATTTCCATGAAGACCATGGACTCGAACCAAACTTCTACAGGAAAGGTGTGGATGTTTGTGTTCAGGAAGATGAGGGGCAGGGAAGGATCTGCAGATTCTTTATAATTCTAGAATCATTCCCTCTTAGTGGAGAATTTCTGAAGGAATAAGGACACTAAAGACACACACACACACACACCACGCTGCCCTGGTAGTGTCAGAAGTCAGCCATGAGATTAGCAGGAGAGTTAATTTGAAACGGAAACAAATCGGAAATCCCTCCTCAACAGTCCTTTCAGGCAGATACATACATGCTGAGAATCCCACAAAGACACATAAAGAATAAATGCAGCATCAGAGGGGAGTAGCTACTGGTCCCCACACTCCCAGCATCTCTAGCCTCATCCCCTACTTCCAACGGAACAACTTTCCTGATCTACAAGAAAATACTCTAGTCGAGTCCAATTTCAGAACTGTAGTAGCTGGTGCGGATCTAGGAGGGGGGAGAAGGGAGAGTGTGCGGAGTAGAAGACAGCATTTCGACAGTAACTTTTTTTTTCTTTAGGAGCAGCATGCTCTACTGATCGGAAATTGCAATTACCCAACAATGCTTCCATCACAGACACCAAATGCAGCGTCCCCGTTATCACCGTCTTGCTACAGATCTGCCCACTCCAATTTACCTGACTTGGATCCTCAGGAACTTCTCAGACAGTATTTTGGTCAAAGAGATAATGGTTCGAAAGACAAAAACAATAAATCCATACTGAAGGGCTTCCTTTCCGGAGTGATTTCCCACTGGAAACCACTGAAAGGGAAGCCTGCCGTTAATTCCCAAGCCCTCTGCTCCTGTACAAACGCACACAATGCGTGCTTTCAAAGGGGCATTCTATGCATTTAAGGGAATTCCTGCCTTTTCACAATCCCCAGCCCAGAGAGCACAAGAAAGAGACTCAAATCCACTGATTAAGGCTTTTGGTTTTTTCAGGTTTTTGGTTTTTGGTTTTTTTTTTTTCTTTTCTTTTCTTTTTAAGAGAAAAACTAACACACAGCCAAAACGCAAGCATACACCAACCTTCCTTGGCTGGACCACTTCTTTCTGTTCTTCTATTAACAACACGTTAGATTCTGATACATTTAACACCCCCCTCCCAATCCAACTAGGTTACAATGTAGCTCTCTAGCTCCACTTAACCTGCAAGTTACAAAGAGAGGAGAAAAAAAAAATATCCTGCCGCCTCCCCACCCCTTTCCCTACCCCCTCCCTTTCCCCAGTCCACTTCACCAAAGCCAAACCCGCCAGCCCAGGCAGCCGGCAGCAGGACCAAGGGAGTGTGCAGAAGGAGGGGGTGGGGAGGGGATCAGATTAGCCGAAACTCAATAAGCTCCCAACCCTCCAAGACCCATGCTACCACCATCACCGCCACCAACGGGCTACTCCAGTTAAGTCAGCACCACTGTCGACCCACCAGCCGGTGGAATCGCGCCCATCCCCGCGCAGCTTCGCGGGGACCTGCATCCCGCCCCCTTGGCCCGGTCCCCCCCCCCCACCACCACCCCCTCCAGCCCAGTGCAAAGTCAAAGCCCCGGCAAGGCGACGTGAACTTTTGCATGCATGGCACACACCGCCCCCGGGCCCGGGCGCGCTGGGCCCGCGGCACGGCGGGAGGCTAGACGCCCCGGCTCCCGCGCCAAGGTCGCCGCGCTCGCTCACCCATGTCCCGGCGGCTCCGGCTCCGCTGGCCCGGGCGCTCGCTCAGATTCCGCCTCCGGTCGCTCGTCCAAGCCCCCAAAGGTGCTGCTGCGGCAACTCCATAGCGACGAGCATCTGTCAAACGGCGACGCGCGGGGCGGGCCGCCCTCGCTCGGGGGGCGCCGGGGCCCCCGGGCGCGCAGGCGGCGGCGAGCGCCCCGGCCAGCCCCGCGCTTCCCGCCCGCCGCGGCCGCCTCCGCCGCGCCACCGATTTACGGAGAGAGATATCAAGGGGGAAAATGGCGTCTCCGGAGCCCGAGGAGTCCTGGAGTAATCACATTCACACACACGCCCGCACGCACACACACTCGCACACACTCGCACACAGGCGCGCGGCGAGCCCGGCTAATTTTAGCAGGAACCAAATATAATTCACATATATGTACATATACATAAATATGCATATGTACATATATATTATTTAGATTTCCCCCATCTCTCCGCTCAATGCTATTTTTTTCCCTTTTCTCCAAAAGATGGATTGGAGGGTTACAAAATGTTGCCCGGCTGGGCTCGCTGGAGGCGGCGCGCCGAGGGCTGGGGCGCTTTTGCTGAGCTGTGCAGTTCGGTCCCCGGCGCCCGCCGGCCCTGCCGCCGCTGGTCCGCCCGCGGTCGCTACTGCCGCCGCCGCCGCCGCCGCCTCTGCTCTATGGCCGCGCCCGCCCCGCGCCCCCTCCGCGTCCCCTCGCCGCCCGCCCGCGTCCCCGGCGAGCGCTGGAGTGGGGTCGGGCCCGTGTGCCTGCCTCCCGCGCCCTCTCCCGAGTCCCGGAGTCCTACTGAAAGGAAGGGGGAGGGCGTGCGCGGGGGAGGGGGAGGATTGAAGCGGCCGCGCGGCGGAGCCGATGGGGACTGCCACCCCGCGATCTCCCTCGGAGGGGGTGCGGGAGCCCACACTGCTCGCCCCGCGAGCCCGGGCCGCTCCCCAGCCGAAGCCCAGGGAGGCGCAGCAGGCGAGCGGCCGACGACCTCTCTCTCCCTCGACCGCCCCCCTGGGTGAATTTCGGTCAATTGGAGGGAGCGGGGCTCTTGCCGGAGGGGAAAGGAGAACAGTTCGGGGACGCGGATCGGGGACCCCTCGCCTCCCCCGAGCCCCTCCCGCTCCCCAGTGCCCTCGCGGCCCAGTAGCTCCAGCGAGTCGGAGTCTGCCGGGGAGACTGTGCGGCCGCGGGGACCGCCGCGGGCTGGGCGCCGGTTCCCGGGCTCAACACTGCCACTATCTGACACAACAGGAGCAGTGTTGGGGGGAGCTAGCTGCGTGCAGAGACGCGAGATGTGATAGGCTCTCCTAAATGGGTGCTCTTTTTTTTTTTTTTAACCTGGTAATTACATTTCACTTCCAGAGATTTATATTTTTTTGTTAAGCTACTTGTTTGCATTCAAATGTTCACGAACACTCCTCTTTCTTCAGTAGAACCGGACGGACCCTTGATGAAGGCAAGGATCAGACGGGAAGACAAACGCACATTGACATACAGTTAGTTCCCTTTACAGGGTGGCAGAAATGAACAAGATGAAAGCAACGTCTTCCTTTCTGACAAAAATACGGTGCTGTTTCAAATCTCTTTGAGAATTTGTATTTGAGTTGCAAGGGTCTTTCCAGGACAACTGAGCAATGAAACCCCCCCCAGGTTTATATCGATATCATATGACAAAATGAGGTGAACTTGATTCTGGGGGCACCTACAAAGGGTCTGTTTTAAACCTCCAGTAAAATAGGAGTTTTGACAGGGTTCCTGGCTCTCATGTTTTTTAAGAGTTTGGAGTCATTTGAACTGGGGACTGGAATGATGTGAGCAAGAGGGCTTCCTCCTCACCAACCCTCTCAGCTACTACCGTCCTGGGTTGGTTGCCTAGTATGAATTCTGCCACAGAACTCCGCTCTGGCTGTTCTCACCTGGAGTTTCCAAAGTGAATCAAAGAAGATTGAAGAATATGTGATGTCGCCATCTTCTGCTTCTCAGAGAACTGTTTTGTTTGGGCACGAGCTTTTTCCTTCCATAACTGTCACTCTAAGACAAAAGTGGGGGTGTCATTTCAACAGGTCTTTTATCATAGTTCATATTGGGACGTTATTATTAACGCCCCAATCAAGTGACCATTAATTAGAAGAAAAAAAAAGTAGGGTCAATGAGGTACTAAAGGAGACAAAACTAAGGCACAGAAGCAAGGTCAAAACCAAACATTCTTTGGATCAATTGGCTATGAGCTTTTGCTCCCAGACTTCTGAATCCTAGACCTAAGTCTGCGGGACAATAATAGCATCTAAGTCAGTGATAGCATCCAGTCGGTTTCCTATCCCTTCTCAAAGGAGAAGGCCTCTCAGAAATCAGAGTGGCTTCCCCACAGTATATGGCTGGCAGATGTCATAATCAGAAGGAAAAATAAGCATGTTTCTTGGTTTGTTTACAGGGTCTTCTATCCTTTGAAAGCAAATAAAAGAAACCTGTTCCTTATTCTAAAATCCACTACAATAGCTCATTAAGAATAAATAGAATGCAGAGATGGTGTTCACCTGGGAGAATACCTAGTGGACTCCCATCAGCACAATGTTAAGAAAACAGTAGACAATTCCAAGCCATTGAATTAAAGTCACGAATGGACCCTATCTCCCTTGTCTTCACACTTACTGTTTCTTCCTTTAATGGCCCATCTTCAGTTATTATAAGAGAGAATCGAAGAAGGCAGGAAGAGATATTCTTCCTCATTGTCTTATCTATGTAGAGATACTTGCAGGTTCTCTTCACACATATTTTAATTTATGCTGGTGTATCACGTTATGAATATAATGCTATTCAAATGGAATAACAGAGGAGTCATTGAAACAGAACCACTTTCCTGGGTTGTCTAGCTCTTGTACACAGAGAACATTCTCCTGATACTAGCTGGGTGTCCTGACACCTTCCTTCATCTTCTACCATCATAGGTGACATTCGAGTAGCCTCAGCACCAAAGCCTAGGAGAGCAAGTCGGCTGAAAAGCAGTTAGCGCACACACAGTGCTGTACAGAATGGAGAAAGGGTAATCCAAGCACCAGATGAGAACATGCATGGCACGCACCTTTTACACTTGCATATCTTACTGATCAGCATCATGTGGTCAATAAACTATTGTACAGGGTAGAAGAGGCACGGATACTATGAGGCAATCTAGAGATGCAGATAGACCACGGCATCAACCCTCTCTCTCCCCTCATAGACTTCACAGCTCAGAGGGAGTGATTGGCCATAAAGTCCTCTGTGCAACTCGGTATGGGAAGACCAGATATGAGATGCTTACAGGGCATACAGTCCACAGATGTAGAAAAGATGGGCAGGGGTCAGATCTCTTGAACACTGCTGCAAATTTACTGTTTGTGTGCACATAGCATACATATTTCCTTTCCCTTGCTGAACACCTCTCTCTCTCTCTCTCTCTCTCTCTCTCTCTCTCTCTCTCTCTCTCTCTCTCTCTCTCTCAATGTATCTTCTCAGGGAAATGTGAAATTCATGAGGACTGAGTTACACCTTGCCTAGACATTGTCAGAAAATGTGAGTGATGCTCGTGGTCCCTCTGACACCACCATGTAGTCACCTGGGTCATTGTTTCTGCTCCAGGCATCTGGGTGCTTATCCTATAAAACAGTCAGAGTGTAGGGCCACCTACCCAACCGTCTATGCAGGAATGATGTGAGGACATATGGGACGGTCGCATCCCACAGCACTTGAGAACCTATTTCATATGTGTACATTTGAAATCTAGATCAAATTGCAAGAACAGTTGCCACCATCTTCACAGGTAGAAAGGAATAAGGCAGCTACCCCATCTGCTCCCCCTATGGTTGAGCTCAAGCGGTATAATGCAATGCTCAGAACCAATTACACCCCCTTCCTGGATTCAATACAAGAGTTATTCTTATCGTCAGCAAGGTGAGCTGGCATGCTCCTATGTGATACTTTTTATTTTAAAGAGGATCAGCTCATAGAATTACTGTGGCTTGGGATCCACCTTGATGATTCACCTTGGTTATCTCCATCTTGGATGGGCTCAGCATTAATTCTTAAACTGCCCCCAGATGCTTTGAATGTGCTCTCAGCATTGATAATTTCCCGGATCACCTGACAGGCCCCTCGCAGTGTGGTGAGGGTATGCATAGAACTTGTCTTGGGTTAGGCCACAGTAATGGAGAATACATCCAACTGAAGGGGCTCAGGGGGTGACAGGTGACTCGACGGAGGACTGGCTTTGCTGTGTTTAATGTTAAGGGACAATTCTGGAACTGTAGAATCGGTAAGCATGTTCTATAATGCAATGAAACGCTCAACTCATCCAATCAAGGAGACATGGTTTTAGACTTATTTAGTGAGTTTTTCTATCCCTCTTGGTGCCTCACATTCTGCTTTGAGAAAACGGAGAACTCAGATGTCTTCTGAGGCTCAGATGTCTTCTTCTGCTAGCCAAAGAAAAATCCACTTAAAAGAAATTCAAAGACAGGAGAGGCTCAACCTCAGCAAGACGGGACATAGCGGGTACAATAAGACCGGAGTGTGGAACCGTCCTTAAACATAAGAAATGTATCAAGGAAGAGAAAGGCTTGTTAGCATTTGCCCTGAGGATCATAACCCCAATGAGCTAAGGTTATAAGGGGGGGGAAAAAAGATCTCAACTTAGCATAACAGAAAACATGTGAAGATCCTTGAATGAAATAATCACCCTCCCTGTCAATCATCCACCGTCAATCACCATCCCTATCAATCATGCTACCTATCAACCACCCTCTTGCCCTGTGAAACGAGCCACAAAAGACTTTAAGCTCTTATTTTTCTATCTCTCTACCCAAGACTTTTCAGTCTACTTTCTGTATCTTCACTGGATAAAATTATACCTGGAGTCTACTGTGTACTCAAAAAACATGGCTTACATGCCAAAGCTACTTAACAACAGATATGATATGGAACCAGTCCTTTATAAAGGATATTGACATATGATTATCCCCAGACTGATAATATGCAGTTGCCTATTGGGTCCTTCTGAGGGAAAGAAGAGGCAGATTCCTATGAATTTGAAATGGCAGTTATTTTTAAATAGCAGTATTTTAACTTGATAACACCTAACCTTTGTTTTGGATGAACATTAATCCTGCGTTATGAATGACTGGATGAATTAAAGAAATCAATCAATCAATCAGCCCAAGGTACCATGGAGAGGTAGAAATTATATTCTTTGACTCTACCTCTGGTCTAATGCTAACTGATTGGGTAAAGCTGACTATGGAATTCTAATTCTCTCTAGCTCAGCTTCCTCATCAATAAACTGAGCACCATAGCCTTGCCCAAAGCATAAATCATCATGAAATATATAGGAAATATCAGATGTAAAGTTACATTATGATACTCAATGATGTGGTTCAAATTCTGGCTTTGATGGTTAAACTCTGAGAGGATATTTGGAGTGATCCCTTCCAGATGCAGCTATTAACACTGCTGCTCCAAAGGCCTTGTCTTCTCCCTGTTAGAAGTAACCATGCAATTTCCACCCTGCCTGTCTCCCACCCTGGCTCCCCTTTAGAAGAATTCCTTTCTTTGTCCACTTCTTCGGAATCTACCATGGTTGTTCAATGTCAAGGAGCAGAATGCAGCCATCTTACAACAAAAGTGTGCCATGTAGTGCCAACATATGAACAACACGTGGTGCTTAATTGTCAGAGATCCTTAGTCAGCCCTAGGGATGTAATTGGATGGACAGCTTCTAAACTGTACTTTGGAACTCGTGCTAGAAGAAACAGACTTTACAAAGCACATAGTTCACTGGGAAGGTCCTCCAAGGTAGCTTTCACTATTTGAAAGTAACCTTCTCTGGGATTTTTATTTGGTGGTTCCTTGTCAAACTCATTGCTCCTGTGATCGTAGAGTATGACCAAATCTGCAGTGAGATCTGAGGTATTCCCATCTCCCAACCAAAGTTAGGCATACAGCTAGAAGGAGTTTGTGTTCATAACACTGTTTTGCACTGGAGCCTATAGGGGATCGCAGAGGGACAGTATAGCAGAGGAAATCAGGATTGTCCCCATGGTCAGTGCCAACAAGGGGTGCCCAGCTAGATGCCTTGCACCCATGACAGGATTATTGAAAGAATTCGGAAGGCAGATATAGGAGGAATGATGAGAATTCATGGAAACCAGCACGTTGCCAGTCCTTTCTCCCTTGTACTCCCTCTTCTGTCTAGAAGATATTAAGTGAATTAAGGAGAGAAATGAGCACTTGACTTCAGTGAATTCAGCATATGCTTACTGGATACAAGCTACTGCTAGAGAGTTTTCTTGCCTTAGCTTTCTCTGTACACCAGATCTTCTCTAGAAATTGACCCTTTCTTCCAACAATCGTCGCAAACGCTTTCTGTCTTTAGCACTCATCTTTTCTTCTATAGTAGCTACATCTGATACCCACCTCTCTAATCCTTACCATAATGAAAAGAGGCTGCACGAAACATAACATCTTTCCTAGCCACACAAACTAACAGTCTGGAGTCTCCTCCGTGGGTAGGAAAGAGAGGTGGGGTATAGAAGCAAGCCATCTGAAGACAGAAGCCCTGGCGAGCCAAGGCAACTGATTATTTAATAGACTTCTGGTGGGGGGAGCTGTTAGGACTTTTCAGAAGACTTGAAACTTTAGAGCCCTCTAAACTTGCACATCTCTATGCTTTGCTCTTGATACAGTAAACTCACTGCATGCTTTATATGCAGAGAGTTTATGATTTATATAAGTAAGCTTTTAATCTCATGGAAATAAATTAGATAGCAATTGCTAGTGACAATCGACATGGATTGTGTCTGATAACCTGGTCAGAACAGATCATTCCTACGTGAAGGCATTAGCAGGCCACCAAGAGAAGCCACATTATTTAGTTCTATGATCTTCAAAGAAGTGACGTGGTGAATGTCTGAAGAAACCCTCATGTTCTTTTCTCAAGGGAGATGCTGATTTGGCAAACACATGTGGGGCAAGACGGTAGGCAAGTGACCAGAGTCCTGAGAAGAGCGTGACAATGTCTGGAGCTCGGGAGAATAAAACTGGAGTTTAGTCATTTCTCTGCACCTGGATCTTTAAGTAAAGGCTCAAGGCTGTAGGAGGGTTCTCACACAGGGTTCCTCTGGGAGAATGCAGCGGCAAAGTGCAGAATGTAAGGTGTGAAGAAGTCGAGGGAACTAAGAGGCAAGAAGGCTACATAGATTCCTGTGGGCAAAAATATGGAAATATATATATATATATATCCAGCCTTCACCAAGAAAAAAAGTTCTGGTCAAAATAAAACAAACAAACAACAACAAAACAACAAACAAAAAAAAGTCCCTCAAGCTTTCATTTGGAATTCTCAAAAACGTTGGTCTTAAGTGTAAGGAAGCAGGGCAGTGGTGGTCCTGGTGGTGATGGTGGTGGAGATGGTGGTGGTGGTGGTGATGATGACATGGTTGTGATGATGGTGGTGATGGAATAACTCAGAGTATCCTAGTTGGGTTCCATCTCCAGACCCATATAAGCCTCATAGAGTTGCACACTTACATAATCTCCCCAGGTAGAACCAGACGAATCACAAGTTCAAGGTCATCTCAGCTACACAGTGAGGGGGAGAGCACTCTGGGTAACACAAGACCCTGTGATTCAGAAGCAAACAGAGGAAAGGAAGGCCAAATACACTACATGTGCAAAGAATCTTGTGGTTTGGGCTTTAGTTCGTCCGTACACCCAAGTTAACTCATTATCTGATTAAATGGAGGTCAACTCTTATACTGATTAGGAAGGCATTTTCTCTTGTTTCGTCTTGAGTTTAAAGGTACTAAATGAATAAAGAGATGAATAATCAAAAAGAAATAACTACAGACAGTCAAAAGGTGATCCAGATTGGGGAGTCCTCAGATATAGATTATAAAATTGCTATAATTAACGTAGTTAAGAAAATATAATTTGTACAGAATCAGCAGGAGCATACTTGTGCATTCAAAAGCAGAACAAGTTGAGAAGTGACTCGGGGATTGAAAGAAAGACTTCTCTAAATAGATTTGAGGGTAGGTTGAGTACATCTGAAGAGAGGATTGTAAATAGAGGTTAGGGCAATAGAAGTTATACACAAGAAAGTATCAACTCTGTTTTACAGGATTATGTTCTAGAAGTCAAAGAACAATCTACGATCAAAATGAAATCACCTTGAAATAAATTTTAGAAACATAACTCTTAAGTAACAACTGCAGCAGGGATCCTACCTCTTATGCTTCAGAGTTGTGACTCAACGAACAAACAATGAAAATCACAGTAATAACTTATAGCTTAATAATAACCAACATGCAATATATAGACACTCTTAGAATACAGACAAGCTGTAACTGTATTGTAATTTATTGTCCTAAACACACGAAATAGAAAGAAGTGGAGACTGCAAACTCAGTGATGTTATTACCTACCTAGAAAATTAAAAAATAAACCTCTGTAAAGTAGAAGAAAATAAGAAAGACAAAACCCAATAGGATGGATAGGAGAGATGGTAAATACAGCAGATTTCAATGCCCTAATACAGTGTTTCATATACCCTTGATTCATAACTTTGACATTTTTGTTAGTGAAAATATGACTTGGGTTTTCTTACCATTGATCTAAAATGTATGTTTTTCATTTCTAATAGTTGTTACCGCATTGTCTACGGGAAAAGTATTTCCCGAATCTCTAGATTCTGCAACAAAATGTATTAATGAAGTTAGTTTTAAATTATATGTGTATGAGTTTGTGTGTGTGTGTGTGTGTATCTATGTCTGTGTATGTCGCTCTCTGTGTATATCTCTGTGTGTATGTATGTTTGTCTGTGTGTGCATGTGTGTATATGTCTGTGTGTGTGTATGTGTTTGTGTGTGAATGCATAAATTACACATATTACATCCTCAAAGCATGAGCATACATATTTTAAAGATTTAAATTCAGCAAAGTCTTGTACATTCTTAATTTTCTAGGCAGAGAGTAGAGTAAGAACAGCCGCAGCAACGAAACCCAATGGAATCCTGCTTTTCCTTGTGTGTGTGGCCATGGTGATGCTTATGTTAAGAAATACTTAGGGAGGGGGATGAAAGAAAGGATGGGGCAGGAAAGAATGGCGTCCTTCCCCATGCTTCATAGGAAAGGGCAAGAGGAGAAAGCTTTGGTGGCCTTTGTCCCATTACTTGTGTATCCTAACAGGGTTTCCACTACAGACTAGACACTCATCATTCATTTCTCAGTGCTAACCCAAATAAAATTCTCTACGTTTCTGATGAATACAAGGAACAGAGCTTTACTTTCAGCCTTTTTTCTGCAGCAAGGCATGGACAGAGTATTCTGGTTGCTATGGTAGGAATAAATCTGTCTTACAAAGTTTCAAGCAACAATGTAGTTGCATTGGCCAGGAGGTTAAGGCAATGAATGCACAGCAATGCATCGGAGTAAAAGGAGCCTGACATTTTAGGACACTATGTGGGTTCAGGATCACCTGCCCAGGGTCCATTTGAGAAACCAATCTTTATTTAGTGGGGTTGTTCTCCCTCACTTCGACACAGTGTCCAAGTAACATCTAACTTCTCAAAGATCTTCTTCAGAATATTATGTTAAGATTTTTGTATCTCAATTAACATACAGTATAGTATTATGACTTAATAACTTCCCAATGAGTACACAAGGCACAGTAAGTCTGCGAGTCACGTTTCTGTTCTAAAAGAAAACTTGAGACCAACAACTTTTAAATAAAAGATGGGGCTCTTTTGACTCATATTTTCCATTCATTGGATGGCACCCTTGCTTTAAGACTATAAAAGGTAATGACATCATAGAGTAATAGAGGAAACTGGTCACCTATTGGCATCCAGGAAACAATTCAGACTGGAAAGGGCCATATCCCAGTATCCCCTTCATGAGTATGTCCACAATGACCTTTCACTCACTAGGTAGGTCCTACTTCCTAAAGTAGGACTCCAACATATCATCGTTGGGGGCATCTCATGTCTAGATTATAGCAGTAAGCATCATCTCACTGCTTGAATTTCAAATTCAATACACATTAACTTGGATTGGATCCTTAAGAAGAACTTCTATTATTATACAATCCTCCTAACACAAATTATCTTCCTCATTAAGTGAGATGACTGTCTGTAAATTGATTTCATTTTGTTAAGATATTAGCCCCAGAGATTTCTTCTAAAATATTTGTAACTGGAGGCTTTTCCACCCACACCTCAGTTCCCAAATAACAAATTGGAGGCTTATTTATTTATGAATAAATGCATAGGCCATGAGCTTTGGCTTGTTCCCTGACTAGTTTGTAACTGGATTGTAGCCCATTTAAACTATTCTTAAATAGACTGTTCTAAGGCTAATTACTTTTCCTCAGTCCCATGCATCTGACGCCCCGAGAGTACAGGGTGAATCTCCCATCTCTATCTTCCAGAGTTCCGATCTCTCTGTCAGATACCTCACATTCTAATCCTGCCTCCTCTTACTAGCCATCACCTTTTTACTGGCAGGTAATGCTCCTACATAGTACACAAGAGAGTCTCTAAAAATATTAGTTTTTGTGTGACATTGCACCATGAAACTTATTAATGTCTTAGAATGTCTAAAATTAGAAATCAGGCAACATAAATTTTAGTTTTAGTGCTAGTGCAAAGTTTTGATTATAATCAGTAGTTAGCTGAAGACTCCCCTCTTGGTGACAAACCATGTGGTATTCAGGAATCCAGGTAAAGGGACTCAGGGTAGTCCTCTCAACATGAGTCACATAGCTGAGATCTCCAAGAGGTAACGGGGTTCTCACACCAATGCCAACGCTCCCGCTCCCCCCTACCCCATCTTTGACTAATGTTCATAATCAGTCAATGATTTTCTGCTTTCTGCTGTTTCTCCTGAGTCTGAAGTATCCTTTTCCTCAAGGGCAAATGGGAAATAGTGTTAATTACCATGCTCTAGGCTGTTTATGACTGCCCTATATAGTGAATTCTTCTCTCTCTTTGCATGAGCCTTAAAGTGGGGATGGTATAACGCCTGCCCTTCCCTGCCCTGCCCTTCTGTGGCCATAGGAAAGGTAAACCTGGAGGGGGTCTTTCTTGGCATAGACTCTCAAGTCTCAGCTTATCAGTCTCTTCCTTCATACCTTACTAGATTTTTTTCCCTTAGAGTGACTCCTTGGGGTAACCAATATTAAGCTAAAACTGTAGAAAGGAATCAGGCATCAGGAAAACAAACAAACAAACAAACAAACAAACAAACCTGATTTCAGGACTTCTCGTTGCTCAGGTTGCGTATTACTTTGTGTAAATCTGTAGGAAGACAGTTAATATTTGGAAGTATTCCAGTCATAGTATGGAACAGAAAAAGAAAAAAAGAAGTTCCTCTTACCCTTCTGGTTGACTTGAATTTGCCATTTAAAAACTATCACAAAGGTTAGCCAATCATGAAGCCTGGGCTTTGTCCTGATCAAACAGCAGTTCCTGTTGGTTCTTGAAGGTCGTAGAGGCATTGGAGGGATGGATAAAACCGGTGAGAGGCAGAATTCAGAGAGTGAACGGAAGAACTGAGAGTCAAGAGGAGCTTTCTAGTCACCTGTTGTCTTTACGTTTTGTATCCCAGTAAGCTTACAGTAGCCTTGATAACCTCTTATCATTTTAATGACCATATCAGACAGAATGAGTGTGCTAGTCAAGTGTCTGCTATAAAACACGTGAGAACAACAACTTCTAAGTAAATAAATAATAAATAAATGATTGGACTATCTTCAACATGTGACTATTAAGCAGTATTTACATAGACTGAACTTAAGAAAAATATCTGTGAATTTCTATACACTAGTTTGCATTTCCAAATTCCAGGACAAGAATGTTTTCTCTTTTGAAAGTGGTGCACAACCATTGCACACACTGCTGTGCTCCATGAAGACAGGTTTTTTAAAAGTCCATCCTCCATTTGACCATGTTTCCTACTCCTGTTCCTTCCCTCTTCTCCTCCTGCTTTTATAACTCTTACTGATCGTCTCTTCCTTTCCACATACAGTCTCCCCTTGGCTGCCATGCAACATGTGTGTGTATGTGTGCATGTGCGTGTGCATATGTGTCTGTGTGTGTGTGTGTGTGTGTACACACAATTAAGAGGAGATTATTTGTCCTTCTGCATCTGGGTTATTTTGCTTAAAAAGGTGATCTCCAGTTGTATCCTTGTTTTTCCTACAAATAGCATAGGTTTCATTCCTATTTACAAAAGAAAGAAGTTTTTCGGACTCTATAAGCATGAACGCATTGCTTAACATTTCTGAGACCTGGGTTTTCATTCCTATTAGCATCTGTCTTCATTATTGTGAAATGGAAACAATACAATATATGAAAAATATATCTAGTTCCTTGTTTATTTCTAGCCCCACTATAATATCCTAATCTCAATTTGGAACCATTGGAAAAGGTATGGGAAGCCCCTTTATTCTAATACTAACCCACCAAGCCAGGAATACATACAAGCAGGCAATACCATGAAATTTCTACTACACTGCTAAGAAAATTCAAGATCATGATCTTTAAGCTCAAACTATGGTGAAGACACACATTAATCTGGGTATACTTATGGCCCAGATTGGCAAAGAATGATATAGTTGGTGTCAAGGTCTAATTCTTTGTACATCAAGCATTTGATTCTGTTTTTGTTTTTAAATGCAGAAGATATGACCTAATTTAACCATTTGTTACCATGGTCTCCTTGTAGAAAAATGAACCTTAGGGCTTTTGTGAGATCCCTTCTGTGGTGGTTTGAATAGGAATGGCCCCATAGACTCATGTGTTGGCAAGCTTGACACATGAGGAATAGCTTTATTAAGAGCTGTGACCTTAGCCAGGCATGGTGGCGCACGCCTTTAATCCCAGCACTCAGGAGGGAGAAGCAGGCAGATTTCTGAGTTCGAGGCCAGCCTGGTCTACAAAGTGAGTTCCAGGACAGCCAGGACTATACAGAGAAACTCTGTCTCGAAAAACAAAACAAAACAAACAAAAACAAAACAAAAGAGCTGTGGCCTTGTTAGAGTAGGTGTGACCTCGTTGGAGGAGGTGTGTCACCTCGGGGGCAGGCTTTGAGGTCAATTTATGCACAGTGAGGCACACAATCTCCTGCCTATGGTTCTGGATATAGAACTCTCAACTCTTTCTCCAGCACCATGTCTGCCTGAACACTGCCATGCTTCCTGCCATGATGACAGTGGACTAAATCTCTGAAACTGTAAGCCAGCCACAATGAAATGTTTTATTTTTCTAAGAATTGCCTCTTCACAGCAATGAAACCCTACCTAAGGTGCCTTCCAAACCTAATCACATGTTTGTATACCTCAGCTTAGCTCAGGAGAACCTTTGCAACAAGCTTTATCCAGGGCTCTTTAAGTAGATAATTAGTGTTTGAGTGTCTGGCTGTCCCTGATAGGGCGACAGCTGATTCAGTGTTAATGGTAACACGGTGTTGCCTATTTAATGCTGATGACTCCAGATTCCTACCGACTTCTCCAGTAAACTCTCTTTCCATCTGAGTCAAATTTTAGAGTTCCAGAAACATCTCACAGCTAAAATATACAGATCACCCAGAAGGGATGAGAGGGTGGGGCGACTTGAACATGTGCCTCTATTAGTCAGCACATTGGCAAAGAGTATTCATCAGATTAACTGACTGCACTCTAGTAAATCTGGAAGCCAAGTATGGGGGTGGGAAGGGAAGCAGGATGCAAACCAGCCTGGTAGGTGAGAGACAGTAGAGAGAAGTCTGAGTCTGGGGGCTCTTTGATGGGTGGTTCACTTCAGTCAGTTGGACACATAGCTTATGGAAACTGAGGTCTGTTGAAAACAATCCTAAAGGTACCGAAGTAGGTGGTAAGAATATGAAATGCCTCTTCCTTACACTTCTTGAAATATATGTATGTGTCACATGTATAGATGACGACCATAGGACAGGTAATAAGTGTTTTGGAATGTTAGAGGCTTTGTGACTTAAAGGAGCAATTGGGTTACCAGCACACAAGCAGCTACAGCGCACCCAGGCGGCCATTCCTTCGTCACCATCCCTGGCCTCCTCTGGGAGGAGGTCTCATCGGACTTTTAGCACGTCACAACGTCCCCATTTTAGGGTGACCTCTCTACTTGACATTTACTAGCTTCATCCAATGATGACCGTGCTACTTAATTTGAAAAGACAGCTCACCATTATCATGTGACAGTTATCCTTTCTCTGCGCTTAAAACTACAGATTAAAGTGACGCTTCGGCTATTCAGTGCCGTGCAGGCTCTCGGGCAGAGATCTACAGTTGATGGACTCTGCCTTCCTGTCTGTGCTTTGCATACATAGAGATTGCCTAGCATACCTAGATCAGATAATCATGGGAAGGAACAAACCTGCTCAGCTATGATGGGCACAAAGCCCCTTCCTCCTTCCTGCAACCCAAAACCTAAGGATGTGAGAGTTTCTGGATGCCAGCAGTTGGCCAACCACTCTGTTTTAATCAGAGTCAGGGTGAGTCCATGTGACCTAGGCCAAACAACCAGTGAAGCAGCAGGGACACTGGAGATTATGAGGTAGAGTTGGCCCTCTGGTGCCAAAAGTCATTTTTTTTTTGAAAAATAGATTTTAAACAATTCAACTCACAATCTCTATCACACAAGGTTGTGAGTTGTGAATTCTTCAGTCCCTTGAAAGTCATTGTTCTGTGTGTGAGGCCAGTGCTTTTATTAACTGACTAACCATTATACATTCTCACCAGCTTAATCAAGGCTTACCAAAGCCTATGAAGTAAATGCTTATAAGCACAGGACTACAGGCATCCCCTGTGTCCAGTTTGCCCCTCTTGTCTCTTTTTCTTTCTTGTTTGGCTCTAGAAACATTGCAAGTGATTTCCATATGATTTAGGAAAGTAATGGGGCAAAGACGCTATCTGTAAACATCAGGAACACAATGGGAAATATTATGTGTGCATATAAAGAAAGAGAAATACAACCAGGTAGAGAAAAAAAAAACTTTATAGCTTGTCTCAAAAGAATTGTAAAATTAGTGGAAGAAGTGCATGCTGTTACGTTTTTACATTTTCATTTTGCCAATCGAAAGCCTCGTAATATTTTTACTATACTTCAAGACGTGGCTCTTCTGCCTGTGCTGTGTGTGACTTAAAAACAGCCTAGGGGATGGGTGGCTGTTGGGCTTTCTGGGTTGGTAGAGAGTCTGAGGTGGGGCGGAGTCAGGCTTCTTCCGCATCCTCACCAAGCAACTCACCAAGCTGCGCAGGTGCAAGGCATCGGGCCTGATTGTGTTGTTTTTATCCAAGCTTAACTCAGACTCTCTTGATAAGATTTCCTTAGGAAAATATTCCCCAGTATCTATCCTCATTTATGCTCCGCTTACAAAACAGAGCCGAAACAAACCAAAACAAATGTTAATTACGATCAAACCTCAGAATTCTTAACATCTGTACTTGCCCCGTTTGGCTCTGATGTAGTCAAGAGAGTGGTTAATGGTCTGCCACTTGATTGAGATCTCAAGTTTTTGCGTCTGTATTACAAAGTTTGTTAATTTTGTCATTGAGTTTTAAACTCCCTAATGGGACTGTATTAAGGCACTTTTTTTTTTTTAAAGAAGGTAATAGATGTTGAATGATGTCACAAAGACAGACCCTGAATCCAACAGATTCGGTGGCCTTATAGTGTCAGGCTATGGAAATTTAAGTCAGGAAGGAAGGCTTTGCTAGACACAAACTCGGCTTTGATTTTGGACTTCCCATGTCTATCTAATTTCTGTCTCGTAGGCCATGTAGTGTATGGCATTTTTGTCGTGGCATCCTGAACAAACTAATATACAGTTGGGCTGCTTAGATTTATTTATTCACAACTAAGAACAATTAATTGTGGTATTTGATTATGAAGCCATGTTTCCCAAACAAGCTAATTGCTCCTACTCCTACCGTGACAGTAAAAGAGAAGCCTGATGATTGAGTCCGTTGCTTTGTATCCATGGAGCTCATATAATTTGACAAGTTTATCCCCAGTGGGTGTTCAGCAAGCTAAACACCCTGACTTGCTGCTGAGTCTTGCTTTTGTGTGTTTTTTACTAGGTGGTAAATTTAGATTCCATCTTTGCTCAGTTGCTTTTCTTGTCCCTATGAAGAATTGCCTAGCAGAGACAATCATGGGGAAGAAGTGTTTCTTTCAGCTCTCAGTTTCAGAGGGTCCACTCACCATGGTGGGGAAGAGGCTGCTTCTCACATAGAGGCTGAAACAAGAAGCAGAGAGCTTGGGCTGGAACCAGAAGCAGATACAACCTTCAAGTCTTCCAGTAACCAATTATTGCCCCCTAGATCACATGCCCCAAAAGTTTCACAGCCTTTCAAACAGCACCATCAGCTGGGACCAAGTGCTTGAAGCATGGGTCTCTAAAGGACATTCCAGACTTAAATTATAATACCATCCCGTTAAGAGCATCAAAAATCATCTGCATAACTATAATTCATAACCTAGAAACCATAAAACTTTGATAAATATGATCATATCAAGCCAACACATCTCGGCACCGTAAAATAAACAAAAACCATACTATGCACAGGCCAGATTAGAAATAAACACTTAGCCACTTAGAGTGATAACCAATAGGAAACAGATAAAGGAAATGAATAAGCAGTTCACAGTTTAAGTAAGACATCCCTCCTTCTCACACACACACACACACACACACACACACACACACGGAGATAGGGAAAGATTATGTCATTCAAATTTAGAAAATTGAAAAATTGAGTTTTACTAAGATGTCATTTTTATTTACTGGTATTGCAAGAATCTACAAGTTTGATAGTATATTCCCTGGCCAATCTATGAGACAGGAGGTCTCTTAAGCATTGTGGAAGGGAAATTTGGAGAGTATCTGGGAAATGTCCCAAATAAAAGTGTATAGCTTTTAGGATTCCGGCTTTCTTCATGCAAATTGATGTTGCATACTTCATACATGTGCAGAAAACAACTCCCCTAAAGTAGTCAATGTAGCATTACTTGGAAAAGAAAACATAGCCAATTCAAAGTTATTGCAATGTGAAGTAACCAAAATCAATTGCAGTGTCTCTGTAAGATTGGACACACTGAAGCCGGGTGTGGTGGCCCACACCTTTAATCCCAGTACTCGGAAGGCAGAGGCAGGTGGATTTCTGAGTTCGAGGCCAGCCTGGTCTACAAAGTGAGTTCCAGGACAGCCATGGCTATACAGAGAAACCCTGTCTCGAAAAACAAAAACAAAAACAAACAAACAACAACAACAAAAAGAACACACTGGGTCTTTAAAGAGAGAATAAGAGACTGTGACCTGTTGCTGTTGGATATGAAGCCTCCACCAATGAGCACGAGTGAGGCTTTAGGAAGTGCTGCAGACATGAGGGCTCTAAGTTCAACAAGGGGTTAATGCTTGAATTGATTTAAAAGTTAGTATTATTGGGAATTTTAGGAGGTGGGAGCCAGCTGGCAGGAGCCCACCAGCGAACAGACCAGCGTGGAAGTGTTTTCATCTGTATCACTTTCTGTGTCCTCTGTCTGATGTTAGAGTAAGAAGCCTTTCACAGATCTCCACCTCTGTGAAATTCCGCTCCCCAGGGGAGACCCCAGTCAATAGAGTCGTCTGACCAAAGATCTCAAAACCACCACTGGAAAGCACTTTTCTCCTTTTAAAATCACTTGTCCTGGTGATGAAAAACCAGTACAAGTAATATAGAAATGTCTTCAAAATAGATTATTGGTGACTAAGAACTGGATGGATACCAAACTTCCATTAGCTTGTGTCCTTGTTATAAAGGATAGATGGGCTGGCCGTGGCTTATAGAGATGGATGAGTGTAAGACACAGGGAGGGACACTTCTGACTTTATCTTCTTTCTCTTTGTTTCTCTCTCTCTCTCTTTCTCTCTGTCTGTCTCTGTGTCTCTCTCAGACTCTCTGTCTCTTTCTGTCTCTGTGTTTCTCTGTCTGTCTCTCTCATTTTTTTAAGACCTGTTTACTCTGTCAAGCCTGTCCTGAAACTAGCTCTGTAGACCAGGCTGGCTTCGAACTCATAGAGATCTGCCTGCCTCTGCTTCCTGAGTGTTGGAATTAAAGGTGTGAGCCACCAAAAGCCTGGACTTTATATTTTCTTAAAGCAATTTTTTTCGTTGTCTTTTTAGCTGTGAAAATTTATGAAAGAGAATCTAAACTCCCGCATCCCTTTGATTTATTTTCTAATAGGAAGAATGTCTTCATTATGTCCATTTTCAGTACCTCAGCTGGAGTAACTTGATTTGGCAACATAAAACATTTGACAGAGAAGAGTCAGCACCTATTGTGACAGTACGATATTTAAAGGAAGATTGGCTTTGAAACTGGAAAACACAATTTTATAATAATCTTGCCATGAATTAAAGTTTTGGGTTGTTGTCTGTGGCACAGCATCAGAGAAATAACAGAGGACTTAGGTGCTACCTTTGAGTTTAATCTTATTTTTCTCACTAACCAGCTTTGGGATTATGGAAAAACTCTTTCGTTTCTAAGTTTAGCTTTGTCTCTTATTAAGTTGGAGCTAGCAGCACTAGTTGCTACTACTACCACAATGGTTATAATTCTTGTCCTTTGAGAACATCGGGATTGAAGAGCTGGCATTGACCCACTTGTTATGCATGGTACTATTATTAGAGGCCTTTTAAATCCGCTGTGATGGCCAAAGTTCTACAAAGTCATTAGGTGTTCACAGAAATGAAAACAGCCTAAAAAAAGAGTGTACCGTGTCACCTATCTGGAATCTCACCATCTCTAAACTCACTGACTGTTAGAACTCAGGCCATAGAAATGGAAAGAAGCACACAGTGGCTCAGTAGCGAAACATATCCAACAAATATTTACCCGAAGTTTGGGTCACGGGACTCTTAGGAGAATAACTCATAAGCCCTGGTCAGGCTATCGAGCTTGGGCATCATGAAATTGAGCAGACAGAGATCAGAGGTGGGTAATGACATCACCATGACAGCACCAGCCACGGGCTGCCCGGGGAAGTGTCAGCTCGTGCCCTGAGGGGAACTGTGAAGGAACTGGGAAGCAGACACAAGTGCTTGGACCCTCTGTTGAAACCTTGATTTTAGGAGCACACACCTAAACACTGTATGAATTGTGAGGCCTCTGCTCTCTCTCAGATCACAACCTTAACAAGGACTTCTATGATAGTTTTGAAAAGAAACAAAACTTGGTGAAAACGGAAATACACATTGATGTTAGGCATCCTCAACTGTCCTAAGTGATTCAATCAGACACCTGATTTTTAGATGAATTCCTGTTTAGAGGCTACTGCATTTAGTATCTACATATTTCACTGTGATTAGAGATAGAAACTCTAACATCCAAGTCCCAGACTGAGATGAATAGAAATACTCAAGTGTAACTTGAAACAAGAAAGTTTCCCTGTAAGTTCCCATTGTTCCCGTGCTCTCCTGGAAACCATAGTAAACAAACAGTTACCTGCCCTGCCTTTGATTGAAAGCTTAGGCGTCTAGTCTGTAATATTTTCCAACAGACTCTGCACAAGATATTCCATTTGGTTTAAACGCTGAGAAGTACAAGAGATGAACCACGATTTTTGCAAGTTGTGAATTGCATGAAGAGGAAACACTTCGGCTGTTGCTTGTGTATCTCGGTGAGTGATATCTTCTTTTGGACCATGGAATAGTGATCTTAATCCCTGTTAAGCTTTTGCTTATGGAAATACAGACATGGCAAGGGGTTTTTATCTCCCAAAGCTTTGCTGTCACTGATTTGAGGTTAATACAACACTCCCCAGTAATAAAACCACAAGATATTATGTCACTACTCAAAAACAAACAACCAAACAACCAAACAACCAAATAAACCAAGGAGCTGCCTGGGCATGCTCTGTATTTCTGTGTGATGTGCGCAGATATTCTTTCCATTCAGCCTGCTTTGTTATGTGATGTGCCCTGGTCTCTCTGAGTTTGTACCACTCCTGTTGGGATGAGATGCAAGAAGTCTGTTTAAAATGGAAACCAACCCATTACTTTCATTGCTGTGGTCATCCTACTAACAAAGATTATGATGGAGACTCAGATCTTGCACGCTGATTAAACTGTACTTCAAGAAAAGAGCACTGACCCAAATTCTATGGATGTCTCGATAGGTAGTAAGATTTCATTGTGCATGTAGACTGGGAGATTTGGTAGTATGCAAGGCAGAGATGGTACCCAGGAATTGTATAAGGGCTCAGTCAAAAGATTCTCACATATGCCTAACTCTTCTCTCTCTACCCTAACTTATTCAAATATGTGCTGATGGAGACATAGATTTGAAAAAACAATGTTTTGGTTTCAGCAATTATAGTACAATTATAATAAAATTATAATATTATTTTACATATAAAATCATTATGGTAGAATATTTAATATAGTAAAATCATGATAATAGAATAAAAACACCTTTTGACCATTTTCTAGGTCTTAACTACGTGATTTTTACTTTTCTTTGTGACTGAGAGTTTTCTCCGTGATACACTCAAGTTGAGACGGAAGGTTTAAGACAAACTGCATCTTACTCATATGTTATGATATGACCCCCATCTTGTCTTTGGGAGAAAGACTCTGATACACAAAAGAACATCGCTCTGTGTCTAAGTGACTTTAGATAGAAGACATTATCCCAAGTATCAGTGTACTACTTTGTTAAAACTATTCTTTGTTGTTATCAATTTAATTAGTATTTCTGAATGAGAGGCTTGCAGCATATCATTAGGAAAGCACTAATCAATATTTTACAAGTATTTTATTTATTGACCATTCTCTATGTGTTAGCTATGTTATCTTACTTTTCTTTGTGTTCTAAAATTTTTTATCATTGGGAGAATATCCCTTAATTCAATGGTATATTCATTTAACTATTTGCATCTCAGTAAGAATTTCTTTAAAGAGCTACAAAGTTGAGATGAAGTCTGATTCAATTCATTGAGTAGCTCTATTATAAAATATATTAAATAAATAAGTGAATAATAAATGCATTGCAACTATTTAATAAACAAATAGTTTATAAAACAATTTACCCCTTGGGTTTTGTTTCTTGAATGTAGCTTTAAGGTTTTGGGTGTTGAAAGAGATGTACTTAGTAATAATTTTCCATCCTTATTTTTCTTTGTTTGCTTTTGCTTTGATTTCAAAACAGGACTTAAGGTTTCCATCTGAGAAGATATACTAAACACAAGCCCATTTTTCCAATGAAGGTGAGTGGGAAGGAAAGGGCAGAAAACTTAGGATTCCAACCAGAAACCAGCTTGCATCTACTTAGAAGACAGTCTAGAGCATCAAGTTTAGGCTCAACACCAGGAAGTATAAAGGTCTCCTTTTTTGCTCCTTAAAATTTCAAGACTAAACTATGTGAAATATCAGTGATAACATATTTTCAAATATCTTAGTATTTATTTTATGTGCTTGCATATGCCTCTGTGTGGGCATGTGCACACGAGTGAGTGTGCCTACAGAGTCCAGAAGAGGGCATTGGCACCCCTGGAGCTGGAGGCATAGGCTGTTGTCAGGCATGGCCACTTGGAACTTAACTGGGGTTTTCTAGAAGAGCAGAACATGCTCTTCATTGCTGAGACATTTATCCAGCGGGAATAAAATATTTTTATCCTATCATCCTTGGAGGGGTGCTAGAATCTAGATTTAAAAAACAAATGAAAAGGTAGATTATGCTTAGGTGACTACAAACAAACACTGTGTTAAAAGGACGATCCCTTCTTTAGAAGAGATGAAGCTTGGAGACAGGTCTTGAAAGCAGCCATATGGAGAGGAAGGAAATGGCTCCTCAAAAACTGCGTGAGCAGAGCTGAGTAGGTGAGTCACGAGTCCCAAGTAACCATTATAGTATGTTAAAATCCAAAGCTGACAATTTAAACAAAAATAAAGTTCTTTAGGATCTCTGAGCAAAGTTTGTAAAGCACCTGTCTGTGTATTTTCTGTCTCTGGAGGAAGCATCAATCACTGAAGGCAAAGATTCAGGATCCTGTTTTCATTTTCCTGTGCTGCCCTTGTTTTCTTCCTTCCTTCCTTCCTTCCTTCCTTCCTTCCTTCCTTCCTTCCTTCCTTCCTTCCTTCCTCTTTCTTTCTTTCTTTCTTTCTTTCTTTCTTTCTTTCTTTCTTTCTTTCTTTCTTTCTTTCTTCCTTCCTTCCTTCCTCTTTCTTTCTTTCTTTCTTTCTTTCTTTCTTTCTTTCTTTCTTTCTTTCTTTCTTTCTTTCTTCCTTCCTTCCTTCCTTCCTTCCTTCCTTCCTTCCTTCCTTTCTTTCTTTCTTTCTTTCTTTCTTTCTTTCTTTCTTTCTTTCTTTCTTTCTTTCTTTCTGTTTGTATTTCGAGACAGGCTTTCTCTGTGTAGCCCTGGCTGTCCTGGAACTCACCTTGTAGACCAATGTCCTCAAACTCAGAAATCCGCCTGCCTCTGCCTTCCAAGTGCTGAGATTAAAGGCAAGCACCACCACCACCTGGCTCCTGCCCTGCCCCTGTAACTTCCAGCATCATCCCACAGACCTCAGGGAAAACTCACTTCTCACTTATGGGTAGAATAGAAACATGCGGGGCTTTGATGGGGGTAGGCACACAGGATAAAAAGACAGATCTGGGAAATCAGGGTTTGGAGGAATTTAGATGTATAGAAGGGAAGTGGGTTCCATCACAGAGAACCAACTTTCCCAAGCAATTTCCACGTGGTGATGTGGCTGTGGCACAGCCTCAACCATTCACCTTAAAAGCTGGCAAGTCTGTGTCCATCTTGTTCTCGTTCTTCCAACTCTAAATGCCTTTCCTTAAAAGTCAACAGAAATTGAGGCTGAGTATGTATGATTAATACCAACCTGTCTGGAGCATACCTCCATCACTCCACGGTCTTCCCATTTTTCTTAGAAGCTGAGAAAATGCTTTTCACAGCTATGATGACACAGCCAGAAATATCACCTTTTGAAGACATCGTAACTGTGAGATATGACACTCGTTTGGCCGTTAGGAGGTTATTTGCTGTAGCCATTAAATACTGCCCTGTCACTTCCGCTCACCTGGGCCATATTTCCTCCTTCAATAGATTATCCATAAATATCAGCTCAGGTATAAATAGAAATAATGCATATTTCAAGCTAAAGAAGGCATGCACAGCAGAATACCGTGGAGGGGCAAAGGAGCAAGCCTTCTCCAAACCCAGAGACTATATGTTTGGGTAGGATCTCAGAAGCTCAAATCTGTATGACTTCTGGTTATGCATCACACACAGCTCCTAAAATCAAGGATATTCTAGACTTCCCACTTGGTGGCCAAATTTATTTTGCTGTCATTTGGTAATTGAAATGAATAACTGGTGGTCAGAACTTAATTATAGTTAATATTTTAATATTGTTAACAATACATTGAACTTCAATACACATCAAAACACTGAAGAGACAAATGGTACACTCATTTAATCCAAATAATTTTGTATATCCCAATCTAATGCTACAGAATTTTCTTAGGGACCTGGTGATATACATGGAAACCAAGGTTAACATTTTTACTCTTATTCAAGAATAAGATAACTATACTATTTGAATGAGATTTTGTAGAATGAGTGATTAATATTATAGGTGTTTATAGAACAAGCTGATCATCAATTCCCTGTGATTAACAGCTTACCTGAGGTCTGTAGAAGAGAGACAACTGGAAATTTTGACTGGACTTCCTAGGGAATGAGTAAAAGAAGATAAACCAAGAATATTCCCAGCATACATGAGCATATTTTCTGGAAGACCATGAGGAGTGGCTAGCTCATGGGGATCTACATATTTATGGCATTTACTCTGGGAAAGTTAAGGCTCGAATGGAATTTGCAGACTTGGGTCTGGCTCTGATTTAGTGATGCTCACGATGACCTGTTAATTTAGAACCGTGCCTTGACCGTGAGCGGCTTATGTTCCAGATTCTTCAACACACCTTGACCAAGTGACATAGAGCCCATGGAGTGGTGAGACTCGGCATCATTTTGTGACCCAAGAGAGACCAACGTACCTCAGAGAAGAAAGGCCTTAGCTCACTCATAGGTTGATCCTTCTTCCCCTGCCTAACTCACAAGTTGACTTATTTGGCTAGCCAAGAGAACATGCCCTGTTTTGAGGCTTCTTTTTAAGAGAAAGTGTGTGTGTGTGTGTGTGTGTGTGTGTGTGTGTGTGTGTGTGAGAGAGAGAGAGAGAGAGAGAGAGAGAGAGAGAGAGAGATTGAGAGAGAGGTGATTTTTGGCTGTTTAAAGTGAACTGGCCCTGCTTCATTTGCCTGATATTAAGTCTGGCTACGGTAGTCTGTTTACCTCACAGCAGTTGGGACATTATCTTTGAGAAAGAAAGCAGTTCTTGCTGGTTCCTTTCCCAAAGACCTTCAGTGCTGCCCCACAACAATAGAATAAAATTCTCAGTCCTTTCCATAGCCCGGAAGACTCTCTCTAACTGACTGAGTGATTTAGGGCTTCACACCATCTGTCAGTTGTGGGAAGATTGGCACTGGGTTACTTCTGACTTACGTTCTGAGGTTTTTATTTACTGCATCTTCTTCAAAGATTCTTTGATTCTGTCCCAGCATTGTGCCTGATGTTCCTGTCTGGAACACACATCTCTCAAGCACATGGCTGAGACGGCTGAACACCTCCTCTAAGGCACCTGTGCGTGGATCCCCAACTTCATCAGCCCATACTGATCACTTGTCTCTCTGGAAAATTATTTGGCCTTATTTCCTTCCATAGGAATTGAGATGGCGGCCTCTCAGCTCCTGCTCTTTCCACCCCTTCCCCCTCCCTCTCTCTATATATCATATATTATAGCCAACAGCATATAGTAATAACAGCATTTTCTACTGTTTATCTAGTTCTTGGTTTTTGCTTCTTTAGCTTATCTATCTTTCAGATGGGGATGTCAGTTTCCCCAGAATCAGTTCCTTTGTTTGTAGTTCTATTTAAGGAATAGCTAATATTTTAATTTAAATCAACATATTCAATTTATTTTTACACTTCAAAATTTATATATTTAGTATTAAAACAAATTAAATAAAACATTTTATCTTCATGGCTAGGTTTACATTAATTTGTAGTGTTTAAAATACACGATTGCAAAATAAAATATAAGATTAAAAACAAAAAGGAAAACTGTTGCATCTAAGTCAGACAGGATAGACAAACAGCAGGAAACTAGTCTCAGAGAGCACAAGAGTCAGGGCCCCTTTTGTTCCCATGCTTAGGAATCAAAAGACTTAGTGGAAGCCACAGAACATGGTCAGAGACTCGAGTAGGTGCCTGCTGCTTCAGCCTTGGCAAGCTCCAGTGACCTTTCCTGAGGTGATTTGTTTCCTTGGTGCCCTCCTCCTCCTCGTCCTCCTCTGTGTTCTTGCCATCTTCTCTACTGTAGGGTTTACCTGTGAGTACGATTTAGAATCTAGTAAATCATTATACTGGCCTAACACAGTGGTGGTACTAGATTCCTTACGAAGACCCATGACAGGACTAGCCCGGGGAGATGGCTAAGTTTCCAGTACCAGACATGATCTCTTTCTTTCCGACTGAGTGGGCCTTAAGTCTAGTTAGACAGTTGTTGCTTCCACCGACATATGAACTGGCCTAGCTGGTAACACTAGTGCTTAAATTCTTGTTGAGTTGATAAACGAAAAGTGCTTTCTGGCTCTTATTTTATTTGGTTAATAAATACTCTCTAACTCCCTTTATAAATCCATGGTACAACCTGAGAACTAGAACACTGTGAAAGTCTGTCGCTGCTTGCACTGGCTCCTCCTCTCATTTACATAGTCCCAAGCCATCCAGTGTGACAACATTTGTGAATTGTCTGCTATAGTTCCCGGTATATGTGGTAAATATCCCTGTAAATAAACTGGTATATTTCACTAAAATTTATGTTGTTTAGAATACAACATTTTTAAACATTTCGAATATCATGTTAAAGAATATTATCTGCGTGCAGCCTCCTCAGGTTCACCTTTATTATTCAATTTTATAGTTTTAAGAGCAATCAGTATCCTTTGGATAGAATCGCACTCTCATGTTGCAGTGTGTTATGACATTGCATCGTCATTGTTCCTATTTCACAGCTGTGTAGTTGTATCTCATTTTGTGATTATACTACAGTTATTTTTGAGATGCCGATCTTCACTCAAGAGCTGAAAACATCTGACAAAAAATCTTTAAAAAGATGTATACAAATTCATTGAAATATTCGGTGAGGGTCAAAACTCATCTTCTTTGCTGAGCAGTTTTACCAAAAGTAGAGATGTGTTTCAGGCGACACTTTGAGTATAGTGTTCCTCAGTCTGCTAAAGTGAGGTGCTCTGCAGTTCCCGCTTCTCTTGCGGAGGTAGCCTGGCCGAGCTTTGCAGACAGAGCTCCTTTCTCTATCCCAACCTGTACACACAAGTCCTTTTACGATCCCACAACAAATACGGCAGAGGAAAATATGTATTATTGACTCTGGCTGCTAGGGTATTAAGTGAAGTTCCCTGAAGAGTCACCATCGTAGCAAAACAAGACTCTTGTGCTCTCTGAGACGGGTTTCCTGCTGTTTGTCTATCCTGTCTGACTTAGATGCAACAGTTTTCCTTTTATTTTTAATCTTATATTTTATTTTGCAATCGTGTATTTTAAACACCACAAATTAATGTAAACCTAGCCATGAAGATAAAATGTTTTATTTAATTTGTTTTAATACTAAATATATAAATTTTGAAGTGTAAAAATAAATTGAATATGTTGATTTAAATTAAAATTCTGTTATCTTCATTAACAGATTCTATTAATCTTAAATCTTTCTTGCTAGTGCTGAAAACTAGGAGTATGTTGTCATGCTACCTTAAACAGTAACCATGCATGTGGTAAGATCACAGGCATTCAGCCCAATGGGCTTTCTCATTATCTATGCCTAGAAATATCACTGACAGAAATCCTCTAAAAATCAAGTGGTAGAATTAGAGCTACCTTCTTGTTTTGCTGAGTTTTCCATGTCTTCCTTAGGAATACATCATTTTTATAGGGAAAGAAAATAACCAAACTAAAATTAATCAAGCATGGCACCTTGTCAATTATGAACACAAACCAAAGATATACAGCAGAGCGAAGGAGGCAGGCGGAGAGGACCTTGTGCTGCCTCTGCCTCTGCATAGCTTGGAGATCAGAGGAGGTAAAGCCCTTCCC